>NC_086197.1:52816003-53119034 GCF_035770615.1 Melospiza melodia melodia
AGCAAAAGACATAGGGACACCGGCTTAAATGTGACATGCTAAAATTAGCTGGGGAATTAGTTGAGTTAGTAATACATGCTATTATCATGGCAAAAACAAAATGTACAAAAAGGTTCTTTCTCATGGTTTATGGGCCAGTTTTGTGAAAGCATCACATCAATAATCTTAGCACCTTGAGAAAACTCCATCTTTCTTCCCATACAAAAGCATACCATTAGGCAGCTTGAATTAGGAAACTACCTCCTTGCATTACAGCAGAAGGGTTGTCAGAATGATGCTACTGCTCTTCAGGAGGCACTAAGAGAGTAAATAGCCTCGGGGGGGGGGGGGCAGTTGTGCCTCTATTTCCCACCTGTACTTCATTTTTCTTTCCTCCTTAGGAGCCACATAGCTTCATTTGCCCTCAGAGGGGGAGCTGAGGGCTGCAAGTGTGGCACTTGGTGTGCTCTTCCACCATCTCTGGACAGCTTGTCTGAGCGTGACTGGTGCAAACCCTTTGCTCAGCCACAGACTCTGCAAGGACACCATCTGGCTGGTTTAGGCAAAACTCTGTGGTATTTTTACTCCTTTATACCCAACCAACTCACAGTTAATCCGTGGCATCCCTCAAAGGGCACCAGACTATTCATCCAGCTGAGTGAAAAAACACAGACTCACTTTGACACTGTAATCAGCTAACTCTCCAGATAACCCCAAAGCTTGCCAAAAGGACAAGCATGATGTCATGCAAGCCCTGAGCAGAGCAATCCCAGATCTTGGTGAGGGTATCAGCTCCAGGAATTTTCCACCCGTGTGGTGAGAGCTTGGATGCTGAAATTTATCATGAATAAGGAAACATGTTAAGGGAGGACAGAAGATAAAAAAATCTTAATAAAAGCACCATTAATTATATATACTGGGAAGTAACGGAAGATCCAGAAGCTAAGCATAGAGATATAGAGAATTAAGTGCTAATAATCCAGAAAGTTTTCCACCCAAATCTATTCTGACACTTGAACATTTGAACCTGTTTTAAGGACAATCTAAAATAAGATCGAGCACCCAGCAGCTGCATTCATACTGAGCTTTCCTTGGAGAAGGGAAAAGGGAAACAGGCATAATTTCCTTTAAACCCTCCTCCAGACATAAGGTGCAGCTAAGTACACACCAGTATGTATCCCTCCCCATCCCAAATGCACATTGCCTTGTCCATGCAGCTACCAGCTATGCTGGCATGCCCCATGCCAGGGCTTGCCTTGCCTTGCCCAGGAGAGCCCCAGACCTGCCTGTCTGACATGGCTTATCACGGGTGGTCACTGCAGGGCTGGAGGGGAAGGCGGAGGCAGCCTGCTCTGTTTATTTACTTGCAGGGCATGAAAGCCAAACTGGGAAAGGACTTTGGTAAAGTGCAGTCAAGTGACTATAAAGTACTGCTTTAAAAAGGCACAAGGTCACCTTTGCTGACATTTGGATAAGGATTTTATAGAAGTCACAGGACTGTGAGATGGGCTTGTTGTGGCTATGATCACAGGGGAGGGAGGGGTTTTATGTTCTGGTTAAGAACACTGCATTGTTGTGACTCTTTCGTGTTCACAAATGCTCATTTACTAGGCTGTTGGATAAAAGAGGCTGATTGGGCTTTTTCTTCTTACTTACTTAGACTCTGTTGGCACAACTTCATGAAATTTAACAGCCCTGCTACCCACCAGTACTCCCCATGTGCCCTGTTCTTGCATAGTTTGTCTTCTTATTTGGTTAGACCTTAGCTATTTCGAGGCTGTACTTCATTTGAACACAATGTGAGAACTCATATATATCATTCTCTCAGATGAAGAACTTGTGCACAAGAATGCTGGAATCTGAAGGATTTGGACAGATGTTTGCTATATTGTGTATTTTGAAGCTGGTGCTTGTGTGTAGGTATGTCTGTGTGTGTCTGTCTGTCTGTCTTTCTGTGTGTCTGTGTGCTCAGTCTGAGAAGCAGACTCTGATTGTTAAGCCCTGCACAGCCTGGAAAAGCAGCCTTGAGCAAACTTGAGATTGATGAGTCCAGGAAGAAGGAGGACACGATCTGATGCCATGCACCTTCTGGAAAAAAATGTTATGGACAAGGATGTCTACATCACAAAATCACCTGGTTCCACTATTTCTTTTCCTCAGTGGCATAACACACAGGACAAGTTTTCACCAGGTGGTAGAAACCATAGGGATCATGACAAAAATAATCCTCATCTGAAAGTATGTAGTGTAGGTAGCATTTGTGTCCTTATTAAATTAATATAGGCATTACATCCTTCAGGCACTGTCTGTGCTTCAATTCCCAGAAACCAGATTTATCTGTTCAGTGACTATTACATGGACTAGAAACATCTCTGCCCTTTCCTCCCATTAGCCCTGCAGGGAGATGCAAATATGAAGGATGTCACAAGCTTCATACTAATGTGCTAAATATTTAACATAATTAGTCATCGGAGCCCTATCCCTTTCTCCCACTGAGGTGACCAAGAGAAGAGCACAGGATTAATAGTATGGTCCCCAGCCCTTGTTCTGTGAGGCCACTTGACGTTGGCAGGTGTATTGGAGTCAGCAGGATCAGCAGGCAGAGGGAAAGACAAGGGGGACAGGCAGCACAGCCTGCAGTGTTATTGCACCCTGGCTGGGGCTGACAGCTCATTTGCACAGCGTCTGGGAAGCGAGGGCCTGCTCCCCTCATCTGAGATTCTGATGAGTGGCTGGTGTCTGACACCGAAGCCCAAGAGATCCCAGACAGGTCACTGGCTCAGGGCCATGGTGAGTTCTGCATGCAATGGAAACCGCAGCGGGGAGAGGGGCCGCAAGCCCGACCTGGCTGCAGCCGGTGCGTACGTGCTGGAGCACGGTGGCTGGCAGCCACACAGCCCACATCTCATCGTGTGACTGGGAATGAGTATGTGACACCACATGGTCCCAACGGGCACCGGGGCTGGGGACAAGTCCCTGGGACCCATCCACCTGATGTAAAGCTATTCCTGGAAAAGAAGGAGGAAAATGTCTGGGCTCACGCTGATACAGTTTATCTCCACTAAAGGACTTTGTCCTATATGTGAACCAGAAAAATTTTATGTGCTAGCAGCAGAGTGAAAGGGGGGCCTCCAACAAAGACTCTGAATCAATATAGCACAGAGCTAAAAAAATCCTTTTCCCACCATCTGCTTTGTTGTAGGAAACTTCCCCTGTCCTTAAAGCCAGGGCCATTGCAGGAGTTTTATAGACTCATTCTGTAGGAATTACAAATATCCCTGCAGTCATGTCAGGACTCAGCCAAGGGCATACTCTGTGCCTAGAGTAGCAAAGGTGCAGGGAGGTGGATTTCACCACAAGCACCCCAAATCACTGAGCCTGCTGGAGTTACCTTCACTGTTATTGGTACCCAAATGTACTGGTTCATCTTGGCTTGCACATCCTCACTGAGCCATAGGCACAACCAGAAAACCTCTGTCAGACCCCACATCTGACCAGGAGATTTAAGGATGGTTCCTAGTGCACTGACACAGTGGGGTAAGGCAGGCAGAGAGAAGGTCAGTGCTCCCAATGGGCTGACATTTAGTCCAGGTACCTAATAACTGGTAACTAGGCACAACACACATGCAAACTCTCCTTCCTCCACCACTTAAAAATATCTAGACAACTCCAGTCCCACTCAGACTGATGGAGGCAGCTGCTATAGCAGAGCTTTTAATCCTAAAGCAGAGTCTGTTGTCATTGGCAGGAAATCTTATTGTGTTGGACAAGCAATCCTAGACCTTAATTACATGTATTGCCCTCCCCACAAAACCAGACAGACTAGACTGGAGTCAGACGAAGCACACTGCTTAAGCCAGGGACCACCTGGCTGTAACTTCATCTAGGTGACAGCATATGCCTTTGTGACCTCCTCTGAAAGGTTGAAACACCAAGCAAGCTCCCAGAGGTAAAGTGAGGAATTGTAAACAGCAAGAAATCAGATATGCACAGTTCTGCAACGGAATTTATTTGTCCTTCTCCTTTCAGAGACTGAATTCTTTTGGCCTTTGCCCTGACCAAAGACACAGCAGATCATGCTGGCACAGGATTGATTTTTAAGGGAGCTGGTGGCTCCTTCACTGTCTCCACTGCACACAGTGTAGCAGGGAGTACCTTGAACTAGGTCCTGCTAGTAGCTCCTGTTACTGAGCACCTCATTTTTCTTCCTTGTGCTTGCCCTCAGACTGTCTCTGTGAGATGAGGTGCACTACTTTCTTCACACCAAAAAGAGCAGCTGTGTCACTTCCATGCATTTCCCCTAGCCACAAACCCCTGGTGTTGGGATGGGGAGAGGGCAACAGGAAGAGGGAGGTATCTTGCCATAATGTCTGTCTCACTGTGTTTGCAGATGTACACGACAGGATGTGGGTGTACATCTGTAAACACAGTGCAGCATGCACTGCAGAGGCACCTCAGCAAAAAACCAAAAGGCTGCAAAGACCAGAGTTTGGGTCTTCAGAGCATATGCTGCCATTGCAGCCTTCCACCTGAGCTGATCATCCCTCCTTTCCAGTGTCTGGAGAGAGCAATGCACTGCACTGCTGCTGGGAGCTAAGGCTGCTTGCACATGCTACCTCCCCATAAATGAATAAGGGACCTTCCCTCATCATATTCCCACAGCACAGCAGTGGCCACGGCCTTTAGTCAGGGAGCTCTTCTCTCAGCACTGAGGCACTGAGCTGAGGCTGCTGTCTTGTGCTGTGAGGTCCAGTAATCAGGTCATGTCCCCATGGTGACATCTGAGTGCCCAAGTCCCTGGCTAAAACAGATGCCACGTGCTGCTCAGATCATGGACTGACAGTGCAGGTTGCTCTGAAGCCAGATATGTATGCAAAACACCTTTCCATTTTCTCCTTTTCCCCCAGTTCTCACTGGGGTGTCGGTACAGCCAGGAGCAAACACACAACTCTGGTGCAGGTATTTTTATTTTCTGAGAAACACATATTTCACTTCCCAGGGCAACAGACCTTCAGACACATAGTGGTGGCTACTAGAAAGCCTACAGATCACAGGGAGTACTGCTCTTTATAGTTTTGCTAATGCAAGTTCAACAACTAAACCCTCCAGAGCTGGCAGGCACTGGAGACTGACTGGCTACATTCACCCCCACAAAGCTAGGTAACACTGTGCTGGAAGCTCTCCATAGTAACCTGCTAACAGTCTCACCTGTGGGAGGAATGGGATGCTGCTTCCCATTCTCACATCTCTCATTTGAGTCATTCCTTCACTCATTCACCACACTCAGCACTTGCCTTGATCCTCCACATCCCTTCATCTTTGGCCATGCCATTTGCCTCTCAGATGAGACCGCGTTTCAGGGAGTGAGAAAGGGGATAAAATAGGCTGAAGCTCACAGATAACCCTTAATGTTATTTTTCCTAAAAAAGCAGAATATTTCTTTTGTATACATGAAGCCAGGAAACAACAGTTTATCATGGATATCACTCTGTGCCTCTACGCTGCCTGGAGTGACTCTTGGCCTCTCATCAAAGCTTTCCCACACAGCAGAGATGGCCAATTGTGAGATGTCCAAAATAGCGCTGGGGAAAGATGCGTGGCCAGGCCCTCCATCGTGGCGCTCCTTTGTGCGTATGTGCTAACCCTGGAAACCGAACTCCTTGTACTTGCTGGCCATATCATTTCGGAACAGCTCCAGAGCCTTCTTCATTGCAGCCTGGGCATCAGCCCCAAAGTCTGCAGCGTGTTTTTCGGCAAGGACCTTGATAATGACTTCAGAAATGAACTATGAGGAAGGAAAGAGAGAAAGAAAAACTGAAGGGACACTCAAGGTTTATTTTCAGAAAAGCCAGACTAAGAAATAGGTTGCAGAGCCTGGAAATATCTCTGAGCTAATTCAGTAGGCCTTCCTGCTGCCTCTGGAGAGACAGTGAGGTCTAGTATGCAAGGAGTCTGGGCTAGGCAGAAGCACTGGGCTCTATTCCTAGCTCTGACGCTGATCTGCTTCATGACCTTGAGTAGACCATGGCCCTTTCCACTTTTTGTAGGTCTCATCCATTAAGACTGCAAATTCATGCCCTGTGTTTGTATAACACTTACTTTTATGGGTGTTGGTCTCCAATGGATCCTCCAGGGCTTACTCTAAAATTGTATGTCCCTTGTGTCCAGTCACTGACAGTCCTTATGTAATACAGTTTCCCAGGCATGCATAGGCTGCATGGGCTGGCTTATTGTTGTCAAGGGTTGGTCAGACTCCGTGTGATGTTTGGAATGGGAAATCTAAACTTGGATATTCACATACCATTTGCATACCATGAGCCCTTTCTGTGCCTCCTCCTGCTTGAACACACAGACCCTGGACTTGAGGGAGAGCTCACTGAAGTCCAACTAGTCATCAATAAATGAAAGCCCAACTCTCACACAGCTGTCTTACACACATTCACTACACATCAGACACTCTGACCTTTTCCATACCTCCAGATATTTGACAGGGATTTTGTGCTTGGTTGCATGGGTCTGAGCCAGGGGCTTCAACTCGGCCTCGTGATTACCCTTTGCCTTCAGGATTTTGCCCAGTTGGGTAAGAACAGTAACTCCATGTTTCTTCAGATCTTCAGAGCCCTTCATCGCATCAGGGGTCTTCAGGCCTTTGAACTTTTCAAAGCGATCAAGGGTCTCAGGATGATCCTGAAAGAGTCTGTGGACAAAAGCAGAGGGACTTTAGAGAGGGGAAGCTCCTGACATACCTCCCTTTGAGTACTCAATCTACTTTATTCCCATCTTCTTACCCATTTCTTAAGATGATCACCCCTGTCTATTTCCATTCCCTCTGGTCATGACAGAGACACTGCCCTAAACATGTCCAACTGGAGCAACAGAGGAAGTGTCTGTATTTTTTCCATACAGTTCTAATAACTCTTTGGCACCCATCCCCTGGATTATGTCAACGGTTTTAAGACAGAGACAAGAGCCAAGGCTCGTCATGATACTGAGAGGTGAGTTCTTGTATTCATGTGAAGGAAAACCAAAAGTAGACAAAGCCACCTGTCTTCATCAATTTACTGTTGCTGGAGAGCCCACCTATAGACTCCTGCCTCTCACACAAACTCTCTTATCAGCCCATGATTTGTTGGCCAGGAAATGAGAGTTCTACAAGCTTCTCATAGCAAAAAAAAAAAAAAAAAAAACAAAACCCAAACCAACCAACCAAAAAAAAAAAAAAAAATACCCAACCCAAAAAAAAACCAGCCCCCAGCCTCAGGTCCCTTATATCTGGAGGTTGTGTTCTTGAATGTCATCTGGATGGGAGAGTTTACTGCGCCCCCAAACCCTATGATTGCAGACATGGAGGAACTCGGTTCCTGACCTTTTTTCCCACCCTATCTCCCTTCCCTCTTCCTTCTCTCCTCCCTCAGAAACTCCTTGGAGGAGACCTGGGTTGGCAGGGGAGCGCAAAGTCACAGGCTGACATCTATTTATTTAATGCCATGCTGTAATCTGTGATACTTGTAAGAAAAATGGTACTAGTTTTCCATTGGGAACTGCTTTTTCTAGCATGTGGCAAATTCAGAGCCAAAGTAGCCACCTCAGAGATGGATGGGTGAGGATGGCTCAGGTTCCTGTTATCCCTCCAGCACTCCTGCTCTGGACCACAAGAGGGGAAAGCCATCACATTTCCACCCACTTCATTCCCATTCCATTCCTTTCCCTTCAAATGGCAGCTGATCTGGATCATGATAATGCAGGTAAGGAAAACAGCCCCCTTCTTTGGCTCATCTCTCAAAAATGTTTTTTACAGCTTTGTAGTAGATGTGCCTGGAGATGTGGGCTCCTTGCCTTAGCCATGCTTAGGGTAGATATCCCCCAAGCAGGTGCCAGATCCCCACTACTCTCCTCGGTGTCTGTACCACACCCATTTGGGTGTGCACAGTCTGAGAGGAGAGCTGAAGAGAATCTCCTCAAAGTCTGCATCCTCTCTGGTCTTAAGGGACAAGCTCCAGTGTCCACCTAATGTTCTTTCCTGCTTTGCAGTATCTGGGGTGTTCACCACTCCAAGTGCCAGGATCACAAGGACAACGTGGAGGATGGGGTCCTCTCTCAGTTGGAGACCTCAGCAGCACTTCTGACACTGGAATGATGGAGAAGGGAAGTAAGGGGAAGGATGTGCCTCATTTCATACTTAGACCTCAAATTCATCAAAGTGTTATCGCACAGATTTCTGGCCAAAAAGCAGGATGGGCAGGGCTCTGCCAGGTGAGACTAAGGTGGGGAGAGGGAAACTCTCAGGTACTTCGTAGTTAATTTTACTGAAATAGATTCCAAGAAAATTGCCACAGAGGTAATGTTCCTCTCCTTTCATTCTTTCTCTGCTTCCCGACATCCTTTCTGCAGAGCATCTGAAGCCCCATGACACACTTCACTCCAGCATTTCTCACTGCAGTGCTTGGGAAATGAGGATCCAAAGCAGAGCTTGGCCACCAGAGGCAGAGAGACAAAGCACAGCCATGTGTTAAAAGCAGCATTGGTCTGCTCCTGCACCCATAGAGAGATGGAGAGACAGAAGCACAGCCAATTTACACAGTGAGTAACTTTTAACCCAGAAAATAGCAATAGAAAAACCACCACTCTACAAGAAAGAAAACACCTTGTTGAAATAAACACTGACAAGCATGTCTCTCATCAAAAGCTCTCAGCTTTACTCTTAGGACTGAAGCTCCTTGCCTACCTCATTAAAATTTGATGGCCGTGGCCAGCGAGGTCGGACTCCACCTTTCCCCAGACTGTCAGGACTTGCTGCCATTCCTGGTCACTGAGCCCCATGGTTCACCAAAGACAGGTCCCGAGCGCTTCCTGCAGCCGTTTGCCTTTCCCCAAAGGGTAGCTGGAGAGCTCACCCATGGGATTTATAGCCCCTGCCCACAAACCTACACCTGTCAATCATCAGCTGGACTTCTTGCTCTCTTTCAGGCTTGTCTAACCTAATCAGTCTCTCTGTTTTTTTCTAGGAAGCTATTTTGGGTCAGGTACTATTGTGGGTGCCACTGATGGCATAATTTCTGCTTCTCGTATTGGACTGGCACATGTCCCACTCTAGACAGAAAGGGCACTGCCGGAATGCTGTGCCAGGAGCCTGTCCCAGGTTCCTAAGGACCCAGAGACAGTGTCAAGCTTTATGGCAGGAGATTTCTGAAGAGCCCAGTCATCTGCAAGGCCACCCTGCCTCCCTGTCCCCTGGCCTGCCAAGGGCCGGCAGGAGAAAAGGCCAGGACAGCCAGTAGCATCGACTCCATCACTTCAAAGGCCTTTCCTTTCCCATAATGATCTCACCATCCTTTTCTCCTGGGGTAACACACCACTTGTGACATGCCCTTAAGAGATAACCATATTCAAAGCAGCCCTGCCATTTCCCCACCTGCTGCAGGAGGAATGAGGGGATAAAAGCTGTATCGGAGCCAGTTCCCCCACATCTGCCTGCCAGGATCCTGCTGCCTGCTCTTCTGGGAAATACCTAGGATTAGCTGATGGCTGAGTCTGGATATTAGAGCCAAGAGATGTACAACTGAGCCAGGAAGGTAATTTGCAGCAGACCAGAGACACAAGGACATAGCAAAGCTACATTCAACACCCACCCAATCAGCAGTTCTGCTCTCTGGCTACTTCTGTCAAGCCAAACAAATTTCAGTGTTGGAAGGAAAAGCCAGTGAGCTGACAAACCATGTGGATATGCTTTGGGAGGGCTCCTAAACTTTCTGTCAGGACTGGTAATGGCCTGGCACACCAGTAGGGTGACTGGTCCCTTCCGGGGGTGGCTGCAGTCAGAGCATAGCCTGATAACAAAGCCCAGCCAGTACTGCTGTCCCGAACTGTGCACCTGGCTCTGGATGTTTCCAAGGAGAAGGCAGGGAAGAAATATCAACTAGAGGCTGAAGACCTGCCTTGGAATTCAGGAGAAGAGGATTCAACCCCACAGTGTCTAGCACAGTGCTGCAGGACCTGAGCTTCATCAGTGCCTCTGCACCCTTCCACTCCATACAGGTTCCCTGCTCCAGCCTTGCAAGGGGAGAGAAGTGCCCACATGCAATGGGCAGCAAGGATGATGGAGGTACAGAGCCTCACATGCCTTAGAAACACAGAGGTTTAAAGGGAATGCTGTGGGTAAGAAGGGTGGCAAAAGCCCAGTGGAGGTGTCAGCTGGCATCCAAGCCTCGAGATAAGGACATTTTGGCCATTACATGTTGCAAGCCTCTGTCAGCCAAGTCAACTTGAGACTCTGAAATCCTCCCCTTCCATCTCCTCTATGCACTAGTTTGCTTCACATCCAAAAATCTACATCCAACACTTCAGTTTCAAGATTTCATCCTGATTTACCTGTGCAAACACCAGGTCACTACCTATTAGCCAAACTAAGCTAATCTTATGGAATACAGGTTAGTACTCCTCCAATTCATTCCCTGTGCAGTTGTCCACAGCACAGGGCTGAAACAGAGGAGATGACATATCTGCAGCCTCACTACCCATGTGCTCACAGCAGTAATGAAGCATTTGTATCCTTCCGGGCTTGGGCAGGATCCTGAACACTGACCTTACTGGTTTACACACCTTTCAGACACAACAGAAACGTGCTCCTGGTACATGAGAGGCTGCTGCTCATGCACCAAGCTCTGTATATTCCCCAAGCTGGAACTACGCAGTTGCTGTAATAACTCCATTTGAAACTGGTCGACTATTCGCTCTCTGCAGCTTTCCCCAGGGCTGTGAAGCCAAAAGTCCTGGTATGGACATTAACATTAAATTGTCAGAATACTTAAAATGGGTATGAGATTCCATATTGCTTTTTTCTGCAAGCAAAGTAGTAATGAAATGAAATCATAAGCTTTTCTCCCTGGAGCTTAAATAAATAGTCTAAAGAAATACTAGAAGTTTTATAGTGCACCAGACCACCCCTCAACCCCGCAGCCATGAAAAGGACATAACATTTTAGTATCTACAGTCCTCTTGTCTTCCCCATGGGGCAAAATCTATCACTTGCATAATCATCTGGATAAACACAAAGCACTGAGAGCCAGCACAGGGGCTGCCGCCTTTAAAACGTACCAGGTGACTGAATAGCCTGTTTCAAGCAGCTCTGCCTACACCGGGGCCGTGCCGGCACACGTGGCTGCGTCTCTGCCCCCACACCTGAAGCTGTCACTGAACCAGCAGCAATGGACCTCGGCTGCTTTTGGCCAGGCTTTGGGGCGCAGTGCGGCCGCTTTCGCCCCACTGCAAAGCGCCTCGGACGGCCGTGCAGGAGCAGCCCCTGCTGGAGCGGGGTGCGGTGCCCTGGCTGACCCGGGCACCCTCCCCAGCCCGGCCGCTCCTGGGCCCGCAGCGCTGCCCGGCCCGGCCCGGCCCGGCCCGGCCCGGCCCGGCGCGGGGGTGCCGCGGCTCCGGCCCCGTGGGCCAGGCCTTGCTGCCACCTCGTGGCCACGGGACACCGAGCCGCGGGCACCGGGGCACGTCCGGCCCTGCCGCGGCCGGGAGGCAGCGCTCCCATTCCGGAGGTAGGAGGGGGACCCCGGCGCAGGCAGGCAGGCAGCGTTGGGTGCAGAGCTTCTGTAAGGGGCTCGTTTTCAGTGCGGGATGTAGAGACATCGTTATTCCTTGGCCACTTGGGGTGCTGTGCCTTCCCCCCTGCCCCGTAGCCTTGATATTGCAGAGGGTGGAGTGGTGGCATGGGGACCGGGGAATATCCCATGGGACAGTAGTAGAGCTACCGCTGAGACTCAGGGTACTGCCGCAAGGAGAAATACTGTTCTAGAAACTTCCTGGGGTTTGTTTCTACCCAAAAATGCTACCCAAAGGTGCTTAGGGAAGGTATCCCGACCTTACAGGCTCAGCAGGCAGGTGAAGAGCAGTCTCTGGCAAAACAGTGGATGCAATCTCACCCCTGCCTTGCTCCACCCTCTACAGCTGGCAAACCTTTCTACAGGTATTAATCAATTTAGAACATGCCACAATTCCATGGACAGAAATGCCACTTGTCCTCCTCTTTGGTGGGAAATTCTGTGACTCACTTGAGCCCACAGACACACCAGAGAAAGAGCAGGGATTGGCTCTTGGGTATAGTTTCACCAGCTGTTTTGGCGTTATTCCTATGGGGCTCAGCCACCCAGGTGGAGCTGGGGGACACAGAGGAACACACACCAGCCACAGGGATGGACCAGACCCAAGTTTTTTTGGCCATATTCAATTTTTTTTTTCCTAGAGTATCAGTGTTGTGAAGAGAGAAATCCAACCCTGGGGTGGAAAGTGAATGTTAAAGAGCCCAGCAGTCCCCCACACTGCCTTGGTGGTTAAGAGAACAAATATCTGTTTCCTCTGCAGCCAGACCTGCTGCAAGTGGGGAAATGGGCACCCAAGAGAGAGGCACTGGCAGAAATCACACATTTCTTTTCCATTTGAAGTACGTTTGTGAAATGAATCTTCCAGAAAGAAATAGACAGAGATGTTCCAAAATCCAGTCCTTCCTCAAGAAACAACCCAAACCATCTTGTGTGCTTACACAGCAAAATGTCTCAGAGGAACAAACAAATATTTTGATCAAATAATCTTTTTCTTTTCAATGAGCTATTTTTTCCCCCACAACATAATTTTTAAAAAGCCCTGAGAGCAGCCAAGGGTCCCATGGCTGGGAGCAGTGATGACAGCAGCCCCAGCTCTGCTGCGAGCCTGGGTTGTATAAAGAGTGACGTGACGTAAGTAATACACACTGCTGTGGTCAGGGGGAGGCTGGCACTCCAAAAAAGCCAGGAATATTATATAACAACAACTTACATAATTACCTCTTGCATAATGCCAGGGAAAAGGCCCTCCGTAACGCAGCTGTGGTTTCTATGGCATTTTGCTGAAATACAGCTTCTTCTAAGAGACTCATTTGTGCTTTGTTTCAGGAGCCTGCAGCTCAGTCTATGCAGACAGACAGGTGAGAGTCCTGCACTCACAGCAGCTTGAGCTGGAGAGGTGAGGGATGCAGTAATGGATCTTACAGCAGGGCAAGAGCGTTGGCTTTTGGGCAGGCCTGCCATTAACTTCAGCACTCTGGGAAGCAGAAGACTGTCACGTAAGAGCTCCATCCTTAACTGAGTGTTATGTAGCCTCCACTGCTTGTAGGAAATGAGATGGAGTCTAACTGATGATGGCAGTGGCCAAATCCCATTCCAGTCTCACTCCTCTCTTCCCCTTGTTCATAGACACTATTCTTAGCAATGCCTTCAGGCAGGGCTCCTGTACACTGATGGATTTCAGCAGCTGAGAGGTGACCTGACCTGCTTGCTTAAAAGGAAGAGGAAGGACTAGGAGCAGAAGATTTCAGCATCAGGACAAGAAGATTTGGGCTGTGAGTTTGCAGAGCTGTGCTATATACTTACCATGGATTCTCTCTGCGATCAAGCCCTGTGCTGTAAAGTCAGAGGTAGCTTTACCTTCACTTCAGTGCTCACAGGATCCAGCCTTTGGTGACTATCAGACATAACACAGGCATGACCCAGAGCTCCTGTGCAATTATTGAGGCATCTCACAATGTGTGTTAACTCTGCACAGCACCTGGGGAAAACGTTTATCTCAGCTAAACAAGACACTTCTTGCACACCAGTGCTTGCATTCAGTGGGAGAATGTGCAGGAAAGCAGAAGGGCAATCCAGGACAAGAATATTTAGGCTACAATACAGAAACTGAAGCTGTCTCTGAGGCTGCAGCAGCTCTTTCTGGGGATGCAAACCTTCTCTGAAGGACTGGGAAATGCAGAGCACAAAAGGACTGAGGATTTTGTGTGGGAAACTGTGAGTGTGGTTTAAGAAAGGAAGAGTACGATTAGAGAACAACAGGCAGATTTTAAAGTCTCACCCACTCAGGAGCAAAAGAAGAAAATTATTTTTTAGAGGTAAGAACACAGGTTATAACAGTGGGACCCTGGAGATCACCAGGAGTCAGTGGGAGATGTGGCATGCAGCAGTCTCTTCAGGTGGATTAGACTTTGTAACACCATACTGACACTCAAGAATTTGTGTACTACCCTTTGAAACACTAAAGCAAGAGAGGAATTCCTCCCTCATCCCTCATCATCAATAAAATATTGTAACTAGAGCCTGTTGAAGGACAACCGAGAAAGGCAGGGCCACAAAAACACACATGGGCAGTAAAGGTCAAGCAATCAGCCTGCATTCAGTATTGGGTGTCTGCCTGCCACCCTGAGCTCTGCAGCTCAGAGCTACCCACAGGAAGCTGCCACAGAGACATTTACAATGTGGCTGAGGCTGGGATTTAGTGATGGGTTAGATGAAATCCAGGCAGCTGGAAGGGGTGGCCGCTCCCCACTCCATGCCTCATGCCAGAGAATGTCCTAATTCTCCTCTTCCCAGTGCCTTGGGTATATGGGTGGTGCCTTGCAAGGCTCCTGGGTGCTGCTGGAGAGGCGCTCACCCATGTGCATGCAAAGGCAGCAGCAACTGCAGCATGGCCAAGGCCAGAGCGAGAGCAGCCTCAGCAGTGACAGAGCTGAGCCACGGTGCAAACAAGTGCCCTGAGTGCAGCCCTCCCTCCTACAGACACACCAGCAGCCGTGCCCAGAGTCTGAAGGGAGCCAGCAACAATAAATAATTCCTCCTGCCTGAGCTGCTCCTTGAGGAAGAGGAGGCACTGGGCCTCAGCACACAGTGTACAGCTTAGCTGGGGGCTCTCAGCCTCCCAAAAAAAGAGTGGGAGACCCCATCACTACATAGTAAAATTGGGTGATACAGCTGCAAATTTCCTTCTCAGTCTGCTGGGCAGGCAATGGCCCTCAAGCTACCAGCACTTAATATGAGGCTGTGCATGTGTTTAAATTGGATTTGGAGGCAATGACAGCAGATCCTCCCCCACCCCATGATGCCTGTGCAGTTCTTTATGAGGGCTTCAAATGAACTGGATTAAGAAACTGGTCTGAGTTCGAAGTATGTGTTTATCTTTTGGAGAGTGTATTTTGAAGCCAGATAAATTCTGTGGTCTGATTTGTCACACAGCTGGACCAACACATGCTGGCAGGGGGGACGGGGAGGCAGAGCTACTTACGCAGGCATCCTTTGTGGAAGGAACTCCCGTGGAGCCATCCTCCAAAACCCCAGGCAGCACTGTCTAACTTGGGGGACAGCACATACAGATTAGGGTTTCCCTTTGCCTGAGTTTCATGGGGTGAAAAGAGAGAAAAAAGACACGTTTTCATTCCCTTTGCCTGTAAAACATCCTCTCATCCACAAAGCATGGAGCTTCTGTGAGATAAGAGCCCATGGGGAAGCCAAGATCTACCCCTCATTTTTATTGATGTTTACACTTGCCTTTTAATGAGCTCCAGCAGGTTCTCGCTTCCAGCTGCAGTTGGCCCTTTTCAAAGTTCAAGGTCTCATTTTGCATTATCGTTCCACCGCCAAGTGCACCCTTAGGGAGGAGAGGAACAACCAGGACTCCTTCTCTTCTGAGAAGCAGCACCAGTTTAAGCAGTCCCTAATCCAGTAGTGCTTTCTGTGCTCTGCTGGTTTTACCAGGAACTCCTGCAGGAAAACTGATCCCTCTGATAAGAAATACTTGGCAAAATAATCACAGTTTTCTTCAAGCAGATCAGCACTGAGCAGCAGTGAGCACCTGTGGCCTGGCTGCCCGAACAGAACACTTACTGCTCAGTTAGGGTGGGGTCTCTGTTCTGCATCTCTTCCCTGTTGTTTCCTTTGCTATGCTTGCAAACAAATCTTTTGCCTTGTCCGCTTCAGGGTCCTGCTGGCAAGACAACCACAGTGGTGGGGCTTGCTGCTGGCTGCAAGATACTGGCACAAAAATTACAAATACCGGAAGATTTCACCTCTGCTAAGAATCCCAGTCCAGTGGTTCCTTAGGCAGTGGTGCAGGTGTAACATGGCATCCCTGCCAAATGCTCAGCCTGGCCAGCCCTTCCAGCTCTTTGGGGTCTGGGGTTGCATATACACATGTCCCAGTCTGGGCACGTTTGGAAAGCTCACCTCTAACCATCTTTCATACACAGGATTAATGGACAACTATCTCATCTAGCCTCTTCCCCCAACAACACTAGTGGCAGGGGCCCAGAGAAAGTGTAAGAAGCAGGAACAGCTCTATTCTATCACAGCAGCTTGAGGCTAAAGGACTTCCCAAGGTTATATTTGCAAGCTTCATTTAACAGCCATAGGCAAAATTCTTAATAATTTTTATTAATCCTCTTACTCAAATGCTCCTCAAAATATACTTCAGACATGGCTGCAGCCTTAGTAGGTCAACCTGCTGATTTGGTGATTTTGCAGAAGATCAGCCAATGCACAAAGACAAAAAAATCTGATAATCACTTTCTAACCATTCACAAACAGCTTTAAGGCATGCTTATCAAAATAAAACCCAAACCAGCAACAAAAATGAAGCTCCATTACCCTCAAAGATCTCTGCACATGCAGGGCTCCCATCTCTCATGCCTTTTTAATTGCGAGTTCCCCAAACACCACGGTTTTATTTTTTGATCTTCCTCCTCCTGCTAAGTGCTCCAGTGTTGGTGGCACAGCTGGTCGGATCCAGCTGGTCTGTGGCAGCATCTGTCTGGAAATTGCTTCTCTTAGCCTGCGGTCCTTTTATTTCCTTCCCCATCAGCTGCAGCAGAGATTTCACTCCACATGGTGAATTTCACTCTGCTCCAAATGAATTCATGCTTCTTCTCTGTGTTTCTGTGCAAATTTTGTGACTTGTCTATGAGTTTACAGCAAGGCCCAAATTACACTGGATTTATTATCCTCCTGAGCAAAAGGCCAGCATTTATCTGCTGCTCTTGTAGACCTGCTGCTCATGGAGCTGAGAGAGGTACACTGGCCTCCGCAGAAAGACATACAGGGCCTCACCTACTTACTGGGGCAGAGAGGGTCCAAATCATAAACAAAAAACAGACAAGGGCACACTGGGACCACAGATCAAAAAGTCAGGAAAAGAAATGGGACTGCAGATAGACCAGACAAAACAGGCAGACCTTTTGTGTCAAAAACGTGTAGTACAAATGTCTCATCCGTGAGCACAGTCTGGGCTGAGAGAGAATCTTTGGACAGGAGAGGAATTCAGATGGAAACTCAGATGGAAATGTGGTAAGTTTTTACTTGTTTGGTTTTTTAAACAAACTAAAAAGACTGACTTGAACAAAGTGAGAGGAAAGCAGGAAAGTGAAGTCCTGGCCAGTCTTACCTGCAAGGACTGAGTGTGGGAAGTCATTGATTCCATATCTGCTGCTCCCTTTTTGTGGGTCCTGCTTTCTGGTGTGCCATTTTGCAGACAGAGTTGTGCCTCTCACCTGGAGAGTGATAAGCACAACACCAGGGCACTCCAGGTGCTGGCTCTGCAGCTCAGGCTCCCCCTCTTGGCCTAATTCACATGAGTATTTAATACAGGAGTTATGAACCCTCTCATTAGGATGAGGCCAGCAGAGGTTCAGGGCTGCTGGCAGGCCCAGCAGCTACCAGGCTCTACACAAAGCACACAAAGCAGAGGGAAATGCCCACAAGAGGGAGAGTTGGTGCCACTCTCCACAGTGATTCTGTGCAAACAGCACTTCCCAGCCTAGCAACTGTAAGAGCCCGTTCCCCTTGCTCCACTTCTCCCAACAGAAATGTTTTCCTCTCCTGGAGATTCCCTTTTCCATGGTATTTCCCATCCTCCTCTTTCACCACATGACTGGTATTTCATCTTGTTTGTGTGGGGTGAGCCCAAAGGCCCCATCGTGTGGGTGCCTGACGTGCTGCCATCGGAAAGACACCGAGATCTTCTGCTCCCCTTTCCTCCCACTCACATTGTGCTGTGCTGGGAGGGCACCCCTGCACCAGCCTCAGCACAGGCAGCTCCCCCTCCTGCCCAGCTCATCACTCAGAGGTGGCACCCCTGGTCTCTACCCTGCATGGGCACACATGGAAAATTCCATTCCTGCTGGGCTCTGCTCAGCCTCAACACTCCAAGCCTAAAGCAGGTTCCACTGGGGCATGGGATTTTCAATCCATTTTCCAAAAACAGTTGATGGCTACCAGCAACAGGATCCTAGAAGGCTCTGAGCTTCTGCAGGGCAAAGCTTAATGTGAGGAAGTAGCAGAAAGCCCCGGTGATGTGGAAATAGCCACTCTGCAAGCCTCTATGGCTGGAAGTGCTCCATGGTGCTGGAAAAGCATGAGCACCAGCAGACTTTTCTTGTGGGATCATTCCACCAGCTCCACAAACAGCATTCCTATGCTCCCAAGTCCAGAAACTTTCCAGAGACATTCTGATGATTTTGGCTGGTGATTCAGCAGGAACTGTAACACAGCTCATAGCATTCCTGGGGCATTTTCCTAACCTGAAACCTTGGAGAAATGCCTTCAGAGGAGATCCACATGAACCACATCACCAAAATCACCACAGGACCCCCAAGCATGGCATATCTTGGCCACCATGAGCCTCCAGCTGCCAGAACAAAGCAGGCTAACTGGCTCTCTCTGCAGAGAGGGATTTTCTGCCTGAGGGAGAAGGTCATGGGCACTTCTTCTGAAGCACGTGTGTGCTGGCATAAATGTGTCAGGCATTGCACACAAAGCTGACCTGGAAAGCAGCATTGACACAAAATCACAGGAGCCCCTAAGGCTGGTCAGTGGCCAGGGAGCTCACCACAGTGGTGAGCATGGTCCATATCCCAGCTGGGGGCACTGGGCAGGGAGGCCAAGGAAATTTATCAGCACACCCTCAGGATCTGCCTTGCAGGGCATCCACACTGCTGTGCAAGATGGTGCACATTGACAGGGAGGAATGAAATGCTAAAAGGAGAGAAATGCCCCCAAGATGATCCAAGGGATGGAGCACCTCTCCTATGAGGAAAGGCTGAGATTAGAGTTTGGTCAGCCTGGAGTGGAGAAGGCCTAGGGTGACCTAACAATATCCTTGCAGTACCTGAAGGGAGCCTACATGTAAGATGGGGAGAAACTTTTTGCAAGGGCTCATAGTGACATGGGGGGGAATAGATTTAAAGTGAAAGAGTAGGTTTAGATTAGATATCAGGAAAAACTCCTTACTGTGAGGGAGTGAGGCACTGGAACAGTGCCCAGAGAACTTGTGGATGCCACATCCCTGGAAGTGTTCAAGGCCAGGTTGGATGAAGCTCTGAGTAACCTGGTCTAGTGGAAGGTATCTCTGCCCAGGGGAGCTGGAACTCCATTATCTTTAAGGGCCCTTCCAACCCAAACCATTCCTTGACTTTAGAATTCTAAGCCAGCCTATTGTAAGTAGAAAATTTATTCATTCACTTCCAAATTTTAGCTCTAGGACTGGGCTCATGAGCTCATGTACCCAGTTAACTTTTTAGAGCAGCTTATGATGGTCCAGCATGTGCAGAAACGCACAGTGTGAAGAGCCAGCACCTAATCCCAGCTCCTGCAGTGGATCAGAGCATCTCGCTCAGCACTCCCTGCTCAGAGAGGGCTACCTGAGCAGATACAATGAGACAGCAGTGTGAGCAGGGGCTTAGAAAATACAACTGACTACTGCAAGCAGCATGATTTTACTTGGCTTTAGGGATGGTGACAGGAGATAACATAGCCAAAAGGCATCAGAGGTGAGAAGACAAAGCAGAAAGAGAAGGGCCACCCCTTAGCAGGGGTGAGGTTATTTACACAACAGCCAGTGGATATGTGTCTTATTTATATAGGATAAGAAGAATGAAAATAGGGTTATCTTATGTTGAGTGAGATCATTTAATAGTACACAATTACTTCATACAGATTTAGCTAGAAGTAATTAAAAGTAAGGTTATGCTCTGAGGCAGAGTTCCCCTGCTACTGAATTCAGGTCCAGTGGGAAGTTCACATTTGCAGCCACTCACAAAATCAAATCCCTAAACTTCAGACATTTCCCCCAGCAGCTAAACTGTTGTGTCCTTTGAAGTTATATTTTAGGTTTAAATTTCAATCTTTATCCTCCTTTCTTATCTTTCTTTCTAGTTGGAAATCCAGAGGCAGCTTCCATCTGCTGATCTGAGTGCCCTGGTGCAGGGGAGCAGGATCTCCTGCTCCCCCAGCCGGGCAGCCTCAGGCAGCCAGGATGCAGCCGTGTCACAGAGTCTTGCTCCCTGCCCTCATGCAGGGGTTCAGAAGCATACTGAGGATAGGAAGGAGATCTGCCTTGGGAGTGGAGCTTGGAAATGTTATGTCTTCATCTGAAGGCAGAATCAAACCGTGTAGACCCCTGATGCAACACAATGCCAGGGTGTCAGGAGGCTTTTGGCTTGCCAGGAACCCAGAAGAAATATTTTCAGCCTGAGTGAGGTTGATGTAAATATTTTCTTTCTTTTTTCTTCCCTCTGAACTCACAGGTGAACCAGAAGCCACGGGTTTGCCACCTTGGAAATAAATTTACAACATCAGCAAATGCTTTTTGAGTGCCCCAGTGAAGTAAGCAACTTGCTCCTTCCTTTCTGTTTTCACCCACATGTGACTGCATGAGCCCTCTGTCTCTGCAAGAGCACGACTTTTACTGCTCTGGCAGCAGAAAAAGATGAAACCACATCTGCCCCAGTTCTCCATCGTTTTTCATCCCTGCACAGCACACATGGGATGTGCCTTGGACCGGGGGGCTGTGTCAGGTAAGAACTGCCACATCACAGCTGCATTGCACCCACCCTGGCAGGACCCAGACAGCATCCTGGGGCAGGGCATTGATGGCTCCAGGGAGCCATCGAGGGGACAGCTGGGGACACCATCGAGGAGAGCTGTCAGGTGGGGACAGCGTGGGCTGAAGACTTTTCCCTCACCTCCACGCACACAGCTGCAATATCCCCAGCATGTCCTGGCACAGAAACTAATAAGAGCAGATTTTCGCAGTGATGAACACAGGGGAAAGGAGACACAGAGGGACATTTTGTGAAGGCTAAACACCCACACCAGCTTTGCAGAAGTTGTTTTGCTTTCCACCTGCTTATTCCCACCCACTTAGGCAACTTAATACTGACTTTTCATTCAAATTTTTTTTTTTAAAAGCATTTGAAACAAAATGAGCTAATTACAGAGTAAATATTTAGCTTGAAATGAGCAGACAGATATTCAAAGCCCATTTCTGACATGACAGATGATCTGAAAGGAGCTATGCTGCAGGCATTGTGTGCCGATCAAACCCAATTTAAAAATACAAGGCATAGAAGCAAAAATAGACATGACCCCAAGCACAAACATCCCCACACAGGCAAATGTCTCCTGTAAACTGCCATGGGGGATTTCATGGCAGCTGAACCTGGAGGCACTGGAACTGCATCACCCACCTCTGAGGGTGCTGCCGTGATAAACCTGTGTGAACAGCACTGAAGCAACACACAAACATTGCCCTGGCAGGGCTCACCCAGCTGCTCCAGGTTTGGGACCCCAGCATGGGCCCTACATTTCCTGAAGACCTAAGGGAAATTCCTGTCCCCTTATGCAGATGACCTAACTTCCAGCTCTTGGTATGCTTGGTGGAACCTCAGTGACTCTTGCTACCTTTGCCACACCTAAATTATTGTGACATTCAGCTGACAGGTGGGAGCCAGGTAATGTGGGAAAAGTAACCTTTTCACCCTTAAGTGCTGAGGAGCTCATATCCAAGCAGTCACACCCCAGACGTGCTGAGGAGCAGAGAGATGCAGGAGGAGCTGCATCTGCTTAGCATCTCCAGCTCCAAGCCCACAGAGCACACTCAGAGATCAACCTTTTCCCAAAGCTTTGGCTCAAACCCTGGTGCTCCTGGAGCAGCCCTGAGCTTGCAGCAGAAGTGGACACAGACCTGAGTCCAACTTTGGTGAGCGGGATTGAGAAACAGGAACTCCACAGCCACACACCACCCACAAAATGGGTGTGGATGGGTGGAGCCTGTGCTGTCCTAAAGGAGTGGAGGGTTATTACCAGATGTGGGTATGGCCCCACATGGGAGATGCAGCTGGACCTCCAGGACCTGGGGCAGCCTGGAGAGGAGAAGTATGAGAGACCTTACTACCGACACTTCACATGTGGGAAACCAGCAGGGCATTCATGGGATTAGATGCAGAAGGAAAATCTTCAAGGCAGTAGCTCTGGGACAGGAAAAATGAGGAAAATCACACAGTATCCCTGAGTGGCTGTGCCCACATCCTGGGGGATGCACTGGCTAAGGAAGGCAGGGTCTCTACCAGGTCATCCCAATGTCTAATGACCCAGGTATTTTGAAATCAGAAACACAAGCAGCTGCAGTGAGGGCAGTGAAAACATGGACATGATGTGGCTCCTGGCAGAATCGTTCCCTAGTGCACAAATACTAATGAAGACAACTTCAAGATGAGGTGCTAGTCTGGTTCTTCAAACTCAGGGCTGAGCAGAAGGCACCAAAGTGGTCTTGTGGGCAGAAGGAAATGATGGCCCTGCCCAGAGGATGCAGCCCATCAGTCCTTCCACACCAGCCTCCTGCCTCTTCCCCTTGGCTGTCACTAAGGCTAACAGCCATCCCTGCTATCCCGTGCCTGAGGTTTGGGATGAAACTTCACAGATGAGACTTCCTCCTGTTCCCTCCAGGAAGCCCCAGTGCCAGGGCTACTCCATCACCCTGGCCAGGCTGTGTGGTCCCTTCACCTTTTGGTCAACCCTTTGACCCAATTTTTAGCATTAGCACCATGCTGACAATCCTTTGGTCCTTCAGATTTCCCACCCAGGAGCTTGGTTTTTTTGCAGGAAGCAGCTGTACAATCAGACCACCAGTGGGCTGGGTCTGAGACTGGGTCCTGGGTTTGCTGCTCTTCACTGGTCAGTGACATCTGCAAGGTGAGAGAGAAGAAGCCAGTCCTGTCCCTGGTGTGGCCACAGACCCTCAGCACTGCAGCACAGCTCTGGCTCTGGAAATGGCCTTCCTGCACATGGAGAGCCAGGAGGTGCCTGGGATATCCCAGACCCAGGCGCCTCGCTGTGGCTTTGGGAGGTGAGGGCTGGTAACTCCCAAGCTCTGAAGCCTCTCTGAGTTGTTTGTGGAAACACTAGTCAAAGAAAAGAGGTGCTAAAAAATAAACTATAAAATGGAGTAATAACTGTCCTGGGTAGAGGAATCTCAGAAATGTCATGGCCTTGACTGCCCTGGTGGGTAAGACAGCTCTGGGTATTCACAGCCCTGCTGAGTCCTGGGAGGCCAGCTAGACTTGGCTTTATTGGCCCTGGTTCTTCTTTTAATTTTATCCAAATGGCCAGACTACTGAGGTACCATTCAAAATGTGCCTTTCTGCTTTTTCTGCCTTGCATCACCCTGTGTGCTCAAGCCCTGTTGTTCCCGTGGGTCATTCCTTTGGGCACATTCATGGCTCTTGGTTTCTCTGACTTAGAAGATGAGATGGCAACTTTTAAAAGCATTTGTATTTTCCCCAATGCCTGGAGTGAAACTGAGGCCAGAAACATTTTTGGGCATGAAATATGCCTCTGAGCATGTTAGGATTTTGTTTCATGAGGATTTCTTGGCTTCCAGAAGGTAGAAGCAAAGGATTTGGAAAAAGATAACTTCTGTTCTGCAGCACTCCCTGAGCAGCCACCTACCACCAAGCCAATCAGTCAGGGCAGCATAGCGGAGCTCAAAGCTTGGGACATGGTTGTTTGCAAAGCAGAAAAGACAAGATTCATCCACTGCCTCTTCTCTCCTCCTGGCAACCCTCATTGTATTTTGGGCACAGATGCTCAGACTCAGTGCTGGTAACTGTTCTAGAAACATGCAGCCCCAGGAGACCGATGGAGCTGCAGTGGCAGGGAGGGAATGACGTGGATACACATGGTGAGCAAAATCTCCAGGGGTCACATCAGAGATATACTGTACCCAGACCCAGCTCTTATTCAGGACACACTTCCTGCACACGCAGGACTGCTGAGATCTCAGCCTTGGCAATGCCTATAAGGATGCTCCTCTTCCTCTAGAGCCTCCTAGCTGTGAGGATCCCCTGCAAGGGGACAGGAAGTCATAAAAAGGGACAAGATGATCCCTTTTCACATACAATGAAAACATACAACAATATTTCACATTTTCCCAAAGGAAACCAGAGTTAAAATCCACCATGCAGCTGTGCAGCTCCAAGTAGACCTGGACACTGCTACATCACAGGGACAAAGTGGCTCCTGGCTCTGCACCACGGCCACACAGTACATGTCCCTGGTGCCATCAGTCACCAGCAGGGAGAGGGATGCTCAGCCAAGGCGTTCCTCAAAGGACCCCTTTGTTTTTGTCGAGATGTTTAGTTTCAGGGCATGATGAGGGCATGCCAGAGACAGGCAGGGCTGCAGAGTATTGAGTTTTCTAAATGCACAGAACTCCCCAGTTCCCCCTGCAGTGCCAGATCACACCTGGCCTGCAAATCACAGTGAGGTTTGTGCAGCTGCTGGGATGTCCCACCTGAGACACCTCTCAGGGTGCTGTCATGGCTCTAAGCACCTCAGGCCATTGCTGGGAGCCACTAATGGTCACCACTCCCACAATCTGGGAAGCTCTGGCCAGGCGCAAATGTGTTCAGCCCCTGGAGGGCTATTTGGCTTTACTTTCATATTCTTTGTTTTGAAGGCACCATTCCTCAGTGGAATGCAACATACTTGAGAGCTTGAAGGCTCCAGGATCAGAGGAAAATCAGGAGGTCTGGCATCCCATGCCTGGGGTTATTTAGGACCCTCCTTGCTACTGGGGATGCCTTACAGCTGCTGCCTGCATGCTGGTCTTTGGGGGGACAACCAGAGCAAGCTCCCTTAGCTCTGTGTAGGAGGTTTCTGCCCAGTTTTGGTGTGAGGACACTGGCTGATGGTTAGGAGGCCTTTCATGGTCCCCACAGCTCATGGATAACGCTGGGGGCCAGTGACTTGCCAGCACAGGCCCCAGTGCTGCTGACAGGTACCTGACTCATGCTGCTGCTGACAGGTACCAAATCCATAGTGCAAGAGGTATTTGATGTAAGGAGCCTTTGGGAATGGGGTTTTCCCCTCAACCCTGCAGTAACTCCAGGTATTTGCTCTTTTCAAGTCAAAGCTATCTGAGAGCCCAGAGCTGACGAGATATTTTGCACAGTTGCTCAGTGACCCGAATTGCTGAGCCGGGCTCTGCCTGCCTCCCCTCCAGAGCTAATGACCCTCTCAACCACAGCAGGACCTGGATCCACACCAGGGATGAGTCGGCTTCACCACAGCTGTCATCTCCAATGCTTCAAGGCTGTCTCACCCAATGTGACCCTGTGAAGTGTGTCAGACTCACCTCTCCAGACCTCTGGATACACCAGCTCTCAGCTCAGCACTGCTCACATCACACTGTTAGTGGGGAGCAAGCGGGTCATTTCTGTTCCTTTACCACAAACCCCATTGCAGACCCCCAGAGAAGAAATAAGAGTGTTACCCCTGGGTCACAGCTCTGAAGCCAGCTCACCCCTCACCCTCAAGGCCACTGTGCAAGTTCAGCACACTCCAGCTTTTCCCCAATTCTGACTTTTTCATTTTGTCCCCAAACTTTTCAATCAGCCCTCCACAACACCCCTGTGCAAAGCTTTGCACGGATGGCACCAATTCTTCTTTTTCCTGTCTCACCTTCAAGCCCTGCAGCTGAGTGGGACCAGCAGGGCAGGCAGCACACCCACATTCCCATTGGGGCGAGCCAAAGTCCCTCCCCAGCCCCTTGTGCCGTGGGCAGAGGCATCCGCAGCTGCCCTGCACTGGGGGAGAGCGCGGGGACAGCCAGCGGCATCGCGCCCACGTGAGCCGCTCTGGGCCAGGAGCAAGGAGCTATTTCTGGAGAAGCGCTTCTCGTGGAGCAGAAGCAGCAGAACTCAGAAGCACTGACCGAAAAAGAAAGGCCCTGGTGTTTTGAGCAGGAAGCGAGGTTTCCCAGCCTCCCGCCGGGAAGGACGGGAGACATCCTTGCAAAAATAAGAGAGGACTGCGGCGCTCTGTGGCAGCAGGGCTCCAGAGGAGCTCAAAGGCTACTTCAGCAAGACCGTAAACACGCCAGATCTGCTGCTGTTGCAGAGCTCCGTGAAATCGGCAATGTCTGAGCAGAGTTCAGCTGGAGAGCGCTGGTGCTATAAAAAACAAAGTGACTTTGGGCTTTGACGCTTCCTCCTGACACACAAAAAGGTGATTTGTGATTCAAAAGACAAGGAATTTATCATCAAAAGGAGCTGGGACAGAGCTCAGTGTTTACACATGGAAGAACAAGACAGGCAGCAAGAGCAGATATATTTATACTCATCCATTAATAAAAGAAGCCAAGTCAACCATACCTTTGTGCTAAAGTTAGAGCACAGCACTCTGCATGTCCTTAAAAAGGCAAGAAAGTTTCCACAAACTGGGACAGCTGCTCCCAGTGCCGGCTCTGTGCATCTCCTCCTTGGCACTCTGGCATCGGTGTGCTGCAGCAGGAAAGGGGCCAAGCATGGCGAGGCTTCTCCAAGTGGGAAGGCTGACTCCTAGAGTCTGGTCATGGGCTGGTGGCCACTGCATCTCAGGAGCCAAACAGTCCCTGCTGCACTGTCAGAGACCTGCAGGAGATGACTGCCTCTTGCCAGAAACAAAACTCCTCCAGTATACTTTCAGCTCTAGTACTCTCATTGCTTTCCTGGTTATGGGGCTCACACAAGCCAGGAGCTTTCTCCTCTGCTGCAGGTGGAATGGGGGAATGCTGGGCTTGGCACGCTCAGGCTAGCTCTGTGGGCAAGGAACCGGTTTGTGGGGAAAAGCAAAGGGAAGAGAAGCAGCACTCAAGGGTTCCAGGTTTGGGCCAAAGGGTCAGTGCAAGGCCAAGGTGGACAGAGAGCACCCAGGACAGAGGATGGTCCATCTCCAGTGAAGTCAGCAATAGGGCTGGATAATGCAAGTCACTGGAAGGTCCTGGGTTAGTATTTGGCATTCCTTAACCCACAGCTACAGTTGGAGTTGCCTGGCTTCACCTGCCGTGTGCTGGGGAATGTTACACCAATTGGCAGGAAAGACACAGAAAGTCAGCTCTCTGTTCCTTGGGAGGTGCTTCTAGAAAGCAATCAATTATCCTTCCTGACAAGTAACAGATGAGCTCTCACAGCTGTTTTCCTGTTTCCCTTCTCTTCCCCCACCCAGTTCCAGCCCTCAAACCATGCTGGAAGCAGCAGGAGCCAGCACTGGATATGCTATGCCAGAAACGATAGCGTTTCAAGCAAACTGAGAGCAATCACAAAAAATACATCTTGTCTAAATCAAAGTTAAGCACATTGCAGTTTTTCTTCTCCACACCCCAGTGAAACAGCTGCAAGCAACACGCAAGGCCGGCTGCACAGGGCAGGAAACAGCTGCAGCACACAGCGGAGCAGGGGTCACCTCTCACCTCCCAGGACACTGAAGTTGTTGGCACTGCAGAATGCATTTCCCCTCTGAACTCACACAGAAGATGCTACAGTTACATGAACTTGACTGACCTTTGAGCAAGTCATAGCACTAGATGGCCTCCACCCAACTAGATCTCTTCCAACCCAAATTATTCTACAACTTTGCAATTTTCTGCATAAAGACAGAAAGAGGGCATGGAAATAACTCTTCCTCCCACACCAGCTACTAAGCTAAGCTCTCCTATCAAAGGGATGCTCAGGCTGCTGTCTCTGAGCCAGTACAGTCAATAGAAGTCCAGTGGCAAAATCCTGACAAGAAGTCAGCTTTGCTGCTGGCACAGGGATCAGGACTTCTTCCTCAGCTTTTGGGTCAAATCTCCTGATGCAGCTTGTCAGTGCCAGCCTAAGATGCAGCCTTAGCTGTCACACTAACCTCACCCTTGAGCTCTTCTGCAAGTTCAGTTTGAATTCATAAATCATTTCAATATGATCCAAATGCTTTCCAGCAAATGTTACCATTTACTGACTCCATCCCACCCTGCAGCAGACAGGCACAGCTGTGTGGCACCGACGTTCTCACTTGGCAGCCACACTGGTGGACCCGTACCAAGCCCCCTGGTACAGAGTCCATGCCAGGGCTATTGCCAAACCCTCTGCCCAGGTCCTTCCAGATGACAGGGGCACTGTCACTCAGGTGATGCTACCTACACACACAGAAACAAGCACCATGGCCCACGATCAGCTGTGACTAATGTGATTTGTCTATTCCTTATTACAATTATTTACAGCTTATAGGAAGGGGGATGCATTAAATCAGCCGTGTTTGCTTCCTCAGCCAGCTTGCAGTGCATTTAAAGAACCTCTGCTTCCTTTGGTGAGCTCTGCTTCTGATAAAGCATGTTGAGCAACGCTGAATATTACAACACATTTACTAATTAGTGAATTACAAATTACTTTGACTAATTAGTAAATTCCAGGATCAGCCATTTTACAGCTTTGCCGTGAAACAAGGGTAGGCTGGTAGACCTAGAGCTCCTTTCCTGTGCCTCTGAAGCCTGCCTCTGCAACACCTTCTCCCAGCATCGCAGAGCTTTCTTTCAAGACCTTTCCCATTTCCACTGATGCAGAATCCCTTAACCAGCTTTTCTTCAACCATTATTCAGCCCTGATTTCCAAGCATCTAATTTTAGCAGCCACTGTTGAACATCCTCTTGAGTTATTGTTAGAATGAAATGAGGATCATCTGACAGGAACATATCCTTGGTAAATACTGGGAAGGAATACTTAAGGAGCTAGCACACCTTCCTGCATCATAATCGACAATCCTACTGCCCAGGGACACACCTTATCCCACCCTTTTTGTTCCTGGTACCTTGCATTTCCAAAAGCAATTAAAGCACCAGCCTCAACTGTACTAGGCATATTTGGCTGTGTAATTTTGCTCAGTTATTGTTTCAATAATCACTTTCAATTATCCACAGGGATTTATTATTTGCTATTTTTAGGATCATTTCAGTTTTAAAGGCACCTGATTACACAGATCTATATTTGCATGACATCTTTCACTGGAGGATTTGTAAGTACTATGTGGAATGTGAATGAATTTCTGCTTGTCTGCAGCAATGCTCTTTTTACAGACAGGACAACAGGGGCAGTAATTAAAAGACATGTCCAAACTCCCAGAGGAAATTTACACTGACAGAGGAACGCCAGCTTCCAGCGGTGTGTGTTAACTATTACACCTGTGCTAACAGAGACAGAGCAAGGTTGGCCACACAGGCACTAAAGGAGATGCAGATATGTAATTTGAAATGGTTGTCTCTCCTTCCACATTAACAGGCTCAAACACCAACTAGGCTTGAAGAGAAAAAAAAAATTAAAAAAGCTTCTTATCCAATAACAAACAATTGGCCCTTCTCTGCTAATAAGAAGCAATGGGAAAGAATGGCAGGGAAAGGTGTGGATTTTCTGAGGTCGATATAGGAACAGATGGGGCTGGGATTTTGCCAGCATGAGTTGCCAAGGCCCTTTATCACTGCTAAGAAGATCCAAGCTCCCAGCTCGTTCTTCACACAGCTTCCCTTCTTTGCATTTTACCTGCCAGGGCAATGCACCAGCGAAATCCATCCAGATGTGCTGAAAAACAAACAACACAGGGGAGCCAGCAGACTGGTGTTTCTCTCTTTTATTTAAAAACAGTGCTTCATTACCATTTGCAAAGGGTTAGGAAGGGTTTCCCCCCTTGCTTAGAGTTTATAAAAGCCAGCAACATGATCAATAATTTATACACATGGATAGTAATACAAAAAAAAGGAATAAAAGCTAAAGATCTAACTACTCCAACCTTCACAATTCCAGCTACTTGATAATAATAGGAATAACCCAATGAATACTGTATGGTCTGAAAGCTACTATACAATATGATACTTAACGAGGGAGGGCGGGAAGTTAAAGGCTGTCACAAAGCCCTGGGATGCAGATACTGCTTCTCCAGAGTCAGCAGGGAAATGGGACCCTGGGCAAGCGGCTCGGGCGTCCTAGGAAATGATCCAGGGGAAGGGAACGCATCCCCTCGGGACGCGCCCTGCTCCCCGGGGTACCTGGAATGGGAGGTGCTGGGGAGACTGCGACAAGGGGCAAGTCTGTTGCTGCCATTGGAGGTGCTGTGGCACTCAGCCTCGCACTGAAAATCTCCAAGTCTCAAAGAGATCAGCCTGTGAGGTCAGTAAAATACTCCACCAGCTCTGTATCACTCTATAGCCCTGGTTCTCATTTGCTATCAGCCCCAGGTTTTAGCTCCAGCTATTTACAAGCAGGATTTATCATATTAAAAAAAAAACCAAACAAACCAAAAACCAAACAAAGCCTAACAAAAACCCCAAACAAACAAACAAAAAAGAAAACCCAAGGAAATAAAACAAAACAAAGTCATATCCCCTAGGGTAAAAGAGGATGATTTTGTCACTTGATAATGCAGCCAAATTGAGCTGCCAAAACTACAACACTCGCACACACAAAATACTGTGAACAGAAAAAAATAGAAAAATATGACCAGAACTGAGACTACTAATGTGGGAGGCCTGATTTCTGTAAGGAATTTACTCCTCAGGGAAGCAACAAGCCTCTCCACCAGCAGAGAACTGGGAATCTGGCAAGAGATTTATTGACCAACTTCAGAGCATCAACAAAAATTTAAAAAGAAAAAACATTCCTAAGATTAACGGGCATTTTGCTGACTCTGACTGCCAGCCAAATGAGTATCTTGATGGACGGCTTTAGACACCAGCAATCTCCTGGTGAAATCAGGCAAGGTTTTTGGCTGATGCATTCCTGCTCTATCACAAGTTGAGAGGCAGCATGGGAAGCTGGTCACCTGCACAAGCCTGGGCCAGCTGCAGCCCACGGCCCCAACAGGACAGCCACAGGCAGAACTGGCAGCCCCAGCAAGAAGCTGTCGTCCAGGGTCAGCAGTGGCAACAGACACAGGACTTGGCCGTGCTGGGTCCCGTGCAGGCTGCCACTGATGCAGGCACTGCAGAGGGATGGGGGCTCTCCTGACAACTCCTGGCTGGAGCAAAGCAGACCAGGCACAAACCCCACAGCCTACTTGCAAAGGGCCCCATTTCACACTCTGGCTATCAGACTCCTGCTTGCCTTGTTGACTGGAGTTTTCATTGTAGAAGAGAAGTTTACTGGGGTTGGAGGGTGGAGAGGGCAATCAGTAAGGTGGGGATGCAGGGAACAGGCTTTTCAGACATTAACATCACCAAAAATAGTGTTTTATGCAACAAAGAATCAAGTCTCACTGGTGTATACTACAAAATGTTTGACATTATCCAAGAGCATGTCAAAAATAAAAACACAAAGAAGTTTACATTGGATGTTCATCTTGTTCACTAGGTTGGTTCTCCCCCCACCCTCCTATTTTAAAACAGTGCAAACAGGTAAAACACTTTAAAAATCACCCCTCTACACCAAGGACAGCATTCCCCTACCCTGCCAGGCTGGAGGGTCACAGGCAGCAGGTCCTCTGCCAGGCTGCCTGTGTGCTTTCCCTTTGGAGCTAGATTCAGCAAAAGCACTCCCCAGAGCTGTTGTTTGGGTTTCCCTTTATTAAATTCCTAAGTGCTCCCCAAACCTGTTTTCCACTTGCCTCCATCTTCGTGGCTAGGATGGGAAGATACAGATAGGGATGGGCTGGGGAAAAACATGGGTAGAACTGGGAAGCTCTGCTTTGTATTCCCCACCGAGAGAGTTCTGGGTGCTGGAATTGAAAGCCCAGCAGCCAGTGTCTCTCTTCAGACAGGGAAATGGCTTCATTAACCGTTCCACAACCAGCACTCAAGCCAGCTACTCAGAAATCCCTCCTCAGCTCTCGCTGTACACTTCACATCCATGCATCCCAATAACAGGTAAGAACAGAGATAAACTTCAACTTCACTTTAGGGACAGGGAAGCAAAGTCTAAAGTAGCAACATGACTGCCCCACAGGGACCCTTGAGGGGTCACTGACAGAGCCCTGTCTGAAACAGCGGTCTCAGACTCCAGAGCCAGTGCTCCTCACTGGGCAAATCTGCTCCCTCTCAGGCACTGGAACAGCCAAGCCATAGCTATCTTTAAACATGGCTTTGTCTATCTGAACTCATCACACAGGACCCACCTAACTGCTTAACCTGGGAAAAGCTGGCTACAGTAGGCTCATACCGAGCTCCCCATTGCCTCCAGGTCCTGTCATGGCTTTTCTTAGAAAAGCTAACTCACCTACAACAGTGCAGCCTCCCACACACGGGGACAGGAGAACAGTTTGCCAACGCGCTGGGCATCAATATAACTTATTCCCAGCAGAGAATATGCTATAGCAGTAGTAGTTACTTTATACCAGCACAACTGTAACTGCAAGGAAATACAGACCAGCACATTAAATAAACCAACTCTTCAAACCAAAACTTCATCTGGGTATCATCGTGTGCTGGCTGGACCTATTGCAAGACAGCACAAGCAGCTACAGTTAAAGATACAGTTTTTTTCTCTGCATCAAGAGGAATCCCAGATGCCACCAGACTAGAAGGTGACAAACAGCAAGCTATTTGCCAGGCTGCCTGTGCAGTTCCCCTCAGAAAGTCAAACCCTGCTTTGCAAGGGACCTGTGACTGCAGACCCATCGCACGGACAAGCACTAGCTGCCATCATTCTAATAAGCCAGGGCCCAGTTCAATTTATTAAACGTAATTAATTTTGCATAGGGAGATATAGGCTTTGTCCTCACTTCTTCAGAAAGCTGGATATAGCCACACCTTGGCTACTCTGAAAGCATCTCTAGCCAGTTCACAACACATCACAGTGAAACTGGAGCTGTTGTTCACCAGCACAGAAGAAAGGCTGAAGAGCTCTCCTGTCACACACAACACTCACTCAAGAAACCTTGCCATGCAAGTTTTTGGGAGGTCTGGTGCTTTGGACACCTGGAACCAGTGAGCTACCTCTGGCCCCCAGCCATGCAAGTGTCCCGGTGTCCCCTCTGCAGCTCAGTGCTGGGAGCAGGGAGCCAGGCCATCAGCAAGCCCCCTCAGGGGATCCTGCAGCATTAACTATGGCGCCACAGAGACCCCGGCTGCTTAATGCACCAGAGAAGCCTGGCAGGGAGGGACCAGAGCAGGCCAAGCTGGGATACAGGAGGAATCAGGCTGGAAGGTCTCAGAACACGTATTACTCGGAGATCGGGGGAGCACGGCCCCCCACAGTTTGGGTGCTTCTGCACTAAACCCCTCACATTCCTCATATCCTTGGGCGGGCTGAAGCTGCCATGCATAGACTCTGCCAGGAGGCAGAAATGGGGCTGGCCTCCCCATTCCCAGGGAGGCCAAGTGGCAGGGGGGATTGCAGGTGGCACTACCAGGGCAGGGGAGGGCACTCAGGGTGGGAGAACCTGGCATTTTGGGAGCCGCAGTCAGAACCAGCTGAACTGAATGTGGGAGAGGGGCAGTGGGGGAGCAGCTGCCCCAGGGACTCTGCAGAGGCTCCTGGGCTCACAGCCTGAGGAACTGCCTGCAGCAAGGGAAGGGATGGCCTCGCTCAGGCCCTCCACCCACAGTGGGGAGAACAAGTCCAGTAGAGGCTTTTGCTGCATCCCAGCTCCACAAGTCTCCTGGCTGCTCTGCAGTGGAAATAACTCCCCTTGAATATGACTATCTCTACCACAAGTCCTCCCTCTTCTACCCCAACTCGGGCAGTGAAGACCCCCAAACATGCCGAGTCTCCCTCATTTCCTTAGATTTTGTGAAAGCCCCAACACCCTGTTCTTCCCCTCCCTATTTTCAAGCTAAAGTATTTATATACAAACAACAAAAAAATTGTCATAACAGTAACAAACCAAACTTTGGCTTGGGAAAAAAAAAAAGTAAAAAACCAACAATAAAACCAGGAAAAAAAAAGGTGGCCAACAGGCTGGCAGTTTGGTGTCCCCTTTATCTAGCAATTCCTCCAGAAAAATCAATAGCTTCAGGGTCTCTAGCTTAACTAATGGTGTCCCCCATTCTTCCCATTTGAGATGCCTCAACTCTGCTGTGCACAGAGGGGCTCCATGTATCACTGGGGAAGAGCAAAAAATGTGTGGCTGTGTGTGGCTGGACCAGAACACACCCCCAGGAGCAAGACCTCTGCTTGCTGATGTTGCTTAGTGTTAAATGCAGGAATTTTCCTATTCTGTATCAGTGGTGGATGGAAAAGCAGGTGTTCGACAGGAGCTGGAGAGGCTCCACCAACAAATCCATACTCTGAGCTGCCCTTCTGAGGGCAGGGGCCCACCCCAGCACCAATGCATGGAGTCGAGGCAGCCCGGTACAACCACACTTCTGCATCTCTCCAGCATATAATTAGAGCCTGCCTCTGACCACTGGGTTTACTGGGAGCACTCTACGAGCCAGCAGCTGAACAGGGAGATCTGGAGAGCAGCAACTCCACATCACATCACAGCTCACAGTCATCTAAGTGTGCTGTCTTCGAAACACAGCGAATTCTCTGTCTGTGAGAGCAGAAGGGAGATGGTCTTGGGAGGCGTGGACCTCTCAGCTAAATAGTTTCTATCCTTCCAAGTCTTCTAATATGTAGTGTCTATATGGACTCAGTAGACCAGGTGCACAACTTTTTGTGAGAAGCTGGGCAAACAAACCCAGGGGCTCCAATGCAGCTATGGAAGGGCCTGAAATAGCTTGTGGAAAGAAGTTCCTATGAATTCAGAGCTTGCATGAACTGCTTCTGCGATACAAAACTACTTCAGGATCACATTTAGATACAAAAGATCCTCTTCCCGCACACAAACCCACAAGCTTGTCCTTCACCTCGAGCAGCTTATGCATGACTGGTTTTTCCTCACTCACGTTATTTGAAATAGATTACTTGCAGAAGCACCTAAGCAGCCCAGGATGAGCAGCAGCAGAGCCCCTGCAGGCTGGGCCTCAGAGCATGTGCCACGCTCGCCTCTTCTGCTCGCTTTCTTCCTCTGAAAGCTGGCAGGTGCTTCACCTCCCCACGTTTAATCACTTGCTGTCCACAACAGAGGTACTCTGCATGATCCTGCACTGCATCTGCCACTCCTCGAGGAATGAAGGGGTGGAAAGGGACAGCAAGAGAGAAAGATCTTCAAAAGGAGGAATGAAGACTATGACAATTACAGCCACCTGCAGCAGACAAAAATCAGTGAGTAAAAGTTCTGTGTGTAGGGAAAAGATCATCCTTATCAAAAACTCCTTTCAAAGTCTTGTCCCCTATAGAGCAGGTAACAGCTGAAGTCTTTGGGCAGGTTGAGGGACTCTTCTCTTGCGAAGTCTAAAGTTCTGACACTGCTGAAACTGTCACAAACCTGTGAGCGTCAGATGGTGATAGAAACAAAGAAAGTCTCTGCATTTCCCCCATTTCCAAATGTAAATTACTATTTCCCACCAGCATTCAGGTCCCAGCCACAGCCAAAGAGTGCTTCCTTCTGCAGACCAGAAACACGGCAGGTGGAGACTTCTCCCTCACATCCTCCTGTCTCACAGGCACCAAGCACCAGACCCAGGGAAGTAACTCTGGCTGCGTGTTCCTGATTAATTGCATGATATCAACTTCTAACAGCTTTCCTTATCGCTAATCGCCTTTTCCGTGATTGGTAGGATAAGCTATGCACCAACATACAGACACGGAAATGCATTATTTTTACCACAGTTAAAAAAACCCCAAAAATGAAAACAAAAAACAAACAAACAAACAAAAAAAAGAAGCACAATCTTTGGAACAAAAGAATTAAAGGCAGAAATTTAAAGGAAAAAAAAATACATATTTGAAGAACATAGTGAGGTATAAAAAAGTATTTTCTCTTTTGTTTTTTTTTTGTTTTTCCTCCTCGACTTGCTATAGAGTTCCTCTACTAGTAAATATTGCAATAGCCAGGCCTCATGAACTGGGGGGGCTGTCCCGCTTGCAGGGGGCTCACGTCACTTCAGTAGGGGGCAAATCGGCTGTAGCCACCTCGGTATAAACTCGCCTGCAGAAATGAAATGGGAGAAGAAAAGGTTGTTAGGAGGAGAACTGTGAAGAGATATCCAGGACAGCACCCAAATGCTTCTGGAAGGACATGTTCTGGCACTGACCCACCACCATGAGCACCTCTAAGAAGCAAGAAAGAACTCTGCCTGCAAAACCAAAGATGTGGCTCAGGAGGGCATGCTCATGGCCAGCCAGCTGGAGGTGAAGTTTGGCAAGTCTTGCTGGAAGGGAATTCAGTACCAGAGTAGGGACTCACCAGTCCTAATCTCAAGCCAGTTGTCCAGGCTGCCTTTAGAGACTGCGGAGACCAGGACTTCTAGGATGCTCTTCACCTCACCTCAAGGTAAAGGTCTAAAATAGATATGATGACTGGGTATCCTAGAACTACCTGGTTTTCCCTCATTGACCCTAAAGAGAATCCACATGATGAGCTGAGGCTGAAATGGAGTTGCTACACTGCAGATATCTATTTTTAGGTGTCTTTTTCTCTGAGCACATTTGTATTCCAGCCTTTGCAACAACACAGATACTGCGCTGGCTAGCAGATGGGCAAGCATGTGTTTTCAGCAAGCTGCTCCACTCCCCTCCGATGCCAGCATACCTCATCCTGCCCTTGCATAACTACTGCTGGCAGGCAGGACACCGCACCCTTCCACTAGAGCAAGAGGGAACTAAGTGAAGCAGCTTTGCTTCACTTGCAAGATGTCACAAGAACAACTTATTCCCTTGCTTTCCTAGAACTGAAAATGGCAAAAAAAGGTATCCTGAATCTCTTAACTATTGCTGATTTTTGCTCTATGTATCACCTCTATACAGTTCTACTGATTCACCAACAGTGCTCTGGCTCCTGGCAGTTCTGTTTGCTATTCCTATTTTTCATGGTACTAGATGATGCGCAAGATCAAATAATAACTGGTCTCCTACAGCCTGGCTCCTTTATAAGTGTACACATAGACATGAATGTGGAACAACTGGGAACACAGCATTGCTGCTAAGGACCTCCTCCCTCAGCAAAGAAGTTTTTCTGGGTGGGTGAGGTTTCATTGCATGATACCCAGTGGCTGTTCCCCATGCTGGAAATGAGAAACAGCATAAGAAAGAAAATCCCACTTACCACAGCGCCAACTCCGTAGCTAGCGGCAGGGGCAAGGGCATGGTAAGGATCTGCTGTGTACACCCTGCCATAACTGAAGAGAGGGAGAAAAGATATAAAAAGAGTCACTTGGGAGGGGCAGAGTAATAGCTGTCTGACCACAGGTAATGGAAGCAGCAGCATGCCCTTGCACACACATGTATGCATCCATGCACACACTGGCACGCAGGCAGCTCCTCTGCAGAGAGATCCTATGAGCATGCTGCCATGCATTGTATGAGATGGGCAAGAGAACAGCCTGCCAGGAGGAATGTGGCACAGGCCATGAGCCTGACCTGCAGGAAAGAGGTCAGCACCTTTGAAATGTCAGCTAGTGCATCCCTTACCTTTGGGTAATTGCGTGATGCAGTTAGGGACCAGAGGGACTGCTGGCACTGGTGCTACTGGCACAGTAACAGCTGCTGAATGAAAGCACTGAGGGATTCTCCACTATGGGAGGAGTATAACCTTTAATGTGCTAGGATTAAAACACGGCCTCACTGCACAGGCAATGAAAAATCTTAAGGCAAGCACTCTGATCAAGACAATCCTTTGTATCTATTCAGAGCTGCATGCTAAAGCATCCTAGAGCACTGCATGAGCTGAGTCATTTTTACTTTATGACGGGGAGAGAAACGCACCCAGTGATTTAGTAGCCTGCCCAAACCCCGATCTCCAACTGAGGCTGTAACCACACTGCCTGCTTTGTGCAGAGAATCACAAGGATAGGGAGGAGGCCAGGATTTGTGCCTGCTCACATACACTGAGGGCAATACTGTCCAGGAGCAGAGACAAATCGTGCACTCAAGTCTTCCGTGTTGGGCGGTGCATGCATGTGTGCACATGCGAGTGCAGGTCAGACAAAGAAATGGGGGAAAGAAGCAGAAGTTCTGTGATGGATCAATGCTCCTTGAATCCCTGAGCACAGCAAGCTAGCCCCCATGGACACCTCTCCCTTACATACCCATCGCTGTAAGCTGCTGCAGCGGCTGCAGCGGCCGTGGCTGCTGTTGCAGTAGCAGGCTGTGCATATCTGTAGGCTGCATATCCACCCTGCAGGAGAGAAGAGAACTGACTTTACAGATACCTGTCCACCCATAGAGAGCATTAAAAAAAAATATTAAAAAAAGGCACACACGTCACAAGGAAAGGAAGTGTTTCAAACTGCATCAGCTCCCATGTCATGTCTATCACAAGCATCACCCATTAACTCATGTATATTCCTTTCCTTAGCGGGACCAGGGAGGCCCTTCCATTATCCTCTTTAGCAAAAGGAATACACTAAAGGAAGACTGAGCATTGTTACAACCCTAGAGAAAATGCAATTTGGCATGGAGGAAATGGAAACTAGGAAAGACTCGGAATCTTGCATGCAAGGTACTTTTTATGACCCCTTCCTCTTAAGCAGGGGAAATCAAAGGTGGACATTTTCTATGAAGTATTTTTAAAAGGAGAAATTCAGAGAAATTCCTACTTTTTTTTTTACCCTCTCTTTTTTACAGCCAGGAAAACCCAAAGGGCTAGAATTTAATTGGATCCACATGTGCAAAAGTAGCAGTAGTCAGAGAAGGTGAAAAGTAATCAGGAAAAGATGGTCAGAGAAGACAGTCTCGTTGGTTTCAGGGCTGTCAACAAGCAAACCAATATTGAGGCCAGCCAGACTGTTCTCCCCTCCTCTCCATACAAGAAAGAAACAGGTCAAGAGAATTATGCCAGAGCAGCCTGTTCTGCTGCTGTATTTCTGCCCATGCTACACACCTGTAGCAAAGGTGATCAGAGGTAGTTACTAAAAATGTACTTAACAGCTGTGTTGTCAAAATGTGAATTCTGACTCAGAGAAGAGCCGTGAGTCTCCTCCTGAAACTCCCACAAGGAGCTCTTGGGGCAGAGCAAGGCCTGCAGTACTGGAAGACCAAGGCCAGGCACCTTTCAGATCAGGGACAAAGGTGGCATAGCAGGCAGCAAATAGGGCTCTGAAGCCCTGGTTGGATCTTTATTGTATTTCTGAACACTTCTTTTAACCTGGGGTGAAGGCCTGGTAAATGAACCATAGTTTTGACTTTCTAGAAACACAATGAGCCATAAAAAACATCAGAAAATTCCAGATTGCTTTTGGCTTTTATTTTTTTTTTTTCTTCCAATTGACATTTCAGGGTTTGAAGGACCAGAAGGCAGAGTTATGCTCTTCACCTCCAGAATAAGCTCAACATACCTCTACCACTTCTTCCCTATATATCTTTTGCATACGTGTAACTAACTAAGGGTACAAGATCAGCTCCACTACAGAACTGTGTCTTTGCTCAATCTGAACCTGGGTAGCTTTTAAATTAGAAGTAATGATTTTAAATTAATATTGGTTTCTTTCATGTGGCCTGCATTAGCCCTGTGAAGGCTGATGTGCTATCCAAAGCATGTTTGCAGATCCTTTCCTACTTCAGAGAAAAGGGAGTTGCAGCCTCTTCAATCTTTTAGTTAAAAGGAGAAAAAACAACACAAATGTAAAAAGCAACACCTGTGAACCATCACCACATGGCCTGGAAAAGATGCCATGTTACAGTTTAGCCCTTTTAATCTCACCTGGCTGTTTCAAATCCTGCATTGTGGACTGATGGCTGGGGATGTTTAGCTTGGTTTTGCCATGCTATCATTGTACCACCATGTAAAACATGACAGAGGCCAGGGGAATGAGGTGCAGCCTTAATCCAAATCCAACCTTCATTAACCTCACCAAATTAAGCCAAAACTTTGTATCAATGCCATTGTAGTATTCCCCTTAGGCTATATGCTTCCTGAACCGTTGGGGTGTCACTTGGGCACAGTGTAGGAGGCATTTTCTCCAGGCACTACCTTCCAAAGGGCAGCTGGCCTTAGCAGGCACCCTTGATTCCCACTCTGCCCCACACTTCCTCACTTGCCAGTCACATTTCAGACCAGAAGCTGCTTCAAATGTGCCTGGCACATACTCTGAACATGATAGCAAGATGCAGTTTGAAACCAAAAAGGCTTATCATATAATTGTCTTTTAACTCATGTCTCTCATAAAGGAAAACAAAACAGAACAAAAACAAACCAAACCAAAAAAAAAAGAAACAAAAAAAAAAAAAAAAAAAAGAAGAAGAAAGAAGGGTTGGAATCAGGTGTGGGAGGGGGAACAGAGTAACATTTATTAATCAAAATTAAAAACTAAGCATGCTGACATCTGGAGCTAGAACAACCAGCAAAGTCACCACGTTCAGACTCATATTGGCTAGTTCTATCCATCCCAGCATTCTCTTGGGACAGCAGTTCGCCCTAGGCTCTACCACAAGCTCAGTGAAGTACACAGCCTCAAAGTACTAGAGCGTGCAGCCACAACAACCTGCTATTATGGAAACAGTCAGTCACCACTGGAGTTAACATTCCAACCTCAAGGACTCCCACAGCCCCCCGAGCCCCCCAGAATGGCTCCCACCCCAGCCCTGTCCCACACCACAATGTTAATAATTATAACAAGCAATAACCCATCTGTTATATCAGAGAAGGGAACAGAGACTCCACTGAGAGATTTAGAGCGGGATGTTAACATTTCTTCAGTCAACTGCACAACAAACAAAAAAAAAAACAAAACAAAACAAAAAAACAGGAGAAATAATTCATTGGAGAAATGAAGTTAAGAAATAGCTGACGTGTATTGCTTTTTAACCATGCACTGATGCAAAATTGAAGCTACTGGTTATTTAAAAAAGGAAAAAAAATCTCCGGATAGAGGTACACACATACAGGCAGACCTGCTCACTTCAAAGCAATCTGCAAAGTCTACTTATGTGTACTTCAAATAAAACCAAAAATGGGGATCATAATGGCCATGGTGCATTCCTGTCATTGGAGCAATGAGTGTGGACAGCTGGGAGATTTCTGAGACGGGATGTATTTAGCATGACCAGCAGGTCCAAATACACCAAAATAGGGTGAAGGAAAGAGGAACAACTGTTGCAACTATAATTTGTTTTTACATGAACCCTTTCACCAAGCTCTGGGACCGTACAGAGCAGACACTGTACAGGTTGCCTTACCCAACTGATGCTCCTGTTCTCCACAACCCAGGATCCACCTATATAATTCAATAAATGCATCTAAAGCCTGTTCAGCTTGTCCAATGCACCAGATATTCTCTCCTGCTATTCCTTTTCACACAAAACTTGTAACTGATATGCAGAGCTCATCTGCAAGGTCCTAGGACCCGTAGTGATTTCTGGTGCCACCCACTTCAGGTACTCCAGTAAATAAAAAACATAATAGCATAGAGCATCTGCAACCACAGCAACAAAGAGGGAAAAATGTGTTTCCAAATGAAAGAAAGAATTATTAAAAAAAAAAAAAGGAAAAAAAAGAAAAAAAAAAAAAAGAAAGAAAAAAAGGCCCTTGCCAGCTTCAACACATTCCTTCAGTGCCACAGCCAAACTGCAACAGAAGAAACCAATGAGTGGCATAGTGCCTGAAACTCAGGACAGCCATGCAAACTCCCACTCCGTCTATTTGATTCCACAGGGACAGGTTACCCATACAGATTCTGTTTTTAAAAACCTTCAGTCTCATCTCAAAGGAAGTAAGTGTGGCTGAGCTTCTTGTGCAGCTGTTATGTCTGAGAAGTTTCTATCAATGGGACACTTTCATTACTGCCTCCATAAGGGAATGGGAACTAGCAAGAAGGCTTGTGCATTGTCACTGGGCATCAGAAACAACCAAAAGGACCGTGCAAATTAAGATTAGCCCATTTTGGTACAGGCTTTTGGATTGTCTGGGGACCATGTGAGAGAAATGAACACCAGCCTATATGTTGCTTATTCTAATTCAAGTTCTCTTTCACTGTCTATCTGGTATTCCAGTCTTGCTGGGGCTATGCTGGATCCCTTTCCCCACAAAGTGTTTCTGCCTACAGACCTGAGCTGTCCAACAGCTGTTTTTGTTAGGTATGAACAAAAGCTCAATTTAAAATTACTCTTCTGTGATGTTACTGTCCTTGGCTCATCAACAAAGCAGTATTTTACTTTAAATTCCTTCTTTAACATTAGATGGCAGCTTTTTCAGTATTGTCTTATATTTTCTGAAATAAGACAAACATGGGAAAACAACATCTATGGGAAGCTGCAATCCCAACTAAAGTAGCATTCCAATTACTGAGTATGTTAATGAAAACAAATTAGCATTTTATGCAGTTCAGCTCAAGTACATCTTCTCCACCACTCTTTAAGTCCATATCAGGTGATCAATCCAATGTGAGCAAGAAGAAATCCAAAACTAGAGCTTACTATGCAAGTGTGGTATAAATGTCCCTTTTCTTTTTCCCTTCCTGCCTTAGAAGGGCACACAAAGTATGCCGCTGCCCTCTTTACTCCAAAGAGCCTTTCTGCCCCTAGGACACAAGTGTGTCCATAACCCCAGAGAGATATGGAACTCATGGTACCACTTAGGTACATTTACTGCTTGCCAGGTTTAGGCAGCAAGCCCAATTTTAGGGTCTTTTATTTGCCATCTCTCAGATGTCTTCTCCACCCCCATACTTCCACACGACAGAAGTTAAGAAGCAGAAAGGGCTAGAACCGCTTCTGGTATTTCTGTATTAGGAGGGTGGCATACGTGCACCAGGAATGAGCATGAATGAATTAGAAGAGGTGACAGGACAACAGTGTCCATTGCAGCAGGTGCTTCTACATGGTAATGGGACAAGCATGACCTTGTTAACCTTTCCACTGAATTAAAGTTTTGTTGATTTTTAGTTTTTCGTTGGTTTTTGGTTGTTTTTTTTTATTTTGAGTGAAATACCACTTGGTATGAAATCTGGACACACGCCACCCTGCTGCAGCGGGGGCTTGGCTCACACGTGAGTCTGCGCTGCTCTAAAAAAGCCTCTGTTCCCATCTCTAATGTGGTGCTGGAATGGTTAGTATAATTCAGTTTTTTCCACTGCAATCCACAATCTGATTGGTTGGCAGGTCACACTGGCACTCCTACCTGAGGTATTTTAGCGCTAATGATTGGTTCCTGTAAGACTATTCTATAACAGAACACAGGAAGAGCAGTTCAAAAAAACACAGCTGTGGAAAGAAACAATCATACAAACAGCCCGCAGCGGGGCTCACCAGCCTTTTCTTTCCAGTGGATGCAAGCACGCTTTTCACAGGCAGGAGCAGTCTTGGCACAGGTGGGTTTGTTTGGGTTCCCCCCCCGCCACCCAGATTGACCCCATTGTAGAAGAAAGATAACCTTTCTTATGATCCGAAATGAAGCCCTCTGCATCCTGGGGCAGCTTGTTTTATCAGTTCAGGTGTCTTGCCAGAGTGGGACGCATCCAACAACAGATGGAATGCCTTCTTCACAGAAGAAATGGCTAGCAGGATGGTTGCCCCAGGAAAGAAAAAAGGAGTGAGGAAAAGGAGGAGGAGGAAAATGAGAAATCGGTGCATAGCATTATGCAGAAAAAGCAGCCCAAACTTGGGACACTTCCCTTTCATCTCTCCTACCATTAACCACTCCCTGCCAGCTCAGCTCCTTTCCACAACCCTATGGACTCAGAAATCTTAAGAGAACCTCGATTTAACTTTCCCCTAGTCCTAACTGAAATATCCTCTGCCATACCTTCCAAAATCTGTGTAAACCTATCACAGCAACCAGAGGGATAGAAGCTCTGCAGTGAAAAGCACAACAAATCAGTGAGACACAGAGACATTGAAGTCATTCCACCTGTGCCAAGCAAACTGTTTGGAAGGGCAACTTCAAGTTTGGATAATGGTAACTTTTTCCTGAGCTCCATTGGAGGGCTCTGGCTAGCAATAAAACAGGTAAAAGCATCACCATCTACTTTGATGCAGTCCTCTCTTCCATCATCCTGCTTTCTGATAGTGGCACCACTGCCACCAACAGCAAAGTCATCAGAAATCCACCTAATGGTTCTAACCTGACCTGGGGGCTTGGCTTTGTGTTACATGGTGGTACTGCTCTGCAGCACCAAGTGCTTACAGGAGTTCTTCACTGCTGAAGTTTCTGTCCTTACATGTTATACAAGCCTCTCCTCCCCAACAAAAGCTCTGAAGAAGCTTTCTCAAAAATAGGGAGTAACGCTGGTCAGACTTCCCTTTCAACATGGCAGCTTTTTATATGCCACACTCTGTGGGAAGAGGCACTAAGCACCACTCATTTTCTTGGTTACGTGCCATAGCAAAGTCAGTGTCTGTAAAGGCAGTGCTTTAGGAGTGAGGCAGGAAAACACAGAACCTTCCATAGTCCTTGACACAGCTTTATAAAGAAACACTTGACTAGGCAGATCAATCTTAAAAGAACTGCACACACCACAGTATATGGAAGAGTGAAGAAATGCACGCAGTTCTTTCTGTGTCAGAGAGCACATCTTCCAACTCTACCTGGGCTGGAAAAAGCACCTGTCCAGAACTTCCTCCTCCATATCAGCCAACAAAATCCAAAAGCTAGTTCCATCCATTATCCTAAGTCTAACCCCAGAGTCCTCTTTATAAATGGCAGGAATAGCACCTTCAAAGGAGCAGGACTGTGAAATTCGTGCTGACAATTGTATCACAACCCAAACTATACAAAACTTCCCAGCTCCAGGGAGCTATGACCTACAATGCCACAATTGGGAACTCTGATAAAGCCGGGCAGGCTATGAGTTGCAGTGGCAACTGAATATTTTGGCTTTGAAAGGCAAGTTCCTACCATATTCCTGCTCTGCAACAGCTCTCCCTTGGAGAGGAAAGCACTTTTCTCGCTGGCCAGTTCAAATACCTCCATCCACAACCCACCTATGAACACACAGACTCCCTGGAGATTTGCAATACAGACTGACTGGGCAGGACAAAGACAATGACAGGACAAAGTCTCCCGTGGTATAATAGCTAATTCCCCAACAGGAGGAGGCTGCTGACTCTTGTAACCGAACATCTCCACATATTTGTACTTTACAATTCCCTGGAGAGAGAATCTAGCCTATTTAGGTGCCATTCCTACCAGCAAAATGAGATGTCAGTTTTCACTCCAGCATCTCAGCCTCCATTTTTAATCAGTCCCAGTGTCTTCCCCAAAGGGATAATCTCCACATCCCAGTGGCACATGAACAGTTTTAAACATACAACTTGTTCAGTGTAGTGTGGACTACACAAATCAAACCCAAAAGGGCCCCAAGAGGGAAGAGAAAGGGGAGGGAAGAGGGGGAGAAGGAAAGGGAAGGTCTGAGGCTAAACCAGTCCTGTTATTTTTATATCCAAATTATGTAAATGACAGAAGTGTTGAGAGAAATTTTAATTTGCTAATCATCTCTCAGGTTGATTAGTACCAGTGTGAATGTGGGGGACAGGACACCAAATAAACTGACCCTGGCAATGATCAGGAAACCCAAAGGCTTAGGTCTTGCACCCAGGGGCAAGCGCAGTGACAGAGAAGCATGCTTGCATTCCTAAATATATAAATATATATATCCACAAGGAAGAAGAAAATTAAAGTAAATGATATTTAAAAAACCAAACCAAACGAACAAACCAAAAGAAAAAGAAAAGAAAACAAAAAAAGGCTGGCTTGTCAGGGGTTGGGGACAAAGAAGGCTCCGGTGTGTGTACTTACATAGAGGTCAGCACCGTAAAATCCGTCCTGGTAAACCACACTGCAGAAAATCCACACAAAAACAAAACAAAAAAGAAAAAAAAAAAAAAAAAACAAAACAAAAGAAAAAAAAAACAAACAAAAAACAAAAGAACAGAAAACACATTCCGGTTATTGAGGACGGCAGCATGCACATGCGTTTTACACAGGCAGGTGATGTATGAATCCACAACCTGGGCTTTTGGCAGGAGCAAATCAGCAAGAGAACGTGTGTGCGCACGCACGGCTCCAAGTCATCTTCCATGGCATGCAAAGGGGCAGGGGGTGGGCAGAGGGGGAGACAGTAGGCAAAGGAGAGACGGAGGGGAACCACCATCTTGTACAGCAAATATCGACTCAAAAAGATCTGACGTCCTGAAGAGAGACACAAGGGTGTAGAAGCCTCCACTCTGGTTATTCTCCTGGAATGATTTTAGTTACCCCCTAAAACACATGGAAACATTGGCTTCATGAAGTGGGCTTGTGATATTGAGGAGCCCTTCACAGAAGGCATCCCACAGGGGCTGCAGTCGCCTATGTCAGGAAGTGTGGTTCAGAGACTTGTGCCTGATTACATTTTTCAGGCTTCACAGGGCTGCATGAGTTTTGTTTCTGACATCCATACATCACCTGCTTTTACCCTGCACATTAGACATGCGATAAGATTTGGCTGATCACACAAGCATGCAAAGTATTATTATTCAGCATCTTAAAGAACCGATGCAACACCTCAGGAAAACAAGTCAACCAATTCTGATCAAAGTAAACACAGAGAAATGTAATTGAAAAGAAAAAACCAAAAATACCCACAATGCATTGCTTTCACAAGCAGAGATAATGAGCTAAAAAGGTTAGGTGACTGGTCCAAGATCCGAAAATTGAAAGGTGCAGTGGGAGTCCCTGGTAGTAATTACTTATTCCTTAGCAGAGAGGAGCAACTGGAAGGGTTTCCATGGGATGGTGCTTTTTCTGCTTTAAGCCATAGTTTTGTTTCTCTCAGAACTTCAAGCACAAAAACTGTTAAACAGAGCCCGGGGTTCCCAAATAGCTGCTCTTACCAGAGCATTCACTAGGCATAAGACTACACAGCTCACTCTGGGGACAGGGGTTGGGGAAGGATGAGGAAGGAAGAGAGGGGATGCCCCCCACCCATTTGAGTTCAGCGTGTGCTTCACATACTGAGGAATTTCCTCCAGCTTTGTCCCCTGAAGAGCTACACACAAACTCGCTCAAGGCTTTAAAAAGCATTAACCCCACCCTCTGTGATGCTCATGGATCTGATGTGCATGACTTACCCATAGCATTAAGAAAAAAGAAGGTATGGAACACTAGCTATTCTTTTGACTACCATTTTTTACTCATCAGATGGAATGTGAAATGCTGCCAAGAGCCTGCAGCCCTCAGACACCCACCTATTGTAAGGCACACACACACAAAAAAGCCCAGCAGATCTTGCCAAAATTCTGCATGCTATTACTAAAAAAAAAAAAAAAAAATTAAAAAAAAATCTTGCAGTGTTAGCTACTGCTTGAATAATTTAGTCTTGCTGCCTTCCCCAGGAAAAGTACACTCCATTCCCAATGGACACAGTTACTGTAGTCTCCAAGAGCGCTGGGAGCAGGTATGAAGATAGAGACCCTTGTTAGAGGAAGAGGGGAGCCACTTCAGCAGGGAGAAGCAGGCCGTAAGATCATGTTTGTTGAAGCTAAATTTTTACAACCACATAACAAAGAGTTTGGCTCCTGGGGCAGTGACTTACATTGCTGGGTTCTCTATCTAGGACCAGGAGTGTTTTAGCAGTGATACTCCACCTGCTCCTGCAGGAAAGGCAAACGCACGACAGAGGAAGTGACTTGGTTTATGAACAGGTTAGCAGTTTTAACAGTTATTCCAAACACAGTCAGTTGGATGGACATCAGCATTACCACATTGGATCAGGCCACTATTTCTATCAGCAAGAGATGCTAACATCAGCTCTCCAGAGAAAACTGCAAGGAACACTAATAACAGGTAAAAGTAAGACTTCCTGGATCCAAACACCCAAACACACATGAATCCTCCATCTCTGCTTTAGTTCGGATTTGACTGACATCAGCTTCCAGGGCTGAAATTCAGCAAGGTTTATTTATATGGCAGAATATCCATACTTGTGATTCTTAATGCTAGCAAAACGAGAGAATTCCTTCATCTGAGAACCACATTCTGGTTACGTAGCTTGACCAGAAGTATAAAACAGCCTGGCAGCCAGTCAAATCTTGGTGCAATCTGTGAAAAGCCTACTAGCTGTGCTAAAACACATCCAAGGGAAAAAGAAACAGGCTGGTTTTGTAAAGTAGCCAGCATATCATTTAGGTGTACCAACAGCTGACTGTTGTGTTGGAAAAGGAGCGAAAAAAAACACTTCAAATCCTCAAAGCTGATTGCTGCCCTGTATCTAGTCTTCTATCTATTATGGCTTCAAATCAGTGAATTTCATATATATTTACACTCCAAGACAAAATTACTCTTTACTATGGCAAGTCTATTCCTCATATAGGTACTTAATACCATGCACAAGTCAATGACTAACCTATAGTTTGAGAAACAAAATTTATCAAGCTTATGTAACTTTGAGAGTTTTACAGTAGCTGAGTTTTTTTCAGACTGTCTGGATTCTTTCAGCTTTTGGTCTGAAATGTTATTTGTTAGCATTCTCATTTAAAAAGCATGGCTGCTACAAATCAGGGCAATATTCCAGTAGAGTTTTTACTTGTGCTTTATATCAGAGGTTATAATGTCTCCTTATTTCTACCAAGTGGCACCTCAGTTGAAAACTGAAGGTTGCATTAGTGTTCAAAGTGAGGTTTAGGTGACAATCTAAATCACCTACAATAGTCTAAGCAGTTGCTTTCTGAGGTATCAAAACCCTTCTCTGGATAAACAACCATGGCCATGCATAAGTATGGGCATTCCACATAGGCATTAGCAAATCTTGAGTTCTTGAAATGAATATTAAAACTATTAAGAGCTATGATTTCTTGCACCTTCCTCTGGCTTAGCATTTGACACTGCCAAAACTTACTCTAGCTGGGATGGTGCTCAGGTCTGATCCAGTATGGCAATACCAATGAGCTTTTATTAATCTACATTCTGTATTTTTTAAATTCTGCTAAGCTCTCAAATGCAGTGATTCCATTAAGTTTTGTAACTTAAACACCACTGAGGTTTGGGAATACCAATTCCTTCTATCAGGTTTGAGTTAACCTGCAGCTCACTTTACTGTTTTCTTCGACATTACTCACTATGTCTTGGTCATTGATGTTGCTGACTGATCTTATGGTGTCATCTTTCCACTGGCCAGGAAGAAAGTAACGGATGGAGGGCAAGATGTCAGGAACGTGTGCCTGTCCCTGACCCCATGGAGGTCAACAGTGCTCACACAGAGTGCTGGCTGTCCTACAAGTTACTGCAACATGGAATTGTACAGCACATTTTGTATTATTCCACTAGGAATCCAATTTGTTCTACAAAGTATCTTGCAGAGACACACTATGATGACAAAAAACACCAGTAGTAGGTAATTACATCCCATTGCTTGGGACTAGGGACAGTTCTGGGACTCTGTGAATCTGCCTTGCTTACTGGTGCCCTGTAAATGTTTACTAGGTAGTATGCTGCCCATGAAGACATGGGATCAGTCAGCAGGGTCAGAAAAATTCAGTGTAATACCAGTAAACACAGACATGAGACAGTATTTGGAAGGGCTAATCATTGGAGCCTGGCCCATATTTCAAATGAAAATAAACCTTTTACATGGGACTCAGGCTGGATTTACATCAAAGACAAGGCCTTCCCAGTGCCCCACTCATGACAGCCTCTGGCTAGGAATGCTCTAGCTGTTACTCCCAGGGATGAAAAGCACATTCCCCCTCCCTGGTGCAAATATTTCATGTTCTGCTAGACGGTAGCACTTAGCTTTGCTGCTTTGTTTCACTGTGGAGCACTCCCCAGTAAAACTGGACTGGGCCATTTTTAGAGCAATAGACAGACAAGTTGCAGGTCAGAGGCTATGGTTAGAGGAGAGAGAATGTAAACTAGGAGTGGTGGCAAAAAAGTGGATTTGAAAACCCAGAAGAAACACAATGTTCAGAAGATCAATATTTACATGAGAGGTTTCATTTAAAGTCTTCTGGTGAATTACATACAAACATTGCCAAAATTGCCAAAGAGCAAAGCTGGACAGGTACTCAAGCACTGCAGCTTGCTTTCTGGAGCTCCACTTTAAAAATCAGACTAGTCTCTAAAAGGGTCACAGTAGCTCTCATCACTTAATCTGCTGCAGAAGGTATTGTGAGCTTATCCAGTATAGATCAGGCCAGCTCCCTGCACTGATGTGTATGGATTCCACTTTCCTTCTTAATAAAAGATTTATGGGTTTTTTTCTTCCCCTTTGGGCCTAGTGTAAAGGAAAAGAAGGGTCAGTCCACATCTCTGTGCTGGAGGATTCGTTTCTACTCCTGTTCTTTCTGAGAACATTGCCTGGAAAATATGGCAAGTAGAACTCAAGACAATATGATTAAAGCATCCTCAAAATCAGAAACAAAACAAACAAACAAAAAAAAAGACAGTTTGGAAGGGATTTGCTGATTTATCTGTCATTCCACCACATTTAAACAAACCAACAAAAACCCAAATCAAAACTCACATACAGGTCTAGTTCCCTCTACTTTTAAACAGCAGAATACTCCTTTGTAACAGCATTTTTTGCACTGCATTACTAGTGAAAATTTGAGGGCAAAGAATGCTAAGGCCACACATTTGCCATTGCTTCATTGCATTATCATTCTCTCTACATCCCAAATGCTCCCAGCTTTAAATTAATGGACTTGATTAATCTTTGTTTTAAACCTTTTTAAACCGTCTCCAACAAAGAAAGCAAATCCATTGTGGGTAACTGGCTCTTCTGTGTCCTACTGCCAGATGGTGAGGCATGAATTAATGGATAATATTCCTCATTCTGAATATGGAAACACAAATGGAGTACAAAGAGAAGAAGTTTTTCAGGAATTTTAGATCTTCTCTTTATGTCCTTCTCAGCAGCACTATAACATATTGGGTCAATGGACCCAAATACCGTATACAGACAAATTGAGAAATTATGAGAAGGAACCCATCAGCACTTTAAGCTGTCGCAAGTACTGAAAATTGTTTCAGTCAAGCACTTAAGACAGAAAAATTTAAATTTGCCCCCACTGGATGCCATCATGTGCAGAATGCTCTGGCACTAGCAAGATCTTGACTCTCACCATCCAGACAATTTTAGGGTTTTTGTTAACCGATTAGCTCTTTGACACGGCTGTGCAGAGCACTCTGCTCCTGTGACAGTGCTTACCCTGGGTAGGCAGGGATGGCCGTGGGAGGAACTGCCCGCACTGCCCCGTACACTGTCCTTCCTCGGCCCCTCAGATGGGCGCCCCGAAACGCGGCCGCTGTGGTGGCTGCAGTTGGATAGGGGAAGCCTGGAACTGTGAAGATAGACAAGGTGGAAGGTGAAAAGGATACAATCTCCACTCCAGAGAGCAACCACCTGCTTCAAACAAAGTGACACAACAGCTCCACAGCGGTGGGACATTTGGCATCAATCCTGCAGAAGGACATGCTTATAACCCAGCAAGCATCCCATACATACTTCCTGCTACACCACGGCCTTTGGGGGGAGAAGGGTTGCAGAAAGGTTTGGCATGCAAGAGGTTAATGTTTTGGCATGCCTTACCCACCCCAAACAGGGCTCAAATCCCCCCACCTTTCGATACTGGCATGCAGTCTGGTTAGAGTCTGAGAAGCATGGGGAGTTACTATCAATACAGCACGCAGTTCTTCCAAAACTGCAGAGGCTCTTTAAAATAATTTGTCAAGAGGCCCTTAAAGTCAACCAACTTACATCAGTCTCTTCCCTCCTTTCCCCTCCCACTCTTTGCCACCCAATCCTCTGTATGTTCATTTTAAAGCCTGAAAGACAAGATAGCCCATATAACAGCAGCAGCAATTTCCCATAAAGTGCCAATTTACTGAGAGCCCACCTTCATTTAACAAGTGTGACCAATAACTGGCACCACATATAGCAATGCCTCTATTATTATGCTTTAAACTGGAGTAAACTGGCTTGTAATGAAACTTTGTAAAACCTCAGAGGCATCTGCAAACACGTCATAAACAGATACTGAGAGGGAACGAGTCCCAGGGCACAATCCCAACCCAGCATGCATCCAGGTGCATGCCACTCGGGGCCCTGCAGACCCGTGGTTCAGCAGCTTGTATAATATGTACTTTAGGGATTTGTCTGTTAGGTTTCTTCCATTTCAATACAAGGAGGGGAGCAAGGGAATGGCCCGTTCCTCACACACACCCTCCCCTTGTTCTGCAGCCTCCTTGTCGTTCAGAAGGACCCATTCAGCAGTACAGCAAGACACTGCAGGTGACCAAGTTACAGCAACTGCACACTATACTTTGGCTCAAGGTAAACTCATTCCCAGTGTGACCCATCCTTTCAAGTATATATTATACAGACTGGAGAGAAGAAGGGTAACAGGTCATCATTAACTCAAGCACAGTAACAGTACAGGGGCCATTGGGGGCTACTTACTGATTAAAGGAATGTAAGTGTTAATACCCCCCCTTCCTGACAGGGGCACTGCAGCATCATTGCCCAGCGAGACATCTGCTTGAAAGCTGGATGCTAATTTAATTAAAAAAAAGAATAAAAAACAAAAACAAAACAGTAAAAAGGTTATAAAGAAACAGCAGATTAAGAACATAAACAAACACCACTGCAGTTAAATGGCAGAAGTGGAAGTGTCTACTTAAGCTCTACCTGCATATAACTCAGGGCCGTACACCGCTCCAACCACAGGACTCAACTTCCAACCTGAAACAACAAAGACTGCAGTGAATGCCAAAATCTACACCAAGAGAAGGAACGGGCAGCGTGGGTAGGGGGAATGGTCTCTTGCATGCGCCCCAGCTTCACATGCACAGCTCTTTCCAATTTCTGCTTCGCCTCAATCCCCCTTGGTGTAGATGGAGGCCAACTGCCCTCTCCTAACATCAAGCTCTAGGTGCAGGTCACTGTATCAGAGGGAACAGCAAAAAATCAGCTGACCTGCAGCAGGCAGAGGCACTGCTGTGGGAATGCCAACCACCTTATATGCGTATTTGCCACGAGCACCGTGCGACCTGGCATTCCCTGTGGAAGCCTTGGTGCCAGCTCCTCCCTACTTTCACTGGGAACACTGCAGATACAAGTGCTCCCTAAAGCCACTGGCCCAGACTGCCATCTCAGGCAAGTCAAATTATAGCCTTGAATTCTCAAAGCACCCTTCTCTCATCTGCTAGAGATCTGCTAAAAAGCAACAGTGTCTGAATTTCCTAATTAACTGTATTATGCAACTATAGTTCATTTAAAAAAAAAATCATTCTATTCATCTCACACTTTCTCCTCACTGTTATTTCAGTATTTCTCTCCTTTATGCTGCTTTTCAGGTGAAAGCCTTCACAGAGAAATGATTTCAATATAATCTGGATAATTGGCAAGAACTGCAAATCATCAAGATAAAACCTACAAGAGAATAGAGCTCAAAGAAGTACGGGTATGAGTTGGTACATATGTCCAGTCACATCTAGAAACCTGTCTTTTCCCCCTCCATCTCTCTAATGGGGGAGAAAAGAAATATAAAGCTAACAATGTGATCTGGGTTGGCTTCCACAAAGCATTCCTCTCACGAAAGATCTCAGCTGTTCAGCCAGCAATCACAGAGGCATTTTTATTTAAATAAATCTATACAGTTCCTGTCTTGGAGCTCTGGTGCACTTGTTGAACTTCTGACACCTCTAACCACTCTAGAAACTATATGAACAACTCTGAGAACTGCACCCCATCACCACCACACCTTCACCTGCTGGCAGAGTGTCAATGACAGATGCAGTGCAGGCTCCCTCTGCAAGTACAAGCATACTGCTGCTGCACTGGTCACCTTGATGGCAATATACTCCAGTAGTGGCAACAAGAGGACTGTTAACTCTTAAATTTAATAACAGTTGTACAACCATACTTGCCAATACTACTTAAGCCTGGTCTAATACTAAATTTCTTTGCATAGCTTTAAAGCTGGCTTTAAACTGCTGGCTGCAAAAGCAAAATATTCTTGTACACTATCACTTTCACAAGTAAGCCAAGTTTCATTACCAAACAGTCACGTACATGACATTTTCTGCTCTTGTTTTCAGGACAATGTACCATGGATGCCTTGCCTTTTGCTACAAAATCTCCTAGTTCCTTCCAGGTACTGTGAGACCCACAGTCCCAAGCCTTTTGCTTGGCTATATTTCCCCATCTCTGTACCCAAGGTAAGATTTACTTGCAAGGGACCACTCAGTAAGTCGGCAGCACAGCAACATAAAGAATTTTTATCTTCTGAGTTTGGAGTCTTACTTTGTAATCAAAACAGATTGTCACACCAGCTACTACTTGTATGCAGCTTCCTGCCTTGAAGAAACTGTTTGGGAACATTTACACACTGAAAAGAACTTTGCTGTCCGTTTCAGGAGGAAGACTCAGATTCAAAATCTTTATCAAAGCAGCATTCTGCTGGGAGAATCACTTTTTATGCTATATATGCCTATGAAGTAAAATGACTTCACAGAGAACCACCAAGATATCCCAATCAAACAGGATTCCTCACTACCCAAACAACCTGGTCTTCCTCTGTTTAGGTTGACTGGAAAATTCACTGAATACAGGCAGTCTGAAACAAAAAGCAAGCAAACAAGCAGTGCAAAGGCTCTGTTTTGCTGGTTGCTTGAGAACAGCTGTACTTTTACAGATAGAACCTAAATTGAGCTATCTTAAGTTATTAAGTTAATGACTTAGATTAAGCATCTTAAGTTATGTTTCTGCATTCATATTTAGGTATGTATGTGATGGAGTGAGACACAGGAGTACTGCACATCCCACCATATAGAGTCAGCTTGCAGTAGTAGGGCAGGCAACCCATTGGCCCTTGACACCTTCACCCATCTTAGCCACATGGGGCAGGTCCCTACTTCTTTCTGTCCCCACTTCTCCAACTGGAAAATGGTATTCTCCACAAACACTTCTGGGTTATACTGAATGGTATAATGACACAAATTAGAGTTTGTGAGGTTTTCTTGGTTCCTTTTGGTCCTGAGGAGAGGTCATGACTTTTGCCTTTTGTCTTTCTTCAAACGTTTCAGCTCATCACTAGTGCAAACTGTCTCTCTTACCATTTGCATAAGGTGTGACCATCTTCTTATTGGTCATCACTCTCGCAGTGGCATTGTTAACCTAAAAGTAAGAAAGGGGAGGGGGAGGAGAGGGAAGGAAGCACAGAACGTTAGGGAATATGGTGAAAAACTCTCAGATACCACACACACACACATACACACTATACTTCTCTGAGCAAAATAAAATTAAACAGCTAATTTTACATTAATGCAATCTTTAAATTACTTTTAACAGTTGCCATTTAATTATAAAAGTTACAGCTAAACGTGGCATTTTAAAATTATGCATTAAACAAAAGGCCAACAAGAGTAAAGTGCAGATTCTCCACCACCCTGCCATCCCTAGGCACGGGATTATTTACAACTCAGTGATCAAAAGGGCACAACCCTAGATGCTTTGTCCAGGTTCTCTTAGAGAGGCAGGAATAATTTCTGCAGCCCAGGGCAGGGGAACTGAACCAGGTGATGCACAAGCTGACTCGTTTCTCAAGCTCACTGCTGGAACTGGGGCCCAGCAGGTCACTGGCAGAACACTTGAGTAGAAAAAGGTAGCCTGGAGTCCCTCAGCATTAGATTTGAACTCCCAAGGCTTGAGGAAATCTCTGGAACATCACCAACTCTTTAAATGATCTACATTCACTGATTTACACCCACCATTTTCAGATCTTTTTCCAGATAATTTTTCCTTGTCACAAATCTCATGGGACAAAAAGAGTACATAGCAGCAGACCTGGATCATTTTTGGGCTTACTGTGCCCTCCACCCTCTTTACAGAGCTCTGCACAGTTCCAAGCGGTTTGACTGCTCAAGCAAGTGGGGTGTTACCACAGAGATGGTGCTGATAAAGAAAAGATGGACTAGTTTGGAAGCCAAGTTACTGCAGCCCCGTGTCAGCCTCAAAGCTCTTGCAAGGAGGGTGAAGTCTTTATGAATCATCAATAATTTATCAAAACACATGCCCAATGGGAACGGAGGCCAGGGTGAAGAAGAAAAAAAATGGATACAAAAATAGAAGCTGCCTCAGGCCCTTGAGATGTATGGATGGTGGGGGTAACACAGGGTGAGGAGTCCAGAGCTACATTTTACTCTTGTTTCAGACCCAAAACAATAGAAACATTACACATTTAAAATAGAAAGAATGGGAAACAACAATGATGAGACTGAGAGCATGCAGTTAAACACACACAGATAAAAAAAGAAAGAAAAAAAAACACACCACAATTGATTCAGAGGGTGGGGAGGGGAGGAGTGAGGGGATAGGGTCTCACAGACAATCATTAGATGGAGCGAGTGCCTGAAATCAGCTGCTACAGCAAAGTGCAACACAAGCACTTAAAGGAAAAAATGCCAGAACCAATCAGAAACCACCAGTCAGCAAAGAGACCAACAGCTGCATTTAACTTAGTAAAGAAATAAACTGGGGAGGGGGCAGAAAGAAAAAGAGAGAAAAACAATAACAGCTACAAACAGGTCTCAGATAGAAAGAGCAGCAGAAAGAAGGGGCAGAAGAGAGAGAAGAGGATATGGGTGCATTAATAAAAACCAGCCAAACTGGAGTTCAGTAACTCTGAGTAAGATGTGCAAGGGGAAATCACCATGAAGTCAGTAATCAAACAGCTCAGACTGCTACAAAACAATATGTACATCCAAAGTCCAGGCGGCATTACTCAACAGCATTGAAAATAAAAGGGGGAGAAGGGGAAGGAGGTGGGTGGGGACAACAAGTCAAATCACATTTCGTAGTGTTAATGTGAGATGGCAGATGGATTTTTTCTTTCTTAATTTTTTTTGTAATTTTAAGAAAAATTTTAAAAAAAGAAAAGGAAAAGCTTCTTCTCTAGCACTGTTGTTTCACTTACCGCCAACTCGTACCATCGCCAGCATTGTGTATAGTTACCATGGAAAGAGTGAGTCAAGTGAAGGGCCCTAAACGCTAAACCATCGGAAAGGGAAATAAAAAAACAAAACAAAACAGAAAAAAAAAAAAAAGGCAAAATATGCAGACATCTTACTCAAAAACGGCGGCTTTTTTGTTTCAATATTTGTACTTTTTGGTTTGTGTTTGTTTTTTTTAAAGAAAGAAGGAGAGAGGGATGATGCCAGTTAGCCTTCAACACAGTGGAACACCAAACTGGTCAACACCAGACAGGCCCAACATATGGCCATGATGGCCAGCCAACATTAACCCTTCCCTCCCTGGCGGCGAGAGCTAGCAGGCTTTTAGGATTAGCTTTCACCAAACCTTTTCTTGACCATGGGCTGATCAAGAAACCAGCAGTGTACATAGCACAGCCCACTTGGGGCTGCTGCCCCACGTGTCCCCACCCCTCCCACAGGCATCATCTCACACTTGCATGGAGGAGAACTGGCCTCAGAGGAAAGAGAGGATACTGGCTGGCCCCCTGCTTTCTTTTTTGGACACAGTTAGAAGTTGGACAGTACTCTTTCAGTTAGTTTTGTTCAGGCCTGGTAACAGGAAATCGGAGCCTTGCAAACTGAAGCAAAGGAAAAATCAAGACAGCAGAAGGGCAAAAACTTGGAGTGGGTGGGAATAAAACTTAATAAAAGAAGAAAGAAAAGGAAAAAAATACCCAAAACAACAATAAAAAATATTTTGTAAAGGGTGTAAACTTCTATTCATTTCAGTGCAGGGAGGTGAAGGACACAGACAAACACACACGCACACACGAGACTGGGATCCAAATGTGAAATAAGTGAGGCAAGACACAAAAAGAAATCAAAAGAATAAATATAAAGAAGAAATTGAATTACTGAAGACATGCACCTCGATTTTACGGCCCTCTACCACGGTGCCGTGTAATTTCTCCCTGGCCCTGTCTGCATCAGCACTATTCTCGAAAGTTACGAACCCGAATCCCTGCATGCAGCGGGAGAAGGGGGGAAAACATGCACATCGTTATATATTGAAATACTGATCTCTAGGTAAATAGAGAAAAAATATCACAGTATGAAATCGACATCAGCACAACTCAGCAATAACCTCCTAGAGTCACATTGTTGGTTCATGCATGTTTCATAAATGAAAGAAATTAAAATCAATAAAAAAGGAACTGTAATCATAATAAGAATAATAAGAGTAATTAAAAAAAAAAAAAAAGAAAACATAAAAGCAATTGAGGCCAGACCAAAAAAGAAGTACAAAGTTACTCGAGACAATTTTTCATTTTGGTTTGGTTTGTTTTTTTGTTTAAAAACACTAAACCCTGCTCTGACATAGGCAAGCTGGGTAAGCCCAAGTAGGGCTTCTCTCCCCTCTTAATGAACACACAAATTTTGTAGGACCCCCATCCACCCCAGACACAGTACAAGGCATCGACACTGAGCAGCACTTTGTTCCCTTGACAAACTGCTATGAGAGTTTGAACAACCAGAGTTCATGCCTGGTACCAGGAATTCTGCAAAGCTTTGCGCAAATCAAACGCTGAACCTTACTTTTCCTACCTGTAGAATGGAGACAGTAATAATTACCTACCTTAGAACACTGTTGAAAGGAAGGGCTCTTTGTAAAGCATCCCTTGTTAGCTCTTCAGGGCACAGCTCATGCCTACTCCTAAGCCTGTAACTTCCCCAATGATACATGGAGCCCTGAAAGTAAGCAAGGCTTCCAGGAGGCACCATAAAGTAAGCATTTTTAATGTGAAGATTTAGAGTATCACATACTGTAGTTCCAGAATATTCTTATCTCTGAGTACTGTGGTGGACTTGACTGTAAATCTAAACACCTAAATACTGATTCACTGGTCAAGGCAGGTTTTGTATGACACTGCTGACTCCCTGCTACCCATCTTACTCAGCTGTGTTCTGAGATGGCAACCTCTGCACTGTGGATAGCAACAGATCTCTGCCTGGTTAGAATACAAAATTTCCAGAAAAATCGACTTGCCCTGCTTGGAGCAACCACAAAGGCTCAAGGACTGCCAAAATGTCACTTTAGTTAGATAAATTCAGGTTTACCACATCCATGAAGGCACAAGGAACACATGCCTGTCCTACACACTCTCATCCTGCTGCCAGCTCATGCAGTGGTATAACAGGGCAGGGTAAGAGACTATGCTTCCTTCCACAGAGCTGAGTGCACTGACATTAAGAGAGAGCCAACATGACAAAATGAATTAGGATTTTAACTAGGAGCAAATGGCATCTTAATACAGACAACTGTGATGAGATACTCTTCATGCCATTAGAGAGAGTGGACCCAAACAAAAAGCATTGTTGCATTCTGCTTTCAGGACATTTTAACAACAGCAACAACTGGCTCCTGTGGCTTGGTATAAAGCAAATACTGCTTTAATGTACAGAGAGTAATTTCCACTGGCTCCAGTACCCTCAGGAGCAGAACAACAAAGCTTATATTTGATGCAATGGAAACTCCCTCCCAATGTTAACTGAAGAGTGAGGTGATGAGAGTGATGTACAGCTATGCTTGGCAGGGAAGAGGAGCATGCTGGCCAGGCAACCTGCTTCATGCACCTTGGAATCAGTAAGTATTTGGACTGGACAGCCCAAAAAACAGATAGAATCTTGATTTCTAAGCATTGTTAGCAATAAGACACAAGCAAGCTATTATTCTTCAAGTGCTTTTTAAAGGTCTTTACAATAGTAATCTGAACAGCCCAAGCTGTTTAAGTGACAAGCAGGCCTTTATCATCCACAGCTAGGTTTCCAGCACAAAACTGCCACAAATTTGTAAAATGCAGGGTGGTGGCTGTTGTTTTTTTGAGGGGGAAGGTTTACTTTTTTCCCTCCCCCTGAACAGCAATAATAAAGGATCTTAGCCAGTACTGCAATGCTGAGATCAACAAAATCGCTTCTTTGGGCTCCAACCCAATAATCTAAAGCTTCAGATAATTTAATTTCTCCAGCTATAAATAAAGAGCTATATAAATAACAAACTGCTCTGCCTGTTTCAGAACAGCATAGAAGTTCCCTGTTTAAATGAATTAAAATCAGAGCTACAAGACACAGGGGCTAATAAAACAGCCCAACTGCATATAACTCTCAAATATGTTGCAGAGAACTGAGTGGGTGCAGGGGGTGTAGTAGCACAGCTGATTATGAAGGAATAGGGTACTGAGCCTGCTTTAAAGAGCCCCTACAGAGAAAGGTAAGCCTGAGAAAAAGAGCAACTCCTTTCCCTCTGGTCCTGTATAATGGAGAAAAAACATCCTTTAAAGGCTGGGGGAGGAGGGGAGGTAAAGACTGCAACAGGAATCTCTACTTCCCTCTTCTCTTTTTGCATTAAAATTTCTGTTTGTTCTAGACAAGCCTGTGGAGAACAAATGAAATTTATGTCTTCAGTGATGATGTGAACTGAAAGCTGGAGTGCAGATGGAAAGTAATTCTTTAGACATTAATCTGTGTGGGCTAGAACCAAACTAAGACTATTTTAATTCACATCTGTTTGCAATTAGTAAAGTCTGTATGGGATTTTTAAAAACTACATTATCATTAAATATCTTTAAATTGAGTAGGAATTTTCAGTATTTTTATTAAGTTAACTCAAGGTAGAATACGATCCACATGCAGACTGTATGAATATAATTAACAATGTGAATTAAACCAGAATTAATCTGATTCAGAACAACAGAACTAATTAAGCATATTTTATTGACAGATCAGCCCTTAGCTTGTACAACTCTTTGTTGAGCACCATTTAGTGTCAATGCTGAATTATTACTTTACATAGTTGACTATGGCAGTTAGTATTTGTGTCCTCTTGGTTTGTCATATTAATGCATCTCTTAGACATTCAAATTTTCATCAAGAAAAACAGGTGAGCCACACTTGACATTTTTGTTATTTCTAGGTTTAAAAACTAGCAATTAGATATATATACACACATTTTTGAAGTGGGAGAGAAAAAATAACATACATATATTTTTTATTCCTTCTCACAGATGACCTGTAAAGAATAGGGATTAATTTGTAACTAAATACATATGCAACAAACACTTTTCAGTTTTCCCTCAGCAAGGTTGTCTTGACCTTGAAAGAAAAAAAAAGAAACAAAGCAAGAGGAAAAAAAGATGGGGCAGGTATCCAATATTTACCAGCTTGGCTTTATAGCAGGTACTGGATTGCTCCATAGTAATAGGTATGGAGCCAGAGGAAGGGAAGATCCTAGATGAAAACAATACTTAGGTTTTCTAAAATTTAGATTATACACATAGTTTGAGTTTAATAATGTTATGATAACAAGGCTGAAATTTTCAACAATTCCTCCCCACCAGAAACTGCCACAAACTTCTCCCATGCAGAAAATAAGTTTAACTTCTCCCATGCAGAAGATAAGTTAAGTTTAACCCAGCGAACACTAAATTCCAATAAACATTTTTAGGAGTGGTGAGAAATTTGCAGTACCAGACTAATCCCTTTTTACCCAAAGGTTTATTGAAAGGGCCTGAAGAGACCGAGTAACTGTCACCCTTTTAGTCTGGCCTCAGATTCTGCAATAAATAACAAGCAACATGATGAGCAGTGAAAAAAATAATAAATGTATATATATATAGTATTTGAACGTTTCCATCTCTGAAGAATGAGAAAGAAAATTTACCATGTAACCGTAAAGGGAGAAATCAAAACCAGACGGTTCTCCTGGGTGTGGCCAGAACACAGAAATTAAACAAAAAACAACAACAAAAATAAAATAAAGTAAAATAAAAAAGAAATAAAACCAAAGAAAACTAAACAGAGCCCCTTGAAATCCATGCATTGTTAACCCTTCGTTTGTCATGGAGTTTAGACCAGTCACCTCAGCAGCAGCGTCTTTGCCTTGTACCACTGGAACATGCAGCCAACAACCAGCCTTGCTGTTATTTGCTGCTGTGCTTGTTTCTAACCAAGGTTTTTCTTTTTTTTCCCCTTATTTCAATATTAAACTTTTAGAAGCCTGAAAAATTTGCCAAAAAGGCAGCAGTTTAGGCTACCTGTTTCCAAGGCATTTGGAAAGAGTAGGAGGGTTTCAGCTATAATCCACCTGAGATGAGCAGGACTGAATGCACCGACAGCAACACAGCACAAAACCCAGAAACAAGTTATTGAAGTAACGCACACAAATGCACCCTTCATGTTGGTGAAAACATCTGTGGAAACCAAGCTGCCACCGTTCCAGGAGCTCTTCCAGCTCCTCCCAGCCCCTGCTATGCTTTGCATTAAGGTACGTACACATGTAGAACCTATCCGTGTACCTGTGCAATCTGGTGAGTCAGATGCAGAAATTAACCTGACTGGAAAAAAAAAGCAAGTGTATCTTCAAAAAAAAACTGCAGGGCTATTTTTAAGCTCTATCATTTCCACAATCCAGCTTGAGCTGCTCCACTGCCAATCCCTGCTGCAAAACAGCAGAGGGGGCAGAGGCCAGCAGCGAGGAGCTGGAGCCCAGCCTGCACTGCTGGGCAGCGAGAGCCTGGGGCTTCAGAGCAGCTCCAGCCAGCTCAGGACAGCGGCTTCACAGCCCCAGCCATCCCCAGCGTGTGCTGCTCCTCCTCCCTTCAACTGATCCTGGACCTCACTGCACGGTCCATGAGTTTAACAGGCTGAACTGACTGAAGACAAGCTCATTCCTCTCCCTGCTAATTTAGCACCTAGATCCAGCTCCCTACAGAGTGAACTGAGCACTGCAGGAAAAGCACTCCCACAGAAGCAGTAGATGAGCTTATACTATGCAACCATAAACCTCAGCCTGAAATGCAAGTTTAAATATATCAGTTCAGCATATGGACTAACTGATCTCTTTAGTTCAGTATTGCAGACTTCAAGGCATGAAACCAATGAACTAGGATAAAGGGAGACTGGTCATGTCTCCTTCATGCCACTGGCATCCTAAAATGATTTGGTGACCTGAGAAAGTGATGCTGAACACCAGTACTTAAACTGTTTTTAAACCTCATTGTATTAACAACATTGTTTGTATTTCTGGTTCAACTGATGAAATCTGACAAAATTATAAAATTAATTAAAATGAAAACAAGATTTCTAATTCATTTTATGTAATAAGGGGCTTTCCACTGAGTGGAAACTAGGCCCAGAACAAGAGTGCCTCAACTCAAAGTACCTAATCCATTTAAAGTAGAAATAAATGCACATGCAAACTTACAATCTTTAAGGCACCATTATCAAAACCTAGTCACATTCTTATCTTAACCTACAGTTAACTGCAAACTTGAAAATCCACACAGCTTCCACAGAAGTTTTTAGTTAATAAAGGTTTACTTACATAAATTCAAACACCAACAGATGCAATTTCTTTCATAACCAACTACACAACTAATTTTTAAAATAAATATGAAGCACTTATAGACCCTATAGTCCTATACAAGAATTTGGAGATTTGGGTCTCCCAAGTGGAAATCAGTGAGGGACATAAAACTTACAGTATCCTGAAACCACAAGCTCCTCTGCATTAATATGAACTCTTACCATTTTACAAGCTACAAACAACCCCAAAATCACCAAAATCCACTCCCTATTCAGCCAAGATTTTGCTGTATCCTTACATACTCCCGGTCTCTGAATGTCAATGAGGGCACATCTTGGAATGCCACACGGTACACAGCTGGTGAGCAAAGAGCTTGGATTCCCTTCCCCTGCAGTTTTACAAATGCCACAGGGTACTCATTACACAGGCAGACTGCATTAATTCTGCAAATATGTCCACTTGTTCGATTCAGCACAATAGTGGCAAAATACCCATCTAGAGGATGCATCTCCACTAACAAAAGGAGCAGGAATCCTCTCGACTTCCTCTGGAGGTGTTTTATTCACGGTTCAGTGAAGTGCATGGTAAACTGCAACCATGGGCAGAATGCTATTTAAAGGCACTTATACCAGTCAGAACTAGAAATGTAATGGTAAACAGGATAAACGAAACAAACAGCTAGTTTCCTGGAAGCAAGCAAAAAAAGCCAAATACATCAAGGGAAGACTGACGTCATTCTATTAAACAAGAAGAAAATAAAATGCAATTCAAGGAATGTTTAAAGTTTTTATCTTGTTTCTCACACAGAGTGAAACAGTAGCAGTGTGAGGCCTACCAGGGCCCATATATTCCTACTAAACAGACTGAATCTGGGAAGAAAGCGAGTTACAAAACAAGAATTCATATAACTTTGAGAGAAGAATCAGCAAAACTCATTAACTGCCTCCTACGCTGTTGTGATAGAGAAAGTCAACAAATACCATTTCTGAAAGAACCTGAGGTGAGATGGATACACCCAGCTCCCTCTTTGGTCACCAAACTCTAAGTACACAGAGATCCTGAAGATGCAGCCGGTTTGATAGATCTTCCCCAGGCTGTCAAAGAAAACTGCCTGGTCATCTCAGGTGGATTCAAAATGAAGAATGCTACCTGAACACCTCCTCCAGTCCCTCCTACTGACAGCACTGGAGCGATCCCAGTAGAGTTCTCCCGCCACAGCTCGGCGGGGACAAAGCGCTGCTCAACCCCCTGGCACGCTGGGTGGGGGCAAACCCAGGGCAGTTTGCAATTTACCACTGTACCTTTAAAATATTTACAAAACATATACACAAAACACTACAACCCTTAGGAACCCAGGGAGGGGAAGGGAGCATTGAGAACACAGCACAAGGCAGGCAGCAGGAGCATCTGCTTTCGGATTCCCAAGAGAGAGGAGAAGAAGAGAGAGAGGTTTCATATCATTAGATTAGAATGGAAACCACAGGGCAGGAAAATGCATTCAGATTTTTTTTCCTAAGGTGTAGGAAGAACCCAAGAGTGAGTGAGTGGCCTCCAGAAAGATCCATTTCCTTTGCTTCACCATCAGATCACCAAACTGTAGTTTTTCCATTATTATGTGAATACCAGGTGCTTCGTGCAGCTATACCCCACTCAAACACTGGGGCCTCCCATTTTCATGCTAAGCAGGAAGAATCTTGCATTCTTTTTAAAAAAGGAATTATTTTGGGTGAGAAGGATGCAAAGATACAATGAAATAACTCTTTGGCTGTTTTCTCATTCTGTTCAGATTCTGGACAACCCTCAACACAGGCTACTAGTTTTGTAACTGCTTTTTGCTGCGAGACAACAAAAAAGCAGTAGAAAACTGCATGGTTAATAAAGACTAGAAGAACATTTCTCTTTTTTTTCTTTTTTTTTTCCAAATATTTATTAACAGTTCAGGGTTAACATTCATCAAGGAACTCTTCAGCAATAAATTTTGTTTTAACTGAAAACCAGAAGCCTTGGGCTTTAGCAACAGCACAAGAAGGTACTTTTCATAGTCATAAATCAAGACTTCACAGAAAAGCCTTCAATGTCAATGTTGCCTAGAAGGGAAAGGGCAGCCGTGGGCGTTTAATACACATGGCTGTATGGATGGGAGAGAGAGAGAGTGAAGTTCATGTGTGAAGAGGAAAACACTGCTCTGGAAAGCATAGGCAGTGGGAATGAAGAACATTTTGCCAGGCCAGTTATTTTTGTTCTTTCTCTTGCAATTATATGTGAGCAAGTAGGGATTTGATAGAGGCCAGAGGCTATTCTCAAAACCAAACAATAATGACTAAAATCAAGAGTAATTCACAGGTAGCTTTGGCCTATAAATATCAAAAGAACAGCAGAGAGCAGAATAAATATTTACAAATTCAGCATAGCTGATTGTTTTGGTAAAGCATATAGATTTTTAACCATGAAGGGAAGTAAAACTCTTAACTAAACCATATAGACATTTACTTGTTCAGACTATCTTGTTAAAAAACAAAACAAGAGAAAACCATGGTATTAAGCAGAAACAGAGGATGAGGGGAAAGGGCTAAAACTCATGTCTTTTGTATACAGATCAATGGCTTTCTGGTTTCCAGATAATACAGGACTGAAGAATTTCAGAATGCATCTTGGGCAACATGGGTGGAAATTTGCAGAAGACTCTGAACGTGAACATACCCCAGAATATATGTTGAAGCAAAGAGGCCACCATAAAAACCGTGGACCTCAAATCGAAGCAAAAGGCATAGACTCTAAACCAAAACTGCTTAGCTGAATTGCAACTTAAAAACCTTTTGTGTGCATGCACACATGTGCACACACGTGTGTGTGAGGAGGAGGGAAATTTTGTTTTAATTGAAAATGGGAATCTTAGCATTGATTAAGTCAAGCAGAGTATAGACATGCACTGTGCAAGCTTCCCCCATAGAGCTTTGGCAATGCACCTTGCTCCTGACCTGCAAAACTCCCTGCTATTCCAGTGCTGAACCTCCTGGGCAGAGAGAGAATCACAGCAATTTGTCATTGTGGTGATACTGGTTATGTGATGAGAACCAATTGCCAATTAGGACAGAGACCACTGAATCTCTCTGCAGCTGACCTGAGCAACATTTGAAATCTCATCTCCAGAGATATAAATTGCCATTAACCCTCAACAAAACTTGCCTCTTAATATATCTGTAAGAAGAAAATATGAGTGTGAATGCAAATTCTGTGGGGGAGGTCCACATGGGGCAGGACAAGTGGAATGAGGGTGCTTATATTAAAGCACCAAATATCTCAAACATGAAAGGTCAGTATCTCAGAAGTGCCAAGTAAGACTGCAAAACAGAGTATATAAAATCCTTTCACATATGAGATATGACAGTTTTTCTACAGAAGTATTTTAATGCAATGAAAATGGCAGGGATGGGAGTGAGTTTAGCTTTTGTTTTTACAGCCTCCCATCACACAAAGCTGTTTTACCTTATTCTGCCTTCCTCACAGGGCAGCCATTGCCAATGCAATGGAAACGTGTTGGTATGAAGGCTCAGCTGACTGAGACCCTGTTTGTTCAAAAGGCTGGAGAACCTGATCCCACAGACAGGAGCATCTCTGAGCACTTGTACATGCTGCCCAGAAACAACCATGCTCAGACTCTCAAGTCAGAGGGAACAGGAGACAGTCCCTGAAATAGCTTTTCCCTTCCCCCATCACTCTAATTCCTGCTGATCTCTACAGAATATGTTCTCTAGGCAATGAACTGCCTTTTACTCTGCAATCAAAACAAGAGAAGTGGGTACAGAAACAGGACTTACCTTCGAGCCACGCTCATTAAAGATTATCTCTACATCAAGGATTTTGCCAAATTGCTGCAGAGAGACAAGGGAAAAGAAAAAAAAAACATTTATTTTTGGCAGTACATTTTTCCTACCTTTTGCAAGGGCTGGCTTAGTGCAAGAAGGTAGGTGAGAATATCTCCATTTCTAGCATACAGGCAAAGGCATAAAATTCCAGTGACATGACCCAGTTCTCCTGGGTTGAGATGCAGATCATCATGGTCACAAACTCCAGGTTTTCTCACAAAAGACTAAAGGAAGAAAAACAATCTCCAGAAGAGTTTTAGGGATTTGAGGAAGCTCATCTTTCCCCCCTTAATCTAAACAATTCTTCTTTCCTCATTCTACTATTTCACCTAAGACATGGCTCTATGATTTCGTCTCAGATATCCAACAACATTTCTCACATATAATCCAACATTTCAGCTTCCTCCTGAAGTGGCTATCACAAAGAGAAACTTAAAAGTGATGTTTCTCTGGAGGGAATAGTAACATAAGACTCCCAGCCTCAGGGAATTCAAATACTAAAGCTTCTTTCCTTCCCTTTGTTTTCCAAAACTCCGAGCCTTCAAAAGAATTTATGGCAGATTCAGAAACCATGAAAATGGAAAATTCCCAACAGTTTGTTTTTCAGAAAAAGATCACTCAACTTAAACCTGTGACATATAGTAGGTGGTCAACAACCTATGCAAGCTTATCACATGTAATAGAATTCTGTCCTCTGCCTCAGCCTGGAGGCTCCAAGGTTCCAAAGAGCTCCCTATTTAGCACAGAAGGAAATCTACCACTTCTGTGGAACCATGTATGGATTACATCTTTCACCTTGCTAGGAACTTATTAAAATATTTTAGTGAAGCAGCCAGACTCAGAACAGTAGCCTAGAAGTGAAAGTATCACCACTTCAACAGAGGCTCACGGTGCTCTGTCCTCCAGGAGTGTCAACGCTCTACTTCCAAACTGGATGTCTGCTGTCTAGAAAGACAGGTCTAGATGTCACTTTTAGGAGTGTGTATATGGAATAGTCTTCATTTTAGAGACACATACTGTACTCAGACAAATGCTAGATCAGTTTTTCCTATTCCATTATTTAGGAAAGCTTCCATCAACATGGTTTTGATTAAAGTTTGATAGCAAATTAAGGAAGGATTAACAAGAAAATAAAGAATGGTTTCACAGTTAAAAAAGACGGTGGACACAGGGTCTAGGCACTGGGACACTCTCCCCTTTGCCCAGCATTCTTAAAATAGCATTTGCCTCTTTTTTTTTAATTTAACAGTTGCATTCAGAGTCAAATGAGTATAATACTCATTCTGTTGGTGCCCCTCTCAAAAGGCTTGTGGCCGGAGTTGAAAACCTGGAACATTTACAGCAGAGAGCCATGGTGGCTGAAGAGAGGCTCTGAATATGTTAAGCAACAAAAAGTTGCCGAGTTCCTTGAACAAGTATTCCACAACTGTCTGCAAGCAAACAAAACACTTCCAACAGTTTTAGCTATAGTTTCTGTCTGCTTGTCTTCTCCATTTTGAAAAAGGAGATCTTGGTTCACAGATGTTGTTTTTACTGTTCTATTGTTTAAGGACAATACTTGATCCTCTATTCATCCCAAGAACAATTGAATTCACAACATCCTACGTTACACAAGTTTGAATAATGCTAATGTAAACATGCATCTTCCTTGAAACCTCAACATCTCAACAACTTAGGCTTGATCCATGCGGGTTCCTTTTTTCACTGCTTCTCTGCCAATCACAGCTAAAATACGTTTTCTATTTCTATCCCACACTTGGTGTGGGCTTGTCAATAAAGGAGATTAACTGTTGATTGCTTTTTGTTGTCTTTGTTGCATACAGCTTTGGTACTGCCATGAAAGGAATCAGTCATGATTGTCATGATTGCTTTCTTGGTAGACTATCTCAGCATCGTTACATGACTGGGGCTGAACCAATTCAGCAGCTTGTGGCTGCTGAAGGGCTGTCCCTGCTCCTTTGTCCTTCCTTGTCTGGTCTCACCAGCCTTCCAGAGCTGGCCGCAGCTTTCATTCTCACCTGCAGATAAGCTGATACAGCTCAGCAACGTTGCGAAAACCCAGCCCAAGAAAAGGAACATATACAAAGATTTTGACAATTTACTGAGCTGAAGTGGCTTGAAGGGTCAGTGAGCATTACAGTTCAAAGAAGTAAAAGGGAGCAGAAAGTAGCACACCCTGCCCAAGAGCAGGATCTGTCCCCTGCCAGATCAGCTCAGCTGCCTAGCCTTGCCACACACACTGAAACAGCCAGGCTCTCAATAAATGCAAATGCCAAAATTATTTTCAAAATCTTAAAAGCCATCAAAAATCACCATTTTCTACCTCATTAGAATAATCTTGAAAGAGAACAAACTGTGCAGCTCCTGGTGCACAATTAGGCCGTGCCATCCTCCCCTCTCTGCACAGCCGGCTGGGCTGGATCCTGGGGCATTGCTGCCAGGGGTGCCTGCCAGCCCTGCAGGGCTGAGCTCCCCGTGCAGGGCTCCCACCCAACAGGAACCCTGTGCTGGGCCTTTAACTCCCCATGCTCCCACCCAACGAGAGGTCTGAGCAAGCTGCACAAGAGGGGGCATGGCCCCCCCTGCACAGGAGATGGTGGAGGTACAGCGTTTCCTACATGACAGAATTAAGAGCCTGCAGTCACAGCAAACACAGGCTTGACATCTACTGAAATGGGCTACATCCACCATGCAAACCGCCCCAGTCTCTTTTCCACCTGGGACTTGTGCGTGTTTGAAGAGGCAAGGGGAAGGATTTCCCGGGGAGTGGAGAGCAGAGACAATGGGGGCTGACTGGGGAGGGGTTTCCTGCTCCCCAAAATTCCCTGAAGGAAAGCAGAGCTGGGAGGCAGAAGGACATGTGCTGGGCTCTTCAAGGCCCTGCTGCAGCCATTGCCACAGCTCCTAACACGAGATCTCTTGTCCCCACTGCTGCAATGGTTACAGCAGGTCCCAGCACTAGAAGGCACTTTTTTTGGTAGCATGCCAGAATTTTCCTGAAGAATGAAAGCAGAAAAAAAAGGACTAGTTCATTTTAACAGTTTATAACTCCTTCAAAGCTGAATCTAATTTAGTGGAACATAAAAAGGCACTTTGTTCCCCGATGGTGCTTCGCCTACCAAATGTCAACAGTCTATTGCAAACAATCGAAGTTTTAAGAGCTCCTTAGTGAAAGGTCACAATTTTTGTAAGAGAAATGCTAGGCCATCTAAATACAAGGGTCAACACCAAGTGTCCTCATAATAATATTTTAAAATAATGTATATACAAGCATGTTTGTATTGCTCAAAAGACATAGGGACTGGCCAAATAAAATAAGTCCCATGCTTAAGTCATCCATGAGGACTAACTCTCTAATCTCTAACCTTGGAGACATGAACCACTGAGCTCATAGACTTGATTGGCTCACTCAATGATTACCAAGAACTTCTACTTAGAACTCTGCACAGCCTCTGGAGGAGGTATTGCAGGGCTACCTGTCTCAAATTCTCCCCACCATGATTTAGAAAGCTTACTATGTGACCAAGAGGCCAGCACTCCTTACCACATCAGGTCATGCAAGCAGCCACCTCCATGAACTGCTCACACACATACCATGTGATGGGAAATTACACACACACATGGTATTCCAGTTATGCCACAGCAAAGGAGCTATAGAATCTTGTTTTATCTTACTGGTCTCTTCCCTGGAATGAACTTGACAAGCTTTTAGTTATTTGTGGTAAAGCAGGTAAATGAGAATCAGACCCTCTACAATGGTAGCAGGGAGTGTTGGAAGTAACAGTTTTTAAGAGGCATAAAGATACAAACAGACAGGAGTTATGACCAGAAACTAATCTTCTTGCTTGAATACAATCTACCTTATCATAGATGCAAAGGCTTTGTGCAAGAAAAGAGATGCATGCTGTGTGTTTCTTTTCACACAGATGTCAGGAAGGCAACAGATTTTTCCAGCTGAGGCCACAGCTACATTAAACATAATAAATTTGAGAGATCTGGCACTAGAGAGCTTTTGTCTTCCAAGGCACTTACAATTTGGTAGGGCCCCTCCTATGTGCTCTGTTCCAGCTGGCCCTGACTCCTATGCCTGTCTAGGGCTTTCAAAATCAGCTCCAAAATGTGCCAGACAAATAACTTAATCCTGAAGATGCAAACAACAGGGACTACAAGGCAAATTCTCTAGAAATCATGGAACAACAAAAGATAATGAGAGACATCATGTGACAGCCTTATCCCTACAAGAGAACACTAAATGTCCAAGCAGTTTCACCAGCCCTACAAAATTCACTAAGACATGAGTCCAGTGAGCTATCTGAACTTCATTCTTAAAGATGGTCAACATTCAAAATAGCCAAGAAATCGACATCTTGTGCAGGAAACCATGAGGAACATGAGCAAGAGCATTTTATAAGCAGGACAGATCCATGCTACAGAGAGAGTCCGCTCCCTAGGTCCCAGCTCCATGGGATATAATTTCAGCTGAGCACAACTGGCTCCATCATACTGTGTATTAGTCAGTGCTTAGTTATGGCAGCATGGTCTGCCAGAGGTACACTGTCAGCACACCAACTTCCTCACCCAGAGCTGAGTCACATCTCTTCAAGCAATGGGGCCAACCCATGTCAGCCAAGCTACACCACTATGCTTTGCTGACAGGAAGATGGAAGCATCAAGGATTTATAAACCAAAGCACCATCACATTTTACCAAGAGAACAGATAATGAACAAGCACCAAGCAGCCCTTAGTAGGGTTGAGCTGTTGCCCAAAAAAATACACATTTCTGAGAAACCAGACTTTACAGGAAGCCAGACAGAGTGCAGATTTCTAACAGGATTTACAGACTACAGCCATCACAGGAAAAAAAAATCAAAACAAAACACAATGATGAACACAGGGTCTCAGTCATTTCTTGTTCTCTAAATCCCAAATAAAAGATTTTCACACAAAACAGTGAGATGGGGCTGAACATTATTGCAGGCCACCACCCAGAGAGAGGTCTTAACACAAGTCTATCTTCCAGGTCTACTCTTCCAGCTCCTTGTCCTGCTTTGTGCCATTCCCCAGAGGTGTGACTGCAGTGTAACCTGGTACTGATGCTGTAGAAAAAGGGTACTTGGACCCACGCCCACAAAAGCAGCATACATTCCAAAATCAATTTGAGAGTACTTAGCATGTAGACTGAATCCATATGAAGCTGGGTCAATAAAAGACAACTCCATGTAATTTTACCCAGGCCTTTTATCCAATTAAATCCAACTACTGCATAACACTGTTTACTGAATGACATTCAGCACAGCCTTGCTGCAGACCCACCTAGCAACTCTTAAGAAAATCTAAAAAAATCTTAGATAAATGTATGATCCAGCTATCACTGCCTTCCAGCAGAGGGTCAGTACAGAAGTTGATAGCAGAGAGCTTTCTCAGAGAAAGAAAGACAATACAAGATCTATTGGCAGCTGCAGGGGCACAAGCACCCCTGCACAGCATGGCCATGCAGAAAAAGCACAATGTTCAAGCAGCACTGAGCACACAAGTCCTTTCTGAAAGGTGGTTTCAGAAAACACCCAGGTGAACCACATCAATATAATCAGCAGCACCTCTTATAACTCTAACCAGCACCAGCAAGAACAAAGCCACACCCAGTGACAGGGGCTCGCTGTTATCACAGGGAGAGCTTGAAAACAAGAAAAGCCACAGAGAGATCACTTTATGCCAGAATATTTGCTCTTCAATAATGGCACACGGGACCTGTTACATGCAATTGGTGGCCAGTAGTACTGGGAGATGAAAAATCTAAAATACATCTTGATATCCAGAAGACAGAATCTCCTCCTTGGAGTGTCCAATGCACTCAGGAAGCAGAGTCCCCTTAAGCAAGTGTGCCATTGCTATACTTTGGGCCCAGTGCATCAACACCTGCAGGTCAGAGCTTCTTGCTCTACCATATTATTACCCATAGACCTTAACACTTTAACAAGTACTTCTTCCATTGCCAATACCTGTGCATCACTAATTACTTCTGTATTTCAATGTATTTACTAGCAAATACTGACTTCTATCAAGTTCTTGCTGACAAAGAGCTGTAGTCTAATTTGTTATTGCTTTAGCCTCAAACTATAGGCTTATGGAGGTGTTTTGCTCTCTTGACACCAGAATGAAGTTGGATGAGAAATTATATCCACCAGGATATTTTAGGAAGTGCAAAGTGACAAAATGTTTCCTCAGAGGCCAACATTTGAGGGCTGCAAGAGCTTCCAAAAGTATCTGAGCTTGCAGAACTCTGTAGCTTGGGTCATACAAAGTAGTAGTCTACCACAAAGATACATCATAAAGAACCTTGCAGTAGCAATATGAATTATGCTTAGAGAAGAAAAAGGATAACATCACCTGCCTGAATGTCATCCTTTTACAATGTAAAAAAACAGTGGCTACCATTCTGTCACCTGTAATAAATGAGATTATTAATAACTTCATTAACTGAAATTAATTAAATGGGACATAATAGTCACCTTTACAGAAAACATCTATGGGTTATTACTGCTGTAGCTGATAACACACAAAACCTCTTCATCAATTGGGTTGATTATGCTCCCCAGCTAACAGTCCAGAAGTAGTAGCTATGGATTGAGCAAGTTTTAGTAAAAGCAGGGTCTCCATTTGAAGCCAGAGTCTGCAAAAATTCACAGCCTGTACTGTGCTAACCCACCTTAATCTGCAACCCTCATCAACATAGCCCTTTTTTTAATCTTACCCTTAACTGAAGAGCATTTGACCACAGTAAATTCTGAGAAACATCAATTCTGACTCCTTGTACTGCTGCTCTCACAACAGGTAAGAAAGATTTTGTGCAATGTTCATCCATATGAACTATCAAAACAATCCACTTGCTTGCTGTCGTGGAGACAATTCAAGATTCAGTTTGAGAACAGAAGGATCTTGCTCTTGAAGGCTGTTCAACCCTGCCTCTATCTTCACCAGGAGACTCTGAAGTCCATCCAGCTCAGAAGTCCAGAAATGGCCAGACTATCCCAGCCAATTTTACACTGGGAGGACAACAGCTTCTTGAAGCATGAAAGGGAAGGGCTGAAGCTACAAACCATGAGGTGCAAGCACAGACACTATCAGAGCACAAAGCTGAAAGGACTAGAAATATGTTGAGGGGAAATATCAACTTTCTTCTGAACACACGGTCCAGAACGGAAGGGAACATCCTACCACCAGTGTAGGAGAACATGACTACCATCATGTCAGGGGCCTTGCACACATTAGCCAAAGAATGTCCCTCAGAAAATGGATAGTAAGATTCTGAAAAGAGAGTTGCTAATTTGTTTTTAACACTGATGGCAACTCTTCTTCTCCCTGATAAGCTGTTCCATTGTTCAAATAAACCTCAATGACTATGAATTTTTTTTTCATATTTCAAGGGGAATTGTGTTAAATCTCAGCTTCCAACTGGAAAATCTTATGACCCTAAACAAGACCTAAACCCCTTGTCAGCAGGTATTACCCATATTTAAGCATTTGTATAGAAATGACTTACCATCTCCTAACAGCTCTTTTTAATAAGCTGAGTAAATAATGTACCTAATACCTTAGTAAGTTAAAAAAAAAATCACTCACCTTCCAAGTCCTAGTTTATTTCTTTTGGTCTTAAACTGATCTCAGAACTGAATAAAATTATGGAGTCAGAGTCTTTTCAATTTGGAACATGAGCAAGATCACATCCCTCCTTCAACCTGATAAGCCCTTTGAATTATTGAAGCAACTATCTTCAACAATCACTAGTACTCTCCCAAATCAGTGTTTTCCAAAGAAAGCTTTCCATCCTAGGAGCACGGTCCAGTTCCCACGTACTCAGTACTCTGCAATGAGCTGCATCAAACACGTTTTTGTTGGATTTATCATCAGTCAGCCAGGCATATCTACTCATTCTCTAACAGTAACCTTATCTGTCTCTTTCCTCCTCCTCAAACAGTTTTCTAACTGCAAACCTTACTGGCAAGGTTTTAATAGTACCATCTCCATGGGCTGATACAGATACTTAACAAGACAGCGATGGAAACAGATCCCTGGGGAAATTGACAATAGAAACAGTCTTGATCACAGCTATCTCCCAAGTAACTACTACTTTTTATTATCTATCATTAGAGGGTTTTAATCCCTCTAATGTGTGTTGTGCTTGAGATAAGTACTATTTTTCTTAAAATTTGGTCACTTGGAGAAATTCAATTGGTTGAGCAATGTTTCACTCTATCAGTATTGCTTTGTACAATCTTGTCAAAATAGACAAGACAGCATTTGTCTGCAAAGATGTATATTACAAAGTTCTGCTAAATAGATACCAACATGTTTTTTTCAGATTCTAATAGGCTTCTCTAAAATGTTCCAAAATTATTTTTATCTTGGATCAACATACAGATAAATAGTTCTCAGCTCTTTGGGTCATCCCTTTCAGGTTTTTTACAATAGTGAATCTTGGTGGGCGTGCTCCATCCTTCTGCAACTCCCCTAGCTTACAAGAATTGCCTTAAAAAATTTGTATTGATGAATAATGAACTCCTTGCTTTGGCTATTATTGTTGGACATACCTTATCTAGATCTGCTGTTTTTTAAATATTAGTGAGTACTGTCTCATCCTTCTCTGTTATTAATTATGTAGAAAACCAGATGAGGTAAAAATAACCCCTCTTAAATTCTAAACACAATCAGTTGGGGGCTGTTTTTGCCCTGTTTCATGTTTTGTTTTGCTGTTGTTTGGGGGGTTTTTCCCCAAAAACACACAACTACCTCCAGATTTTATACTGTACCCATACACAGACCTTTTATCTTTGCACGTAAAAAACCTGATGGGTTCCCTAAACTTAGGTCACTGGTATCTCCATGACTAGCACATTTCATTTCTCACCTGCTTCTTTGCTGAAGTTTGCACCTATATTCACTTCTATTTACTTCCTCCTCCTTGCCTAAAGTGCAGAATGTTTTGAGTTTTATTACCACAGTTTCCCCAACTGTGGAGTCATGCCTTCCTGGCCATCAGTATGATGCTGCTGAATACTTTATGGCTTCCATTAATACTTCCCTTTTAAAGGTACCTTCCTGGGCAGTTATCCTGCCAATTGTTTAAACTCCAAGAAACAGACTATTCTAAAGCTCCTTACAGTGCTGCCTGATGCCATATTCTGTTTGCACAAAGCAAATACAGACAAATAACAATCACCGGTACCTAGGCAACAGTGGGACTTCAGGTCAGCTATTAACTCTTCTTTATCTGCAAGAACAAGGTCAACTATTGATTTATTCCACAGTGGGTGCAGAACTGTGTGCATTAAAAAACTACCAACTCCTTCTAGAAGCTTTCTGGAAGTCTTTTCATTGGCCTCATGAAATGTAAAGTAAATATTACCTGTTTTAAGCAGATCATATTATTTGCCTCCCTGTAAGATGCATATATATATATATATATATATATATATATATATATATATAAAGGAAATACTCGGTCTTTTCCTGAGGATATCTCAAGGACCTGTTAGAAACACATTATGGCTGAGAGACCGTCGGAACCCAAATAATTTGAATTTGTTAAGAAATCCTTACGAGTGCAGCTCTGCCAAATGGTGCAGGTTTAGAAAGCGTTATGTAATATGCATTTAATCACACATGGGACAACATGTTTCAAGTCCACCTCTACTCAAGTCTGGACAAAAGCATTAGATATTTTCTGTGCCCCAGGACTGGGCTGACCTCTTGCATGCTGTTCCATCCTTGAGGGGACTTCTTTACTCCCTCCCTACCATCCCATTTATTTCTTCCTCCATGGCTTTACTGTCTACCCAATTTCTCTCTTTGTACAGTAGCTTGGGAAAATCACTCCAGGCAAGGATTTTGAGTCTCTCAGATATGACGTTGAGGAGATGTGACCTGACACACAGAAGGGAGAGGGAGAAGATGGGGGTTACAGGCTAGTCACAGCTGAAGACTCAGACAACCATGAGTCCCCTTTAGGAGTAAGGGTAGGTTTCAGTGAGTCACCCAAAGGAAAGCATCCTGATCCTGAAAAACAAATAGGAGCAAGCAGGATTCAGAGAGCATGCTCTCTTGCTCGAGGCTATGAGCATGCTGAGAGAGGCAGCACTGAAAGAAAAAGGAAGATGTGCAAGAATCATTCATTATTTCCTTGGCAAAGTAGCAAAGTTCTCTATTACAGAAAAATGGCACTTGGGGTATCATGTGTCCCAGAAGATGAACACTCTGCTGGCAGGCATAACTCTCAGCAACCACAGGGCCAGGTGAACTACCAAAAGGTTTTACAAGGAATATATCATTTACCCAGTTAAAATCACATCAATGTGCTGGAACTTGAGATCATATTTATAGAAAAAATAAACACCAGAGGAACACCAGAAACCAATTCATATAGCATTATTCCCCATCCCTCCTATGCACAAAAAGGGCACCATGTAGGCCCAAAAAAGGAGAAGAAATCTTAAAGCAAGCAGTTAGAGTGCATTTTCTACAAGTCACTCCTTAGGACAGCAGTTAATTTAAACTGCCTAGGTGTCCCAACCTGCAAAGCATAGGCAAGAGCCACCAAGACAGGGATGTCCTTGTAATTCCATCTCACCCGTGTCTCCCACACCAGGAGCACATGGCAGAAAAGCATCAAGGTGAACAAGTGTGAAAAGGGCTAGCTGTCAATTAAGCACCAGTCCCAGGAGAAGGGACAGCAATGGGGAACACTTTATGTAAGCGATGCAGCTCCCAGGAGAGGGGAGCAGCCGTGGCACAGAGCAGGATGTGATAAATACAGACTGGAGCAGGTGGTCCAAGAACTGGATGTGATTTCAGCAAGCATTTGTCCAAACAGGACAGAACTGCCTGCTGCACAGCCCTGCAACAGCAAGAAGCAGGCTGGAAAAACCACAAAGCAGAGCAGAAGATTCAGCAATCACAGATTGCCAGATGAGTTTAATTCTGAAAACATTCCCACAGGCATCAAGAGTATAACAATAATCTAAGGTATGAACAACATGGAGGCAAACCCAGGCCTCTTGCAACAGAATCACAGATCCATGGCTTTGGCTGGGAATTGACTCCAGAGATCATTTGGTGCATCCCCTGCTCACAGCAGGTACAATGAGATCTTTTTGGCCGGGTTGTGTCCAGTCAAGTCAGATACCATCGAGGATGGAGGGTCCACAACCCATCTGGGCAACATGTTCCACTATTTTAGCATCCTCACAAAAAACCTAACATTTTCCCAGTATCTAATTGATAAATCAAAGGCAGAGAGGTCCTGGAAAGAGACCTAGACAAATTAGAGGGTTGGGCAATCACCAACCATATGAAATTTAACAAGGACAAGTGCCAGATTCTGCACCTGGCATGGGGCAACCTTGGATGTCCTGACAGATTGGAGAATGAGATGCTGGAGAACAGTGCTGCAGAAAGGGACTGGGGAGCCTGGTTGATGGAAAGTTGAGTATGATGAAAGGCCTGAAAATTCACTCTTGTTGAGTACATTAACATTTCCCTCAGCCCATTTCTTCAGCCTGGCCAGGTCCCTCTGAATAGTAGCCTTGCCTTTCTGCATTTTGACCACTGTTTTGTTCCTTTTGTACTGTCCAAGCTACAGACAGATAAGCCAAATTCTTCTCTCATTTACAGCATTGAAGTCCATGAATTAGACACATTTACAATACTGCAACACTACTTTGCATGTGAGCATGTGCCTTTGTGCATGCATACACACCCACACCTGAGATGCTCAGGAGATGCAACAACTGAAACAAATACTGCAGAATTTGGAGAAGCAGCTGCTGTAAGTGAGGACCAAGGTATACACTCTAAGCCTAAAGTGACAAGAGCTTTGGGCTTTCCTGACTTCCATTCATTGGACTGCACCTTAAAAAGGCAGCAGCTAACTTCATAAATAATAATAAATATTTCTGAAGACTTTAAAACATGCCATCAACCCAGGATCATATTATATCAACAAGTCAAATACTCCCTGTTGATGATATGACATATAGATGACTTCACCTGAAGGTTAGGTCATGAGACATCTAGCTCATTTATCCATGTTCACATGGACAGAGTCACCACGTGTACTCACATAAACAAATTCTTCCTCAAAGAGCTTATAAATCAAGAATCATGAATAGTATCCAAGGATTAGGGAAAACAAACTATGTGGTCAAAAGCAATGGAAGGTATATCATACACAATATAAAATACCATCTGACTTGCACTAGTTTTTCCACATGCAATCACTGCTTGGCAAATTGTTTGCAGCCATCTTTCATCACAGAAATAGATCATGAGGAAAGAAATACTTCAACATGCTTCTTCTAATGCAACTGAAAAACAGTGCTTTGCAAGTCAGTGTTTAATCCTGGCCTTTACTCAGAAATAAGGTAAGGTTTCATTTTGTTTTGGTTTTTTTTCCCAAACCAATTGTTAGATTACACTGAACATTGCTGTTCAGAGAAGCTGTGGGTTGCCCCAAGCAGTGATGTATGCCCCATCCCTGGAGATGCTCATAGCCAGGCTGGATTGAGCTTTAAACACACCTAGTGAAAGATGTACCAGTCCATGGCAGGGGTGTTTGAACTGAATGATCTTTCAGGTCCCTTTCAACCCAAACCATTTTATGATTCTATGAACATCTTAATAGGAAGACCATTGTTATAGTTCTCGTGTGTATTAACCAGCTAAGTTAAACACTACCAATTGTTCTACTCCTGCAAATATATTACAGCGTGCTGACTAAACTGAGGGGGAAGGGCTTTTCATTCACACAAATACACAGCACCAGGTGTCCCACCTGTGGAGGAGGAGAATCTGCCATGCCTGAAGAGGTGCTCATAACTTACCCCAAACATCTGTCGAAGGTCAGGATCTCGAAAGCGGAAGGGAATGTTAGACACATGAAGTCGTTTTGGAGTGGATTTGCTCTCAGTATTCTCACTGCTCTGTGTCTGTGATTGCTGTCCATCTGTCTGTGCCCCTCCTTCTGTCTGCTGAAATCAGAAAAGACAAAAGTGTGAGCATGAGCAGAAATCACACAATTTCCTTTCACGTGTCTCGTCTGCCCCTTCTCAGGTATCAGCACTGCACTTGCAATGGAGCCATCTAGCACCTGGCAATTATTTTGATAAACCCAGTAGCACTTAACAATCGATCTGTTGTTCTTCCCCTCCCTTTCCATGAGTAAACACTAATGAGATCTCAGCCTCCCTCCCCTCCTATCACCTTCCAGCTTAGTAGATTTGTCTTTGGTTTTCTTAAATTGCTTCTCTCTTTTAGCCCATTCTTCCTCACTTCAGCTGCTACCATATGAAAGCTCTAATGAAGAGACAGATCTCTCATATCCTGGAGCTGGGAGGTAGCACTGCCACTCTAATCTCATGTGGCAGGATGTTCATGCAATCATCAAAATCCCACAGCTGAAGTGGCAGCTCTTCACTGGGCCAATACCAGAAGTGCATCCCGAGGCAAAACGGCATCTGCTCTGTCAAGCTCCCTTCAGAGAAACATTACCCTAAAAGAAGGTCTATAATTAAATGGTAAAATCCATATAGGAACAGCTTACGGATGTCTCTGATTAACTTTTTGCATACATTTAAGTGAGCCCAGGAACAGGAAACAGTCATCACCACTGCAAGATTTAGAAAAACTCTAAGTCCTGCTTTTTGCTACCAATTCCACAGCTAAGGCAATTTGTTCCACTGCTCTCAAGTGCTGACTGGCATGGCAAAGAGAGGTCAAGGGGTACACCAGGGGTATTTGTTCACAGAAAAAGTACAAGAAGCAGGCAGAGGGAAAAGGGAGATCTGTGTGCCAGACGAGAGTCCTAATGCCTGCACAGAGATTACTGGCAGGAGAAAAGTAGGGAACAGAACCTCAGCTGCTTGTGTGAGCTTAGACTGAAAAGAGCTAAAATTTGAGCACAGCACCAAATATAAAGGCAAGGCTCCTTTGCAATATAGCTTGATGAGAAAATAGCATTTTTCACACTTTAGTCAGAAAGATGACCTCAAAACCTCAGAGCCACAGAACAAAGCAGACTACAATTTAGTCGGTTTTATTGCTCTTGTCCCTTTCCAACTGCATTCACTGACAGGCCAAGGTATTCAAAGAGCACCCACCCACTCACTCTGTCTCCTGCTGCTTGCCTCAGACTCCCAGGAGTTAAGCTTTGACTACCCGTGTGATGCACTTTAAAGTGTCATTTCAACTCTTTAGATGCCAACCTGACTTCCCCCTTAACCCATCAAGTAAAAAGAAGTCCTACAATAAGGCAAGGACTGTAATTGCTAAGAGTCAGTCTTTTTAAGGCACTTCCCAGAAAACATGTGGGCCTTAAAGATGTAAGGGCTGAGGTTTTTGCTGGTTTGGTCCTTCTTTCCACCTGTTTTAAATATGCAATTTGTGCACCAAACATGAAAGAAACCTGAGGGAGTTGCCCACACCAATTCCCCAACCACTGACTGGACTTGCTAGGTTGCTCTGCACATAATTCAGTATACAACACTTCACAAACATTTGGAAACATGTCTTCACAGACAAACTCAATTGGCAACTAAGAAAATATCTTCTGCCTAGAAATACCACTTAAAGATATGACCTTGAACTCGCATATTGATTACAAAGCAAGCGTATATACAAAGACAAGAGCAAGCAAACAGTGAGCACTGGGGTCTTGCCATGCTGAGCAGAGCAGTGGCAGCTTTCCATTTCATTTCAGTAGAGCTGTGCATGCAGCACAAAACATGTTTGATCTGGTTAACATAAATTATCTCTGATAGGAAGAATGACAACACTGCCCTGACAAATATGTCTACTTCCAATAGCTGTGCAAGTCTCAGGAGAAGCCTTGTAGAATGAAGCATTTTTATTTGTCTAAGATTCAATTACCCCCCCAAACATCAAATTTTGGAGAAAAATTTTAGAAACTTCCTTTTGATCTTATCCAAAAGCTGTCCCCTGTATGTTTGACCTCTTCTCCTTCCCTCACCTCTATGACAAAAAGGCTCTCCAAACTCATAGAGAGTACACCCTAGGGGAGGAATCAATGAAGCTGGCTTGCAATTAAATCACACCAAGCTACTTAGTGGTTTTATTTTTATGCCTCCATCAGAGTCCTCTGCTCCTCAGGGCAAATTTGTCCAAGAAGGACAAAACACAGGAGTGGCTTATCTATCACCACTGCATACAACACCTGCAAGTAAGTACTCCAAAGTAACTCCCAAAAATCACCAATACTCCTGCTAAAAGGGACAGCTACATTAAAATATAGGTTGCACAGGAGTGGATCTGGTGTTTCCAGAGGGGAGGAAGCCAGAATGTTGTTTGCACTCCTCTCCCATCCATTTTCTCCCAGGCAGAGGGCAGAACTCCTTTACCAAGGGTGCAATGTATCATGTACAGTGGCCTGCTCAAAAGCACTCATAGCTGTTCCTGCATATGGCAGAGAGCTGTTGCCACACAGGAGTCATTCTGCAGCACGTGAGACGTGCACAGTGAGACACATGCTGCAAAAAGAAGAAATGATAGAAGGAAAAAGGGATCTTGGTCCACTCTTACATTTTTCACTCCACTGAGAGACTCCAAATGCTTTTCATGCTTTCGCATAGCCTAATTTTTCAGCAGTAGTATAAAATTAAATATCTTCTTCTCTGTGCTGTAGCTCCCTCATCTCTATCATTCATGGCCCTAAGGTAAGATTTGAACTTTCCACCACTGTAACATTAGCTCAGTACATTTGTCCACTGCCACACATTCAACTACAACGTAAATGAAAAAACCAGTCTTTTCAGATCTCTTTTTTTTTTTTCCTTTTACAGTTATTCCTTGGCTTAATTCATTAGGAAGGAGATGAAAGGAGGGGCCTGGAGCCTGTTCTCAGGCACCACACAACAGAGCCTGGCAGCTGTGCTACCCTGACCAAACCAGATGATGAAAGCCCTCATTTCACCAAGTGCTCACTCCCCACCTTGACTCCTTCCCCACAGGGCGTTCAAGCTCCTGGCCTCGTGTCAGCACTTCCCAGTGAAGAAAGAGACCTCTCCCTTCTCTAGAGAGCCAGCCCAGAAGGGCACTAATACACATTCCCTAGGTCCCAATGCCTCTCATCAGGGAATGCAAACACACTGCAGCAAAGGTCTCACACTCAGGAACAGTACCAGATTCACTGCACCTCCTCAGCACAGCCTGTGTACCATGCACTGATGCAGGTGATAATGCCATTCATGCCTGCACAGGAACGCTCTGAGCTCTACTCAAGGTCACTGAGAAGCACATCAGAGCTCAGGACAGCAAAGCATGTGCTTCACTTTTAACTCCTTGCTGCCTGTGCCCCTAGGTCAGCTTTTTCCTTACACCTGCCAGCAGCAAGGAAACCCTAAGCAAGAAGAGGCAGCTGCAAAGAAAAGCACAGATTACACTTGTGCACATAGCCATGTAAAAGGGAAGGAGGACACCTGGAAACATGAGAGCGTTCCAAGCAGCTCTACAACCACGTTCCCACCTCTCAACTGGTCTCTATCCTAATGCAGGTGAACAAGCAATTGCTGAGGATTTCCCCTCAGCAGCAGGGAGGCAGGGGCTCCAGCACCACCTGAGCTCCAAGCAGATCTCATCTGTGTGGCTAGACAGAGGGATGCCTCCCCGGCGAGGCAGACATGGTGCAACACACCAACACAGAGATTATTAATACCCAGCACATTCTGTTTCCATCTCCCACTTGCTTCTAGAACTGGAACCGCTTCAGATCCAAGTTCCAGACAAACAAAAACCAACCCCCCATTCTCTCCCCCAGGAAGCAGGCGGTCCAAAACGTTGTGAATCATACTGAGGAGGTTAAGAGCCATAAATCATTGCAAAGAAAATATTTACAAAATACAAACTGTAACTAATAACTATATTTAAAAGGGGATTTGGGTGGCTTACAAAATCTAGGAGACAGACTGTGCTCACTCCACTGCTCCTCAATCACTCTTGGATCCAAAAAAAGCCAAAACCAAACACCCAACCTTGTTTGGATCAAGAGCTTGAAGAACTGTGGAGACAAGGACCAAAAGCAACGACTGGGAGAAGGCAATCTTCCCACAATGAAGCAGAGCACAGATAATGTGGAAAAATCTCTACGACTTCTAGTGAAGAACCTGTGTCAAAAAACCAGTCACTCACAAATGAACAGATACCCACTGAGGAGGTTTCATGGAAAAACAAGAGAAGAATAAGGCTCTAGACACAGAACCCATCTCCTGCCCCACCGCACTCTACTAACGTAGGTTTGAGGTCCCACACATCCAATAGCAAATGCCATGGGAACTTTAGCTGCTTAAACACTTGTTCAGCAGACAGAAGACCTTAAGGCTAATTATCACTTTTCAATAGCAGTAAATACAATTTTACATTTATATCCGTGTACTTGGTTTTCAGAGATGCCAGCAGTCCTATATTAAAAAAATTGGGCACTACTTACTGGCACAATTAACTATCATCCAAAATATTCTGTATGCTAAAAAAACAGAACCAAAAATTCTAAGAACATACCAATTAACTTCTATAAGGCTTTTTACTATTTTCCACACAGTCAGGTGAATTTGTGGTATATTTTTTCTGATATATATTTTTTGTTAGTTATCTATTTTCAGACATTATGAAGCTTAAGTAACTTTATTCACTTTCCTCATTACAGACATACCTCACAGAACACAAACCTAACATAGGAAAGCATATAGGGAGCTTTGCTGTGCTGCACTATACCTCCGACGTGTCCAGTAACATTTTCAACTCAAAGATGGCTATTTCTAACCAGAAATTCTTTAGTGCTTTTTCTTTTCCCTCTTAATCAAGTGGTGAAATGGAGCCCCCTGAAAGGCCTGCTCTGCTGGCCAGATTGTCAAATCTTTTGTGAGCAGTTCCAGCCCATTCCTCGCAAAACAGGGATGCCCTGACAAGGTGAAAGAGAGAGCAAAATTTCCCAAGCTAGTGGTCACCACTCCATCAACAGTGGCAGAAGAACTGTCACACAGTGACAGACTTAAGATCCATCCATCCCATTATCTTGTTTCTAACAGCAGCCAAATGTTTGGCATCTGTGGAAGGACACCAGAACAGGGCAAATGCTCCCTGACTTTCCTCCAGCAAACTAAGCCAGCTGATGTCTCAACTTGCAAAGTATCCCACGGACAAGAGCTGCAATGCTAATTTCTTCATTACATGGAAAAAATAAGTAGTAAACCCTGCTCTTTTTTCCATACATGGCAGCCAGTTATTTCCCACTTGCATCCTAGTAAGTGAAAATGGGAAAGCTCCATATTTTAGTTGCCTTACCAAACCAAAGGTATATGTACTTGTCATATACCTTTAGTCCTGACAGCTCTTTCTGTAAGTGAATATTTCATTTCTTCGCATAAAAAGCCTGCTACATCCCTTTCATCATTGCTTTTATCCTTTCCAGTACTTCTGCTAGATCTGCTAAAACCTTCGAGAGATAAGCAGAATTACCACAGCTATATACTCTAACGTAATGATATTTGTTGATTTATTTCCTATTTCTCATTTTTAAATCTGCCTCACTAGACACAAGTCTGCAAGTGCTGACAATCTGCCTCATATTCAAAGCAAACTCTTGATGTTAAATGTCAGGGTTTGCAACCTCAAGACAGCAATTTCTAAGCTGAGTTGGCCAAACAACCAGCAGCAAACTACTTATTTGAAGCTAGTTCTTCCTCATGTCTACCTGCTTAGCAGTATCAGAAAATAACTAATGATATTCATTAAACACATTCTTCACCTGAAATACATCACATGAGCAATTGTTTTGATTATTAAAGGGATGAAAAGTAATTACAGAGGAAAACTCTGCAAATTCAGTCTAGGCAAGAAATACCCAAGGGGAAGTAATCATTATAACATTGTCCATGTGTTGCAAAAGTCAGTTGAGGAATCCTTGGTGGGTTGGCTCTCTTCTTTCTAAGCCCTTGCTAGATATACAATGCACAGCCAGATGACCAAGCACCTTCCCTATCTTGCTTCTGAACACAGCACATATGGGTCCCCACCATGAAGGTGTCTTCTTTGAGAATATGAAAGTCAATACCCCTTTATGGCCTAGCAGATGATTTAAGTACATTTCAGTAGAGCACATCAAGAAGCAGAGACACGGTGCTCTGTAATTAAATAATACTTTATACTGGTTCATGACAACGTAACACCGAGGTGACAGCACCTGCCATTTTCATGTGAAGTAATTTACATAAACTTATTCCTCTACTTCTATACCTCCAGCTGCATTCCATAATTTATACAGACATACAAATTCTTCCCTCTGACATTAACAAGAGAAACAAGTTGAATAATCAGCTTGCAGTAGTAAGTGCACTGCATTTACTATCAAGCAAGCCTTTTTAGTTCAGCAGATGATTAATCTTCCCTCTGCGGGTAGAGTACCAGGAGATGCAGAGAGCTGACAACTGCTCTCGGCTTCTGGCCATGCTCTCAACACGCTTACCTTGCAACAACAGCATTTGCTGGATCCCTCCAAGAGCTGCTCTAATTCATTAATCCAGCAAAAGAATTGGACAGCTTTCTGCCAGGTCAGTGAATTAAAGTGGCTCACGTAAGGAATGCCAGAGACAGTAAATAGGAGTGGGAGTTTGTGCTTGGAGCCAGATCTCTCCTTTCTGACAGCAGTGAATCTCTTAGATCAGCTCAGCTGCCAGAGGTACTGCAGCCTAATTAGCATCTCCCCTTGCAGCTAACTGTGCTGGGTGTTTCCATTAGGGATAAGAGCACTAAGGTAAACCAAGAAGGAGGAAGGGGGAAGAAACCAGGCAGCCCAGCACGATAAGTGAAATGCTGAGCGTCAACTGTTTAAGCGAAGGGCTGCCACAGGCAGACCAAGTAGGCCAAATAAGGTCCTGTACCTCAGCCTATTTTTAATCCAGGTCTTTCAGCTGTGCTTTGGGACAGTATCAAGAGAAAGGACAGATGCTTGGAGATGAAGACCGAGAGGTCTTCCTGCCACATGCCAGGCAAGACACAAAGCCCCACAGATGAGACTTGGTCCTAAAATAGAGATTCCAAAATATGAAGCTGTTTGTATTACACCAACTACTGTGCCAACTTATTTTCTATGCCCCAATCCTGAGACTCCAAATGCTTTCCACTACATCCAAACCTCCGTAACCAAGCTCATCTCAACTCATGACACCAACCAGTCATTCCCCTTTGTTCAGGGTTTTAGTCTGTGTAGAAAGGCATGGACTTCAACTCTCAAAGTTTATTTTACATAAGTTCACTGCTGATCTTTGACCTCAGGCTCCCAGACCACTGTATTTTCACTGAGACACTACCACTAATCTCAAATCATTCTAGCTAGCTAGCCAAGTTTCTATGAGAAGGTGCTCCCAACCTGTGTCTTAAGGACCCTGTTACAGACCACATTACATTGCTGTGTAACATATGACCAACGAGATCAAGCCCTCTTTCTATTAGTGACCTTAAAGCTACGCCCACATTCTTTGTTACTTTTGCAGTTATCCTAAAGGCTATCAGCCTGAAAAGCAGGAAAGGTCCCTATCTCCCTCTGTCCTGCCAATCACAGGCCTTGTTCTTAAAAGCAAGCAGGGAACTTATCTGTCCGGCTGAAGGAATTTCTGAATCATCCCATGGGAGCACAGGCTTCAAGTCAGCAGCTAAAAAATCCACTGGCTGTTGAGTTTGGGGTATCGCCTTCACACACGTGACAGCAGCTGTGCTTGTCAGTCACAATAATGGGAGGGAAGGCTCATACCTCACCCATGACAGCTTTTTGCTCTGTTAAAGTTAGCAGTACTGTTTGAGCAAGATGGTAAAATGGTTAAAGGACAAGATGCCTTAAAGCCTAACAGTCTAGTCCATACAGACTGAACGTGTGTATCAAACAAGTAACAGCCAACACACAAGATGGACAAAATGCTTAGCATTAGCTGTAGATGCTTTAGATTAAATAACCAACCTGTTCTGCTGTATTTTAACAGCATTCTTCAACTTGAGTAACTACTGAGCCTTCTAGCTTCCCCTATGTCCTACATCATTAATCAGCATACTGAGGAGAAGAAAAGTTAAAAGGAATTACATCCTAAGGCAGCCCACAAAATCAAAATAACTTCATAGAGGACTCCTAGACAGAAAGATAAAGAGACTTGGAAGATCCAAGTGCATGTGAAAGTCTTGTGTGAGAAAAGCCCCTGGTTGAGGCAATTTACCCCTGCTCCCACAGGTTTCTTCATGTGCCACCATCTGGGATCCTCTGGGTTTGATCAGTTCCAGGCATAGCAGCCACAGCAACGCCCTTGTGTGTGCCCTTAGCCTTTCCCAGCCAGCTATGGCCACAAGCCTGACTCTGCATGCTCAGCTTGCACGTCTTTAACCACATCAAACGGTCACTCCAGACGTGCACACCTGTTTCCAACAGCCAGTACAAGTGCTGTGTGCTATTCAGCCTGTTTCTTGGATTACCCCCTGCCAGTCAGGCTCCTTCCACAGACTCCTGGCAACACCACTGCCTGCCAGCAGTCTCCCAGCAACACTCCCTCCCACACAGATGGGCTCCCAGTCCCTCCTCACAGGCTAGCCACAGGCTATGGGCTCCTTGGAGCCAGCATTAGTTGATGAAACACAGAGCTCAGCCCTGCAGAGCCACAGAGATGGCTCCTAATATGGAAGAGGAGCAGAAAGGCTGGCAAGAGCTTACATCCAAGGTCAAGGCTAACATCATTTCCATTAAAAAGAAATGCTCTTAAGCTCTGGACAAGGATGGGAACAGCAAAAACACAGGGGGAAAGCCACTGCCCTGTTTTTTATTCCCTGTTTCCAGCTTCCTCATCCAACTGGCAGAGCCTGAGGTAGTAGTTTGCTGGAGATGGGCAACCCAAATCTTACATGCTGGAATGGTATAGGACAATGTGGTGCTAAAATGATGACTTGCATTTCTGCACACTGCATCAGTGCTTGGTTTTATTTCCTGTGTGGTCCTTCCTTATCTACTTTTTTTGCCAAGCAAGGCACCCTAAGCTCCTTGTTCGCACTAGCAATGTGCCTTACAGAGCGTGTACTTTTTCAAGACGCCGAAGTTGTGGCATTCCCAGGAAGAAATCCAAGGTATCTTATTGAAGTCATGATCAATGGTGCCAACCATGCAGCCACTGCCCACTGCAGAAGGAGCAGAAGCACACATCAGGAACCATGAACATTTGAGCTGGCACTATCAGTTCCTCCAACTGTTGGCATTGAATTCATTCAGTACTTACCAGGGAAAAAAAAAAATCTCTGCAACCCAAACACCAACTCCAAGTAAAACTGAAAGCATTAACAGATTAAATCCGCCCCTGAGCGCCGAAGGCTCTCACCATAAGGCTCTTTATTAGGAAGTTAAGTCTTAACAAGTGGCTTAAGGGGTGGATAAAGCTTTTCCTGGGATAATCTGCCAGCATGTTGCCCAGTGCCAGTTCCAGGCCATGGAAAGAAGAAAGAAAATATATAAGATGACGAAAATCTTGGTTTGGCAAATGGATGACCAGTAACCGAGAGCTCATCTCCTATCCTTGCTCCCTGAAGTCCCCTGCTGTCCTCAGAAAGTCAAAGAAAAGTAATTTTCTACTCTGTTAGCTTCCTGAAAACAAAACCACATTGGGATTACACCTAAGATGCATGTGCTCACCCTAATTCTTTGTACTGTCAACCCTCCAGAATTTGCCTCTATCACATCTATTTGAACCATTTGCCAATTAACACAAAGTAATTAACACTTTCATCAGAGACTGTCTTTGGACAACACCACCATGGTAAAATCACCATGATCATGATTTCAAGTACTACTGTTCTCTGCAGGCACCAATTTACAAGGGGAACATGCAAAAGGGGAAACCCAGTAATGGAAAGTCAGAAGCCACGTTTTGTTTATAATTCTCTCCTTTCAAGTCTACTGCTGGCTCGCTGCACACTTGAGAAACAGCAATCTAATCAGTGGCTGCCTCTCCCCAAAGCAGTGTGCCGCTCTGGCTGGGCACCCTGCGCACTTACTGCAAGAGATCCGTTCTGCGTGCTGGCCGTGTTCGTGCTCTGCTCCCCATGCGGCTGCGTGCTTCCGTAGAGCGTCAGATTGTGCTCGCTGGTCTGGCCTGCATAGTCCTGAGTGTGTGGCACCCCATACTCTGTGGGAATCCCATTCTGTGGGGGTGGTGGAAATGGGATTGTGGTGAATGGCTGCACCATTGCATCAGGAGTTGCTGATGGCTCCTGGTTACCCTTAAGAAAGGAAAAAGGAGAAAACAGCTTTATTCTACAGAAGATAGATCAAAACATCAGCCTGAGAGACAACACACACGTTCATGAGAATATCCCACCCACCGTCACCATAGTATTCCACAGTCTTCTATTATCTCTCCTATCAAAAAGCACATGCCTTGCTCCTCTGAGCCATGACACTGTTTTCTTAATCTTTTCAGGGCAATTTTCTTGCTACTGGGTGGCATATAGCGAACAAATTACAGGGTTTGCAGATTGCATACCCCTGTGATCTCACACAAAGCTTTACACACAGTAAGGTATTATTTCAGAAGAGGGAAGAGGCACTCACACATTGGAACAGAGAAGAAAACAGAGAAGAACAGGGTTTCTCAACACCCCTAGAAGTACCATAACTGGTTCCATCTCCTCCAGCCTGACCCCTCATTGCTCACAAGCAACCCCATAAGCAAGCACACCAAGTGGTTTAAAGCACACCTCTCTGTTATGTTACAGTGATAAAAAGCACAGTTTTTAAAATCCATCTGCAGAAGTCCCCTCCTTTGCCCTGACAGCACTGCATACACAGCACAGGTATCTGTTGCTGGAATATCCCATTTGCTTCTTGCTGGCCATGCAGGAGACACCAAAGAGCTGTAGAAAAACAAGCTGAGATCACAAGCCAGCCACACAGTCACTCTTTCCCAATCCTGAGCATCTCTACAATCACTCAAGGCATTAATTACCCACTCCTGCCTCAGCTTAGGGTATCCCACAGAGACCTCTTGCATAGTGGACTTCTTAGAAGCTTTTAGCGCTGTCTTAGATGTAGCTAACACCAATCAGACGACTCAGAAACAAAGAACTGACCATGCAAAAGATACCCCCAGAAGACAATAAAAATGCTACCCCCACCATGTCAGAAAACCACAAGAAGGAAACAAAAAAGCATGCAGCCCTACAGCCTCTGCAGGGATCTCACCAAGGGGAGAGCTGCATTCAGCCACCTGGGGTGAAGGAGAACAGCCTTGACATTGAAGCCCAACCCTGGGAAGCCCAGGCTGCTGCACCGCTCCTACTGCTTTCACCGCCGCAGCAGAAAAAAAATCCACAGAAAAGATTTATGATAGGAGGGCTGTTTGATTTATGTGCATGTCAACAGACTAATCCTGATTTTAAATTTTGGCTGCTGTTCCAGCCCTGGGTCCTCCCCCACAAAGCCTGGAGGTGCTCGAGGCTATTCTGACACCAGCATGCTTAAATCAATGGAGTAAAGGCGAAACAGACCTTATCCCGTGGATAGGAAAGGCAGAGTGGGAATTACCAAGCAGCCTTTCAGCAGAGAGCATGCAGGGGCTGACGGACCTCCAAAGAAGCCGGACAAACCTTTCAGTCCCTTTATCAGCCTACCTGCAGCTTTCCCTTCCGGGCGGAGGAAACAATGATAAACGCAGTGCACCTCCAGCCAGCACCGGGTCATTCAGACACTGGCTGAATCCCAAATCTGCTCTGACATTAGTCTATCTGGTCTGCCTCCCCTGGGGGCCACGTGGCCACGCGCTCCTGCAGCTGGGGAGAAGGAGAGGGAAGGGCATTCAATACCACTTAGCAGAGCTGAGCTGCAGCCTTGGCCCGTGCTGAAGAAGGAGCGGTTTCAAGTCCAGCCTTGCTGCCTGCAGGAACACAAACTCCGCAGCCTTATCTGAGAATGAAGAATTCAGGGGAGCAATGCCAGCCGTGGCCAGTGCTCAGCTCCTTGCACGCACTCCCCCAAGCACTTGCAGCCCTGCGTCGTGTGCTCGCAGCTCTGCAGAGGTTTTTCACGCACCAAGCACATTTTCTGAAAGCAGGACAGGATTTTTGTTTCCCCCTCAAAAAAGGAGGGCAGCCCCCCCAGCCCTCCAGTTCTGCTCATTCCTTTGTTATTCTCAGCTTCAAAGCAAGCCACTTCTGACTCAAACTAACCCATCACCGGGATCTGCAGAGCGAGTTCTAAAGCAGGAGGCAGGACAGACAGAATGACGGCCATCCCACTGCAAACCAGGTATCAGGAATCCTACTGCTCACCTGCTCAGACCATTTATCCCCTGACATGACAGCTCCATTCTGTCCACGTACTGTCTCCTTTCCAAGCTCTTCTGTTTACAGCATTTCATTGCATTTGATGGCCTGCATTGTTCCCTACAGCCCACCTTGTCTGCCCCCCATTCTGACGTTTCCAATAGGAGCTAAATAGGAAACTGACTTTTTCTTTTCAATGAAAGATTTTTCCACAGGAAAAATGGAGGAGCAGAAACCATCACCAGTCTTCTTTGGACAAGCTAGATTTCCAAGCCAGCAGCATCCCAGGTCAGAGGAAGAGAATGCTGATTAGCCCTAAAACAAAATCTATTCTGCCATCGTGTCAACAGTGCAGGGCTGCTCCCCAAAGGACATAGCATTCTGTACAACCTCACTCTTAGACTGTTTAAAATGACAGGCCAGGAACCTTATATAATCTTATTTTCAATGTTTTTTCCCCTCAGTTAATACTGTTCCTTCCAGTTTAAATGCATTTCAACCTTTTAAGTATTTTCTCTCCTTTCTTCAATTATCTATCTATAAATGTTTGAAGGATGAAAAATACTTTCTCTCTCCTCTGTTGCTTGTGGCATTTTGATAATACATATTTAGTTTGAGTTTAATCACACCTCTCAAGCCAAAATATCCTGGTAACTTTATTTATTACTTCTCTCTGACCTTCCTAAGACTTTTCAAAGAAGGATTTCTGGGGCAGAATAAAATGTTTTTAATACCATTGTCACTCCTCCACTCCTCAAATCACACTAACATGCAAAAATAATATTTTTTTATTACAAATGCATCCTTCATTTAATGTCTCAGGTTATCTGGAGATCTATCATTATTATATTTGTCCAGGTTTCGTCATGCCATGGAGTATCTGTATCTCAAATTATTTTTCTTTTGATATGATTATGGACATATTTCCCGTCTGATTCTTTTTTTGTAATTTTAATTTCCTTTGATGCTTTAGAATTACTTTTTTCCCCTGTTTCCACTAGCGTCAACAGAAAAGGACTCCTGATGAGATCTCTGCAGGTTTCACAGCATAGTGATATCCTCCAAACCCAGAGGAGATTCTACCTCTTCTGTTATTCTACCAAATTTCAACATTTACACAACACTTCATATTTTCAAGAGGTAACACAGAACACACACAGATCCCATTAATCTTCAAATACAGAACCTGAACTCCTTTCCCTACTTCTAAACCACCATGTAAAATTCTGCATTTAGGGGTGTTGCTTGCCACACTTCAAGGGAAGTAGAGAGAATGGAGAAATCCTCACATTTCCAGGTAAAGGAAAGTATCTTGTCTATCCAATCTTGACATACCTCACTGCATTGCCAGCCCTGCCTGTTTAAGCTCATGAAGATGTCTTTAAAATTTACTCAAATGCAACAAGAAACCCAGATAATCATGTCCAAGAGCAGTCGCCCGCCCCAAACTTACACAAGGATGCCACCACAGGACTATGAAAATCTGGGTGCAGCTCCCCACAAAAACTACTACCATCTTAAACTTCTGTGATGGTATGAAGTAAGTTTTAATCCATGTTCAAGAGCAGACAGACACCTCTCTTGGCCACAATGCATCAGGCTGGCAGTCTCCAGGAGGTGAGTGTGAGGGACATTTGGTTGCAGGAATAATTTTGGCAGTTCCAGATGAACTGATTAGCTCTGCCAGTTTATGCTGCCATGCACCAACCATGATAACTGCCACCCCATGCTCAAACTGGGAAAGGCTGTTCAATGCCAGTGAAACAGTGCAATTAACACAGACTCCTTAAAACACCAAAAAAAAAAAAAAAAAAACCAAAACAAAACACCAAACCACACTTCAGTATGATATATGTTGACCTATAGTTCAAAGTAAAGCAATAATTCCTGTGTTTTCTATTCCTTCTGATGCTCTGTTCTCACAGAAATCATTCATTCACATCAGGTAGGAATTCAAAGCAGCTGTCCCCTTGCAAAATGTTGGTATCTGATTTGTGAGCAAGCCCTCAGGGCACAAGAAGGATATGGTTACCCATCTGGGCTCTGCTTTCAGGCCCCTATTCTCAGCCCTACAAAGGTCCAGTCATGTCCTTGCAGATGCCAACTTTCTTCCCTAAGTCAGGGGTTTGCCTACACAGATCAGTACAAACTGATCCCACATTTTGTTTAAAAAAACAAATTAGCTAAAGCAGTGCAAAATCCCTAATGGGGACACATTTCTAAGAGCTTATGCAGCTTTAAGTTAATTAATGAACTTTGCAGCTCCAAGCTAAGCGGAGGAACGATGAGTAACCGATGAGTAACTGCACGTGGCGATACCTTGTGGAAGGGTGGGAGCTGGGGACGACAACTCAACAAGGAGCAATGTGGTTCAGCAAATGTGACACAGGATGAATTCTTTCAGCAGACAGCAGGTGGTGATCCAAGATCACGGCACTGGAGCGCAAAGAGCAAACACCAGAAATGCACACAAAGGCCTCCTGCTTCCATAAAACTGTCAAAGATCAGTCTGTTCTGTGAAGGAGTGGTTTTGTTTTCCTCATCAGAGAAATGGGTGTAAGTAGAGGGATATAAAAGGAGTCTTATAGCAATGCAGCTCCAGATCTCTTTTGCTATGCCATAATATGCATAGATAGAAAACTCTAACCAGCCAAATAAAAATTACACTCCTGGTAAAGCTAAGCTAGTAAAATTTCTGTATAGATGTGGCAAAGTGCCATAAGGTAACTGGTCTGTGTTATCCATAACCCTACTGTGAGTCATCAGCATCACACAAAGGTGCAGGGAAATGGTACAGCATATAAACATCAAACAATCTCTTAAAAATGCCTTTGAACTCTACTAACCCCCAAATCACTGGGATGTGGGTATAAGCCTATTAGTGGAATGGGGTTTCTAATACATATGTCTTCACTGAACTAATTTTATGAATCCTCGAAGCGACTGACTTGCAGCTAACAGAGGCAATTAACCTGTTTGTGAAGACCAGAGTTCCAGGCTACAACTGTTTGCTCTCTGCACCAACCTAATCCCTTCTGTAAACAGCAAAAATGTTTGGAGCTGGGATCTGAAGAACCTGTCAGGACCCTGGAGCTGCTGCCCACCCTCAGCTCTCTGTAAGAACAGGATCCTTCTGAGTGAAGGGAATGCAGGGACTGTGCTGTCCCTCCTAGAAGCCAGGTCACAGCTTCCTGTCAGGGATGCAAACATCACACATGCAAAGCACTGCTCCCTGGCTGCACAAAGACAAGAGAGAAAGGGCTTGCCATACCAGGCTGCTGCTTAGGAGCATGAGAATAATTAATTAATTAATAATGGGCTGTGTTCCACCCCCCTCCCCTTCTCACAAATCAACAAAAAAGCTGCTGAAGCAGGGTCTCTTTCCCAGCCCCTTCCAACACAGTCTCCCTTCCCAGTTCTCAGCTGCAGCTTCAGAGGGGCTCTGGCTGGAGCTGCCACCATCCCCCCTCCAGCTGTGCACTCCTGCCCTCTCTCCCCTGCCAGCCTGCCCACCACTGAGCCCTTTCAGCACATATCCCAGGAAAAAAATTACTCACTTTTTATTGCCAGGTTAGTTTTGTTCCCAGTTAAGAGCGCTGAAACAGCTTGGCAAGGAGCTGGAGGAGAACCAGAGCCAGAAAGGACAGGGGGTGGAGAAGCTGGGGAGGGAAGGGCCATGGGCATCAGCACTTGGATGAGCTCAGGCTGCCAGGAAGCTGCAGTCTCCAGCCTGCATTAACCCTCTTCTCAGGCAATCCCACACTTTGCCTGCTGATAACAAATGTATCAACAAGCTAATGGGAACAGATACAAAGCAGCAGGAGTGATGCTCCCCACATGCACCAGGAACTCCCTGGTCAGTCCAGCATTATCTCTTGCCCAAAAACCACAGGCTGGGGCATTCATTACACCAAAGACAGATTCCACCCTACACTGGTGGCTCTCACAGCACACAGAACCTACACCTGGGTTTTAAAACTCTGCTTTTACTGTTCAGGGCCATGAAGATACTCAAACACGAGACAAAGTGATGTACAGAATGCTGAAGTGATGGCTTTTCAACACCCGAGACACCCCAAAACAGTGATTTGGCCACACCAACCCTTCAGGTGCTCACAAACATGATACAAACTCTCTATTCCAAAATGCAGCAATAACACTTCCTCCATTGTGGCCATTTCATTACAGATTAGCTTTGAATGGGAAGAGTGGGTAAAATGCCTACAGAAAAGAAATCTGGAGGTGAAAAGGATAAGTACAAAGCATATAACCATCTCATATCCTTCATCTTTGTACAAACCCGTTCCTGGATTCAGAGGGGTATGTGACCCTAACCTGACACCCACTCTCCACACTACAAAGGCATTTCTGTAACTCCAGAGAGCAAGACTGACATGCCTGCGTGTCTGGGACACAGACTGATAAAATCAACACTCTTTCTTGGTGTGGGTTGATCATAAAAGCACCTTGAAGAGGATCACAGTAATAAGGGGTTTTGTATTTCATCTGCACATCTGGAGCTTAATCTTCATTTGATCTATGACACACTGTGGTAATAGAAAAGGATGCTGGATTTTGACTCTACTGTCATGAGCATGAGAGCAATTCCTCTTGAATCCTCCCCAAAACAAACTCTAAACCTAGGTAGTTCTGTAAACATCTGCTGGAATTTTATGGCAGTTTTGTTAAAATAAAGGGAAGTTAAGTTCATGGGTACACTTTTAAAAATTTAAATCAGATGTGATCACTCAGGAAACGCCTTTTCCACTGGGTTAAATTAAGCCTCAATAAGCTAATCTTGCACCAGTCAAAAAAAAAAATCTAACAAGAGACGCCTGCACTCACACTTGCACCTAGCTAACCATTTAAAGGCATGTATCCTTCAACTTCCTGGTGCAAGCTTGCACTAGATTATCTAATCTTGCCCTTCCTAGATATGTAAAGCAAGGGAAGAACAAGTTATCTTCCAATACACATTCTATCATTCCAGGCCACCAAAAAGTGTTCTGTAAAATAAAGCAGCTGGCTTTGGCCTTTTTTTTTTTTTTTAATGTGTTTAAGTACATGTTTATGGAAAAGAAGTTCAAGCCCCCCTTTTGTAGGAAAGGATAAAAGAAAATTATAGTCTTATCTTACTGTTATACACAGGAAGCACTCACTCATCCCCATGCTATCATCACTTCCAGTAATGGCCAACTTTTGCTCTACCCCTATGCACAAACACAGGCTCTCATGCACACTTGGTAAGACGCCCTCGGGCAACCTGCAAAGAGGCTTCCTGTTGGATACAACCAAAGCTTTAGAGTTACCCAACATTAATAAGGCCTAGGGCCACATCTACTTACCAGCCTGAAATGTACCTTTCAGATTTTAAAAAGCCCTGATTTCTGCTCCTGAAATCTACATTATTCCCCGCTAAAAAAAAAAAAAAAAAAAAAAATTAAATGTTACTGGCACAAAAGCATCCCACCAAATGCTTTCAATCCAGTCATGCTCTCTGGGGTTGATTAGAGAGAATTGTGCTTTGAGAGACATCAGGGTCCCAACATCTGTTTGCATTCCGTATTAGGAATTAAACTACCTCTGAGAATTACTGGGGAGAAGGGGATAAGGATGGAGAACAAAGGAAAAAGTCACCAGGATGGATAAATCCTCAGCAATTTAAGAGAAAAGCTGAGGCTCAATTTTTTGGTCCAGATTGGTCCTTTAGCACCTACCCTGGTTGTTCTTCTCAGCTCTGCAACTTTCCAAGTGACTATTTTCCACTCAACATGCATAGTCAAACATTCTTAAGGAAAAAAAAGATTTCCATAAGATGACTAGCTTCCAACAAATCAGCATGAAAATAATGTCTCAAAATACTACAGATCAAGTCCTTCATAATCCAGCAGGCACGCAGGGTGGTACAAGTATGTCCCATACAAGAGAGATTACTCTTCTGTCAGGCAAAACCAGCTAAGTTCTTTCTCTGGGACCAGAATTGAAATGAGTCACAGCTAAGGAAGAGTGTGCTGCAGATGTGTCACGTATGTTTAATCCAAGCTAGCTGCCATCAGCTATTCAGCAGATTAGCAAACCAATCACACTCTCCATCGCATGACTGTGGATCCTCTCTCAGGGAAGCAGCAGAAACCAGAGGCCAGTCATGGGGAAGGAATGGGTAACTGCTTTTCAGGAGAGGTCCATGGTTGCAGCAGGATACCTGGGCACTATGTGATACTTTTGATGGCACAGAGGACCTGCATGTGCTGGCTTTTCTTTTTTCTGCCTTACTCCAGAGACAGCTAACCAACAGTTACCGGTGCTCCTTAGAAAAAGAAGGGCTACAGCACACGGAAATATAACAGGGAAGAAAATACCACCTGGTCCCACAGTATCTCTTGACCAGGTTGGCAAGGTAGTGTCACGGTTACTGTCTCCTCAGCTAATTCTGCAGTCAGATTGCTCAGTTCAAACAGCTTTGTTTCAAGGCAGAGAGTAACTCACCAGCTGATGTATTTCAGAAAACCAGTATCTGCTTCTCCAACCCCAATCAAGGACCTAGCACAGATAAGCAATTTTTCATCACGTCTCTGCTCTGCAAATGGACTATCGCTCTGCATCTGCAAGTACATCTTGCAGATCTCAGTGAGCATGAAGAGTTACTCCTGCAACCTCAAGAACTCAGATGGCTTTCCTGAATGTTTAAATCCTCATGAAGCTCACTCAGCCCTTTAGAGAGATTTGTATCTACTTTAGTGACAAGGATTTCTCAAAGCCTTCGCTATGTAACACAGCTATCTGCAATAGCCTCTTCCAGATCTCTCTATATTTCCAGTGCTCTTCTAGGAAGGATTTTGAAGATCACTGTTGGTATCAGGCTTTCCTGTCCTTCTCTTCCCTGCTGTGAAGGCAATGAGCTGAAGGAAATAGCGAGCCGTGCAGAGGGGCTGCTCTGAGCTGACCTGGCTCCTGGAGTAAGGACAAACCTCCAAGCCCTGTCAGGCAGCTTCACACACACTGGCCCCTTCAATTCCCCAGGTTTCAGCAGACAGCAGGGAAGTCTTCCCGCCTGCCTGCACTAACTCCAGCACCATACAGAAAAAAAGCAGCCCTGCCTCTGCTGCCAGAGCAGGAGGAGGAAAAAGGGAGAAAGCGCCGGGAAGGGGAGAACACATCTGGAATCAATTGGAGAGCGCTGAATGCCTTGGAAAGAACTGCAGAGCTGGCAGAAACCATAGCGAGGAGCCGCGTGTTCGGACGTGACTCTGCAGCAAAGGTGCAGAACGAGACGTATGCAGCATATTTAAACACAAAACCAGAGCTCCTCTTGAGGCTCTGGGGTTCTTTTCATGCAAGCAGCTAAACGGCTCAGCCCTGTCATATTTTCACTGCCACTGGCCTATCACAGGCACGCTCAGAATTCAGTACAGAAGACAAGAGATGAGATGAGGCAAAGGGGACCCATCTGTGACTCGAGTACCAGGACTCAGTCACGCAGCAACAACATTATATCAAGCTGCTCTCAGGGTGCAGGGCGGAGGAAGTCTGTGACTGACTTGGCACACATTTCAGAACAGAAATTTGACGGTTTAAAAACACAGATTTCTTCCCACAGTTACTTTCCATTCCAGCATTCTCCTATCTCTTGCTAGTCATTTGTTCCAAGAGTAGTTTTCCATTTTCAAAAAAGCCTCCACTGTGTGTCCTGGAAAGCAGAGGTTCTGGAAAGGAGCAGAGAGCCATAGAGATGCAACTCACCAGCACAGAAGCCTGGTACAAAGAGTGACTACAGCTTTCAGATATATTACCAACCTGAGCGTGTGGGAAGGATTGCTACTTGGGTATGTGGCCTTGGCCAGACAAAAGATATATGCTTCATTTTGCAAATTTTAAAAATGGAATTTAAAAATTCAGAAGGGAACATGAAAGAGCTACATAAATGACCCCAAGACTGGAAAAAGCCACATGGCTGCACGCTGAAAACCTTGAAAAGCCCAATTTATTTTGCTTATCATGAAAAAAAAAAAGTGATAACTGATTATTTTATTAAAGTATATTAATTGTGAGGAACAAAGTAGATGCTAATAATATTTAATCTAATGAAAAAAGTCATCAAGAAAACCAATAGCCAAAAGCTGAGTCTGATAAATTCAGCTCTGGTAAAAGACACCATTTCATTTTGTTTACTGATTTCTAAATGACAGTCATTAAGTCAGCTGGTAAGAAGAACTCAGTCTTTTCAATCTTTTCTAGATTTTGTGCTGAAAACATTACGTCACCCAAAACACAGGTACCTGAGTGAGACATAACAGCCTACAATGCAGGTACAGCCAGAAGAGACAACCTAAAGCCAGATCTATACAACAATATCCTGGAAAGCTAACAAGAACTGGTGGAAGTCAATGCACATCAATTAAAGCTGATTAAACTAAGCAGTATACACATTTATAAGCATAATAACCTCACGGAGAGGAACAAGCTGTTGAAAAGCATAGGTGCAGTTCAGTGTACCACCTAATATGACAAACTACCAGCTGACCTTGGAATCAGGGGCTGCTCTTCCCCTCCCCAGCTGTTGTGAGATCCAGTCACGCCACAGCCACTGCCAGAAAATTAATCCAAACAATAGTCATCTGTTTGGTCATAAACTCAACTGTCTCGCTCTGGATCTGCTTAAGCACAATGCCCAAAGCAGTGAGGAGGCTGAGCATATGGCTGGGGCACAGAGACAGGGGGACTGTTCTTCTCACAGCAGCCCACAGTTACACTACATTAAGCGCAACTTTGAAAAGCACCTGAAAGCCACTTCATCCCAGAGCAAGAGGCTGAATGGACATTTAGCATATGCCATTGCCACTACCTGCTTCACTTGTACTTAACTTCTAGAGCATCCCCACATAAGCCAGCATAAAGCTGGTTCATACACAGTGAATTTGTTGAGTATCTGAGGAAAAATTTTCCCATTGTTACAAAATCCTTTTAAAGCCTCTTTTCCCCAGGCCTTTCAGCTAATGTATGCTTACCACATTCCTGCTGTAACCACGAACCAGTATAGACTTCTTCCTTGCACAGGCCACCTGCACAGCTCATAGGCAAAGCTCGAGGTGAGCAGCACATCTGACCATCTTTCAAGTGCCTCTTCCTGGACTGGGTATCACTAAAGCAGCTCCTGCAGCACCCACACTCAGCAGCACCATTGGAAACCTGCTGCTCCCTTGCCACCACCACATCAATGCCCTGGGACACATGAAGCATGTGCTGGTTTAACAGTAGCAACATGCAAAATATTCACATTAAACTACTGCTTATCACTGGCACTAGTACTTTTAAACTGCTCAATTTTACTGAAGCTAAATCAATAAGCCTTAAAAGCTAAATTGATATAAGAGCATCTCATGTCAGGGCATGTCTGTCAGCATCTGCAGCTCCCGTAATATATTACTGTGTGAGTTCCCGGTAAATTGACCCCTCCGTAATTCTCAGCAGATCCCCACCTTCCACAGCCAAGTGCATTAAAGGTCCTTTTTCTCCCGCCTCCTTGCAACACCTACAGAAACACAAAAACACAGGCTATGCAAAACTTAAACCCAAGCCAGTTGGTTTGCCCTTCTGTACATCCCCTTTCACACTCACAGTGTCAGGCTAAACAAAGCCCCTCACTCCAGGATACAGGCCTGGAAAAAAAAGCATTAGCATCTGGCAACCAAGAGCAGCACCCAGCATACGGGCCTGAGAGCAAATACAAGTCTCTGGCACGAAGAGGAAACACTGGGACATATGCCTGAGTGCTCCTGTCAATCTTGCAGTGGGGGAATGCCCGATTTTTTTTTTTTTAATATATTTTTATCATATTACTGAAAGGAAATGCCAGGGACTGCTGTGGCCCATGTCCCTTGAGGCTCCACTGCTGCCATCAGGCTGCACTGCCTTTGCAGCAATGAATATTTAAACAGGGCAATAAATATTTCAGAGCACATTCATCCCAATAAGAAGTCTACTACCATAAGAGAGATGAGACAACCACACAGGGCTGGGGCCACTCCCTCTCCTGCCCCTCTGGCTCCCACACTGCCTGCCCTTCCTTGGCCCTACTTCCCTCCAGCCCTCAACAGGCACCTGACAGCCTCAAATATTCATGAGCACAGTTCCAGTTACTTTCCAAACAAGCAAAAACACCTGTGAAAAAAGTAACAAGGTGCTCTCTTTCCACAGAGGTGCAGAACACAGCTAGATCATGCTTTGCTTTCATCTCTCCTGGGGTTTCTGGCTCTTGGATGCTCATACTCGGGAAGAAAATAATTTGCTTGAAGACCCCACAGGGTCTTAAATATTTAAATATTGCACCTTAAAAGAGAAAAAATCCTAACATCACCAAACCCAAAGCTCAACCAGCACCTGGTTGAGAAACAGTATGTGACAATCTGTCCTTACTCCCCATAACTCTGTCCCTCATTTTCAGCAGCGCACTTATTCAGGCATTTCTCAGGTACAAGCAGCTCCACTAGCCTCTCAGTGGGATGCTAACAGACGTACACAGCTTGGCCATCACTGGCACAACTAAAATCAGCTAGAAATCAAGTTTAGGATGTAACAGAAAACCCATTCATTTACTCAGCTATCACCTGCTTGTCATCCATGTACTGGGGACTATTTTCACTATGACAGTGATAAAAGCTTTGGGTTTTTAAGTAGGACCTTAGTTATGCTCTCACCTCTAAGCTCCTTGGCCTTTAAAGATAATTTCAGGGGGTAACTAATACATAAAATCACATATAAAGACATTTATTGAAGATCAAATTTGTAGAGCCATGAAACCATGCAACCAGACTCAAAAATTATCTTTTGTAGCAGCTTCCACTGTGTATCTACCTGGATTCAAAAGACCTAAGATATTTGCTGCTCACAGAGCATATCGACAAGGCTTCAGAGAACAAACACACCTACTACTCTGAGTGAAAGGAAGCCAAAAAGACACCCTCACAAACAGCAACCAAAGGGTTACCCTGAATGACAGACACAAGCTAGTCTGCCCTGGCTAACTGAGCTACACCATGGCATCTCCTTTCCAGGTAAAAGCTTTAATTAACAGCATACAGGAAAAGAGTAATCTCTGCGTTTACTGGCACCCATGGACCATCTCTTAAAAGACGATGGTAACGAAACCGCAATCACAACGTGTCACATGCTGCCAAAGGTGCCTCTTGGGCTGCACAAGAAGACACTCTTCATACCTGGATCCTGGCCCAGCTCAAGGTACAAGCTGGGTACCAAATGGCTCTGCCCTGCCATGGCTTGGGCACAGCAGGGAGCGTGCAAGGGTATGCGACAACTCAGCAAGGTCTGCAGATGCAGTCTTGGATTAAACTGCTAAATTCCCCTGCAGTCTCATTTCAGCTGCTTTCAGACCTTTGAAGGAGAACAGCCGGGTCTTTGCTATGCGCAGGAAGGGCCCTGCAGCACTCTGAGTGAGTTTTCTACCGCAAGCCAGAGCTCCTGCTATTTCCTCCTTGGTTCTTATAGCCAAGGGAAGAGACCAAGGCAACCCCCAAGTGCTGAGCAGCGTTCTTGGGATGGCCAGTTTCCTATTAATGAAATTCTCTCATCCTCCTGCTCTGTGGCACGAAATGGCTCCAAAGTGAAGTATTGAACCATCAAACAGCAAAGACTCTTTCCAGACAGCATTACAAGGAAGAGCACCTGCCTACTGATAGGTGGGTCAATCACCCACCATCACCCTCTGTCCCTTCTGCTCCTCAAAGAGCAGCAGCATCCCTTGGTCAAGACTGGCCATCAGCCACGCCACCAAAAAGATGCTGTTTACATTAAAAGCATAAAATAGCAGTCACAGCAGTGTAATTCAGAGACTGACAACAATCCTGCTGCTTTGCCAGCGGTGAGTCCTGGGATTTTATATCTCTGCTTCTAACTACCACCCCAGCTGTCCTTCATATATCACTGAAACGAAAGGATCATCAGAAGCCAGATGCAACCTGGCCCAAAAAACACCTTGTACTTTCCTATCTTATTAAAATACCTCATACATAGAGAAAGGAAAACATCTTGGAAGATGAGCAAATTACCTCACCAAGTAATTTAGAGCAGGAGCCACCATTTTACAGCAGACATCAAAATAATGAGCACTCCTCTGCTGACTGTGCAGCTCCGTGTTATTCCCATGATGGGCTGCATACCCAGCAGCATGTTAAACATGGAAAAAACCAGCATCTGATCCCACTCAAGAATAAAAAAAATACATTTTTGATACCATACAAGAAGTGTTAGAAAGGAAAACAACATTTAATTCTGTGGCTCCTGAGGACCTCTCATGACTCAGAAAATAAATGCAAACAGATGAAAAAGTTAATTTGGATCATATCAGCTTCACTGGCATGCAAAGGGCAGAGCAGGCACCCTGGGGAGAGGGAGGGAAAGATTTGCCATAGATCAGGTTACTATCGCTGACAACTGACCTGAAACGCCACAAGATTTGACCAGACCCTACCCGATCCTCTAATTTTCAAAGGAGCTACCGCCTCCTTTAAGAGATGCAATGTGTGAAACATGTAACACTGAGGTCGGGGAGGAAGGAGATCCTGCAGCACAAGTACGTAAGTGGTCCGGATAATAATCCTCATCACATTAAGAATGAGCCAAATTAACTGAAACAAGAACAAAGCAAAGTGAGTTGTTGTTTTGAAGATGTAGAATTTTCAATGCAAAGCAATGAGGACATAAGGAACCAGAATAATTTCTCCACAGTCTGAGGCTACTGCATGGAACAGACAGGCAGTTGCTCTGTCCTAAAAAGATGCTCCTTGAAAACAGATATCCATCTGCAACCTAACACACGCAGCTTGGGAATTTAGAGACCCAGCTTGCTGTATGGGCTCCATGGTCTCATTCCCTGGATGGGCCAGCACAGCCCACAGACATCACTGTCAAACCTGAGAAATGTTCTTCAGCATCAGCCCTCAACACTCGCTTTTAACTCAACCTCATTTGATGGGATCTGAACTGCCCATCATCACAAACTGAGCTTTACTTCTGTCCTATAAAATTTTCAGGAAGTGTTTCTGCTCAAAAGTGGCCAACAACATGAGTAGTAGCCCACAGTAGCCAATGTATTCATTGTTAACAGAAGTGTCCTTGATTTGTTAGGCCTTCAACATCCACTAGATGATTCACAGGAAGACTGATACATCTGTCTTGAAGGAAAACTTCCTTCAAATTCTTTGCAATGAAAATTACTCTTATAGTTTCCTCTTGCATGTTTAGGACATAAAGCCTTTTCAGAATTTCAGTATTTGGCACCACAGGGCACAAGGACCACTTTTACAGCCATAGCTGATGATCATAAAGGAAAAGGTTTGGTGCTCTGCTTCTGCTGGGTACTACCATCATCACACCTAATCAACAGATTCACCTCCATGCACTTCTGCAAGAGCAGGGCCACCACAGCTGACCTCACATGAGGGCACAGGAGCAGCTCACACGGGCACAGTAATCCCCTGGCAGAAATTTGGGACAGACACAGCTGAAGGCAATTCCTGAACCACTTCACAGCTGAACTCTTGAAGATGTCCCTGCTCATTTCAGAGGGGTTGGACTAGATAACCTTTAAAGATCCCTTCCAACCCAAATCATCCTATGATTTTAAGGTTTTATGATTGGCTACAGGAACACTCTTCTGCTAGGATTGTCTGAACAGTAGCCAGGAGGCTCATCACAACTCTGCATTTAAACCATGTCACTGGATCTCAGAATAATTATGTAGTGACACACAGAGCCTCACAGCTAACCTAGAGGCCTACTACACTTTTGAAAGCCACTGCAGCCCTCTACAAATGCCCTAGAAGAATGAAATTCATCTTCCTGTATGCTCTTCCAAAACATTAGCAAATTCCTATTACTCAGTTCTAGCTATTCTTCTTCTCTGCGTTACAAATAACACAGCTCAAAGTTTCCTACCCACCCACTGGGAAAAAAAAAAAAAAAAAAAAAGCCACTGGCTCTGTATACAGTTCTGCTTTAAGAAGAGGTCTGTTTGGGAGATGTGTTCTTGGCCATGTCAGCTGCTAGGCAGGACCCAGCCACTGATCAGGCAGGGAGGCTTGGAGCTGGCAGGCAGGAGGGCCAGGCAGGCACGGATCTGAACGGAGACACTCGGGTCTGCAGCCTTTAGTGCAGCTTTCTCCTGACTTCTGTGCAACGTTTGCAGTAACTCCTGCAGCTCACTGTCAAAACCAATTAAGAGTACTCCTAACAAAAACCAAAAAACGTTCCTGAGAAATCACAGTTGAGCTGAAAGGGACAGTGCAGTCACCGCCTTTCTCACCTCCTCACAGCAGGGCTTGTTAGCAGACCTTCATTTTGTCTAGGGCCAAAGTCACCATCAGGCTGCTCAAAGCTACAGTTTCAGACTTGATGGAGAACAAGGATCATGGACCTTTAATCTGCTTAAACCCGATTTAGATTCATCTCATTGACTAAGAAAAAGTATTCAGAAGTTTCGCTTTCTGATGAAGCGCTGAGATCTCCACAGTATTTTTTCCACCCTTCAGAAGTCCATGTTCCCAGATAAATTCACTCTCACACCCTTGCAGCATTTTGATCAAAAGAGGCTTTGAAGGGCTAGAGTCCCTCACAAAAATTCTCTTAGGATGAAGATTTGCAACTGGCTTTGGATGACCTAAATTCTTTCCGCCACTAAGAGAGTGAGCCCCTCCTTGACTACAGCACCTCATCAGTCACACTTGGTGTATTCACAGTCTGTCACCCATGTCCCTGTGAAGGACACACGGAGCAAGGAACTGTCCAAAGTTCTCACCACAGCCTTCAGTCACCACCTTCCTCATTCCTCTATCTCACCATACAGACTGGCTCCATCACACAGTCTAACATGACTCTGAGAAAGTATTTACACCTCCCCAACCAAACTCATACAAAAGGGACTCCTGGAACTACCTTGCCTCCCTTTCCCACTGCTTCAAGATAGAATGCTTCATCCTGGAACAGGGTGGAAACAGACCTGAGAAAGGATTTGCAAAGCCAATGTAGCAACGTTAAATAGCATCACGCACAAAGAAAAGCAAAAGAGAAAGTTAAAGCAAACAAATCTGCATTAAATATTTGAGCACAAAGCAAAGCTAACACAGCACAATATCTTATAGTCAGCCAACAAATTGATTAATTCACTAATTTCACCAAATTAACATGCTATTCATCCTATACCTCCTGATTCAGGCTGGAAGGATCCTTTTTAAGTTTAGACAGATTTAAAACTATGCCCGTTGAAACTGAAATCCTTTCACTTGCTGCCCTATTTATCTCAACACATTTTATAAAGCAGGAAGGAACACACACTGCAAAAACAAAAGACTTTCATACTCCTGCTCTCTAATATTCTGAAGTACTTTGCATAATTGTTCAGTTTTGATAACCTCCTTTCATATGATGCCATAGCAAAAATGAGAAAAGCTACAAAGAACAACAAATCAAATTAATGGTTTCACTCTTCATGGAGGGTACACCAGACAAAGGAGGACTAGTACTATCTAAGAAATCCAAACTCCTCTCCAAGGCATTTTTAAATCAATCTTTTAAAGTAATTCAAAGCAGGTTTTGCTATAAAGACTGGAGGGAAAGCATAGGCCTAGATAAGAAGCTTCAGTGAGACCCAATAGGTGAATGATGGTCTATGCACTGCGTAGGTCAAACTCTGATTATCTACATCTTGGCTAATCAAAAGCAATTATCTGAAAGTCAAATATGCCCTCCAAGTCAGGTAACTCATGGAGACAGGACTTATATACAGCACACAGAAATCCTAAACTCCACAGGACCTCAACTGCAGACACTATGAATTTTAAGCAGGATAACCGGGAGGACAGTTCAGAGGGTTTTAACCATACTCAAGACTCCAAGCCTGAGGGCAGACTTCAGAAGCTAGAAAGATTACCCTTGCAATTACTCGGACATTTTTAGTGTATCCATGCACCCTCAGATTACAGGCTACTTGGAGTGCAATTCCAGTTAGGTATTTAGAGACTACTTGGGGTAAAAATCTCCATTACAGGCAGGGCTGGTAAAGCCAGGCTGTTTACTTCCCATTGTAGGACCCAATGTTCAGTTGTTAAAATTCCAAGATACCATTCAAACTGAATTTTTTTTCATGCTATCTGCAAATGATTTTGGAGTTGGTGACTTCTTTTGTTACTTAAGCCATAGCAACCCAACCCAAGAAAAAAGTAGGGGGCATATTTTGTCTTGTTTATGATTAAGAGAGGAGGAAACCACCACATATGCTTTGAAAAGTCTAGGAGAACTTATTACTTACACAAAAATTCGCATTTCAGGAATCTATATTTAGATCACCAAAATCTGACCAACATTATAACAAAAGTACAGAAAATTACAGTGGCTGTCTTACATTTAATCAATCTCTCAGTAAAGCTATATGCAATGGTCAAAAAAGGCTAGAACACAGAAAAGAAAGAAGTAACAGTATGCAAAACCTGCCAGAAATTAAAGAACCAATCCCTTCTTTATGTTTCTCACAGAAAGAACAAATGGTGGCAACAAGCTTTATGTCAGAGAAAGACTTAGCAATGCTCAGAAAGGCCAGCAGTGACATTGCAAATACTTTTAAGGCAGTTTACTTGTCATCAGGAATAGTTTAGATACTGTTTATTCTAACAGGAAACAGAGATGCTCTTATGGGTGGCTGGTAGTGCCCCTTGCACCCCATGGTCTGTGATTTTATGCTCTCATTTGGACATCATCCTCAGCTTCACAGGAGATACTAGCCAGGTCAGATCTAGGTCTGGAGATCACTGACAGCAGGGAAATTATCCACCTCCAGTACTTTGCACCATCTCCTTTGCAGGGATGATGTAACATCAAGGAGCAGTTACCCAGTTCAAATCCAAAAAACCAAGAAACAGACCTGTAAGTACAGCAGGAGAAAATTAAATTGAGACAAGAAGCCTGAGCACTATCAGCACAGGCAGTGACAGGGAGCAAAGAGACAGAACAGACAAGTATGACTGCAATAGGAACAGAAAAGGCAAACTAAATGAGGAATGAAGGGAGTGGGTGGAGAGTTAAAAAAGCCTATGACAAGGAGAATATAGTGAGGACAGGGAGGAGAAGGAAGAAAAGCAAAGAATTAGCAGGTCTAAAAATCAGCTGAGAAGGAACTGAAGGGATCAAAGTAAAGTAGTCGTCTGGCAAAACAGGAGGGCATGTAACTGGAGAGGAATGGAGGCTGGGAGAGTATGGATATGGTATGGCTTGTATGGGACAAGCTACTGACCAGAGATCATGGGGAGAGGGTGAGAGGAAGAAGCACCCATCTGTCCTCCAGTGATGAAGGGGAGAGGAGAGGTCACACAGGGGTGGAAGAGAGGGCAAAATGTGCATACCAGTGTAGACCCCTAAAGCCTAAACCAGAGCCTAATATTGCAAAACGTCACCATTCCTCTGCTGTCAGCAAATACACAAAACCAAGTGGCAAACACAGACCAAGCTGGTCTGCACAGAAAATGACAGCTAATTACATAGTCAGTCAGAGTGGCAGAGGTCTGTGGGCTGTATCTGGGATGGCCAACTCTGCCACTGATAACTTGCAGGGGTCATCGTGGTATCACATACACTGAAGCTGGTGGGGACAGTTAGAGGGTTGTCTGTTTTTTCTTTTCTTTCTTGCAGAAAAAAAAAGCATACAAACATGTGATTAAAGACTATCATAAATAGCCACAGAAATAAAGAGAACAAATGAAGGTTTCTTTCCCAATTTAAAATACAGAAATGCCATGTGATTGAAATGCCTCCCCATTACCATCTTGATCATTCTCAATTCAGTTTAAGAATAATATTGCTTAATGAACAGTTCTGCAGAGAAAAAAAAAGATCAGGTATTAAGTAAAGCACACTGTTGAACAGCATTTGTTTTATTTTCTTTTATGCAGGCAAAACACACTATTTTTTCCAAAAGCTTACAGTTGAGCATATACATCTCCTGCCCTCATTGGTCACAGCACAGCTTCCAACAGCACAGAAAAAAACCATCCTACATAGCAGAGGATCATAAGTGACTCTACAGGAGCATACCAAAATACTTTTGGTAGGAAAATTAACATTTCTCTACTCTGATTCCAGAGAACATGTCTGATAAAAAGAATACTGACTACATCCTTTTAAATAGTATTCTATTTAAAAGAAGACTGAGGCAAATTAACCATCTCCTCCCTGATACTCAGACCTCCAAGGAATGCCTGTTAGTCAAGTCTGTGACTCTGCAGCTGGGAGGTAAAGAACTCATTGCAAAGGGGTAGCCAACTGCACACACCATTTGCTGGAAATGGATCTAAAACAGGAACAGGGAGCATTTTACCTGAAGCAGTCAGTAAGACCAGAATCCACATGTCTAAAAAACATCACACACAGAGACACCCATTGCAGACCCCTTTTTTGCACTGGTGCTAGAATTTTATAGTAGAAGGCTGCTCAATACTAATTAAATGCAATGGAGCCATCGTGAATTAATAACCTGAAGGGAAAGATGTTGCTGGTTTTAAGAGCCTGCCGTTTTTGCAACCTTGAACTTTCGTAATTTTTGGTAGCTCACTACAACCTCTTTACTGATCCAGATACTCCATAAATTAATAGTTCTTAAAATACAATTAAAACAGTATGTTAAATTTACACAGCCTTGGCAATCAAATATCACAGACAACTTAGGCATCCTCATTTCTCAATTCCCGGGGATAACCACCTAGTCACCTGCAGAAGAAATGCACTAGGGAGCAGCGAGGTTATTTCTAGGACAGGGACTCAAGGAAATGGCAGTGCTGTATCAAGTTGCTTTTCTCCATCCTGCCTAGGAAATGTTGAATAAAGCTTCTGCCATTCCAATGCAGGTCTACAAACACCTGCAGTGGTTTACTTCTACTCCAATGCATCTCAAAGTGCTCAGCACAGGAGGCAAAGAGAGAAATACTAAAAAAACAGGTTTTGACAGGCCCCACTGACTTTTAGGCCCTTAAGAGTAAGCCCTTCTTAACCAGCAGTTAAATCTCCAAGTATAACAGCAGTTACAAACACAACCCATAGCCCCACCTCAAGCAACTATGTCCTAATATCAGGAAAAGTGAGATGCAGATTAATCTTTGCATTCCCAAGGGATAGTCTCCTGGAAAAGTGATTGGACAGGATTTCTCTCACACAAATCTCTGATGCTGACATGGTGTCTTGCAGCACTAAGGAGAAGTCCTAAGATATACAGCAGAAGGGAATGAAAAGCTAGGGGACAGGCACAGGCACTGAGTCAGATACCATGTAAACAAGCACCATTTCTTGAACAGCAAAGAAAGGGGAAGAGCAGAAGTCCACGGACAGAGAAGAGAGCGATTCCCTTCACACGGCTCATGCAAGTTTGCAAGATAACACCAAAGCACAGAGCAAGCAGCAAGAACAACTGAACTGAAAGGAAAGGAACATGCAATCCTCAAAGCAGGGAAAAGGGACAGGGAAATAATGGTAGGTCCTAACAGAAGTCCAAGAGGAAAAAAGGGGGGCCTTCTACTACACACAGATAAAGCTTTTCTTTCTTAATTCTTTCTTTTAAAGGAGCAGGGGAATTCTGCAGCATCCAGCTTGCCTGGAGGAGAACAGAACCTAAAGGAGACGTAAGGGGACGGGAGGGGGAGGCTGTTCTGGGACTCAGTCTCCCTCGCAGACAGTTCAGACAAAGGAGGATGGTCTCCTATAATGGGATGCATTGTACATTTTTATCTAGCACAAGGTGGCTGTCGTGACAGGGTTCCCCATCTCCTGTCTCCCCTCCTCAACTACACACCCCTGCATGATCCCAACATGGAACAGAAAGATCTGTTTTATCACACCATTACTGTAATGGGAAGCAGAGAAAGACAGGGAAAGGGAATGAGGCAGAGGAACGAAAAGGAGACAGAGCAGCCTTTAATGAGTCAGCCGCTGCTCTGATTTAAATAAGATCTCCATTTAAGGAGCACTGCAATTGTTGGGTTTTCTTAATTTACAAAAACAAATCACTGACTAAGCAAGGAACTTTTGGCTGCACAAGTTGTCTCACAGCTACACAGGGTCTGGGAGGGAAAGGGTTATAGAAGGGGGAAGGGAAAGGGAAGAAAACCTCTGGAAAAAATGAGACTGCTTGCTGGTTCATTTTAACAAGGACATAAATTAGTCTCAAAGCCACAAACGCCATCACCTCCCTGAGCCCTGGGCAGAGTGTAGCAAGTCAAACACGTGCCAAGATAAACGGCACTGGCTGGAGCCTCCAAGGGGTGCTGGGGGGACAAGAGGGGGCATGCTGGCAGGCAGGGCAGCAAAGATGCTTCAAATGGTGCCACAAAATGGAGACTGGTGATCCTACAGCTGCATAAAAGCAGACTTTCTGATGTTTCTGCTTACACCCACATCAAAAGCTGGGAACTCAAGACAGATAAAGAAGGAAAAAGGGGTGCTGAGGTCAGAAAATAGCAGTTCTCCAAGGTCTGGCTTTAATTACCACAAGCAGCCCTTCCTCCTCCTCCTCCTCCTATCTTGGAAGAAGGCCCGCCAGCGGGCAGCAGCCCAGGTGAAAGGTTCCATCGCTGAGAGCGGGGAGGGGAGCAGACAATGGCGGGGGGATTCATTACAAAGACACACACACACACTCCCAGCACTGCCGGCTGCCACATGGGCTGGGGGGACCCCTTAAGGAGGCAGCAGCTCCCTCCCCGCTCTCTGAGATGCTCGACACCTTCCCCCTCTCCCAGCCCTGATGGGAAACAGATTTGGAGGAAAACGCCAGCAAGGCACTGGGCTGTCCAAGAAAGGGAGGGCTTTGTGCTCCACACAAGCCAGCAACCTCAGCATGCACCACACAGAGAAAAAGCCTTTTAGCATACAATGCCCATCCACAGAAGACTCTCTCTTTTATCTGCAATTAGTACATAATGTACTGGGCCTCGTTTAACACTCATTTTCACTGATTTAGGATTAAGGGGGATAAGGCTAAGGTACTATCTATTAATGAATCTGAGCTCTTACTCTCATTAGCAATTTTTGTTTCCTCTTTTTCAAGCATATTTCTACTTTCCAGCATCTCCCATTTCTTTATATCGCTTTATATCGTTTCTAGTCTTGTCACTCCACACTCTTATTCTGTTCTATCAGCTTGTCATGCCTATGCAGAAGCTCGTCTCCCAGATCCCCAAGGAAGACAGCAAGCTTGCTCCTTACAGTGCAAGAGAACTCAGACCAGGTAGGCAATGTTTTCTAGAGACTGAACTAAACAGAGCAAGACTGTAGCAATGCTGAATTCATTCAGTGGCAATTACCAGCTTACCATACCAACAATATTTATTTTTCATAAATGAGACAGAGCCCCAAGGAAGCAAGTTCACAGGTTTAAGTAATGGCACTCCACTGCTTCAAACAAAACTGCCGAATAAGAATAATGTGGCTGGGGATGTTGTCTTGAATGTGCCATGCTCCTTCAGCCCCACACTTGGCCAAACCTGCAGTGACTGCTAAGGACCAGACTAGCAGCCAAATGATTCCCCTGAGAGAAGGCAGCACTCTGCTAGAGCTGAATTCACCTGTGCTGTCTTCCTCAACTCTGTGTACAAGGGCTACCCACCGTTCATCTGGATCCCCAACTGAAACACAGTCCGAGTTCTCCTCTCCTACTGTTTTTTTAATATGCATCTTCTCCAGCATCTCAGCATGTAAATACACAATGCAAATCCTGAAAACCTATACTAAATAGCACATACTCTTAAGACAATCGTAATTCAAGGTCAAACAGTACAATAACACACAGTCTTGATACCTCCTTCCCCACGTCAATAAATTGTTTCTGTGGAAGACAGATTTCCCTGGAGTCTATTAGGATATCCTAAACCTTTAAATGAGTTTATACCCTCCCCTGTTTCAGCCAGTGCTCCAGTAGAATCTCATCCTTCCCAGCTCTGCACATCCCCAAGCCTGGGTCCTGGTGACTGCACTGCACAGACATGGGCTCCGAGCATGACAGCTGTGGCTGAAAGCACATTGCTACACAAGGCTGTGCAGAACAACTCTCTGAAATGTGCACACCTGCAGCTTAAGGGCACACACCTCCATCCGACCAGGCACACTCAGCACACAGCAAAACGCAAATGGACGCTGACTGCAGAGACACAGCTTTCCAGCATCACTTGCTAAACTAAATATAGGTACAGAAAGCCCCACGAGATTTCTGCAGAGCTCATCTGTTTCAGAACAGAAAGCCTCGGTCCAGATAAAAAGGACTCTCTAATGGAAGGGACTAAACAGCAGAAGCAGAAGGTGGGGCTTGGGAGCCTGGGAAGATACCTTTAGAGTGGACAGAGACCTATTTTTCAGCCACTGACAATCAATGCGAGATGAGAGAGGGAAAGGGTCAAAGTGGGTGCTACTTCTCCCAGCAGATTCATTCTGAGTTAGGCACCCGTGAAAGAGATGACCCTTGTAGTGGGACATGCAGATCTCAGCAGCAGCTAGTGAAGGGGGCTTCAGCCAGAGCTAAGGAAAGCCAAAAAGGCAGTATGCATCTATTCTGAAGACTTGCAAAGCTGTACAGAAAAAAAGCACTTGTGAAACCCAGATTTGAAGAAAAGTTCCTTCTGAGAGTCTTTCCCTCCACCCCCTTTGGGAATATCCCCCAAAGGTTTCCAGCTCTGCAAGGCACTGCAGGGACATTATATAATGCCTAACTCCAAAGGATTCCAGCTCCACGATGCCGCTTTCCTACTCCTCCCTCCCTTTGCCCGCTCCCTCCGGTGGCGAGTTGCATATGCCATGCCAGGAAAAAAAAAAAAAAATTTCAAAATCCAAAAGCATACAGTAGCCTTAAAAGGCGAGCACTGTCCGACGAAACCCCTTTGCGGTGGATGCGCGATGGCCCTGGCAGCTGGGCGCGCTCCTCAGGAAACGTCAGCCGCTTTCCCCCGGGAAGACACGGGCAGCCCCACGCCTACAGCTACCTACAAGGGCTGCCCGGCCCCCGCCGTGACCGGCAGCCGGATGGAGGAGCGCCGGGGAAGCCGTACACCTTCGCGATCGGCCGTTCGTTCAAAGGCGGGTTTAGCCTAACTCGAAGCAGGGGCAAGCCGTGCCCCTCGCGCACCGCTCTCTCTAGAGGGCACTGCGAGGCTGCTCCGGGCAGGGGGATCGCAGGAGCCCCTTCCCCAGAGCTCCCACCGCGGGTGCCCGGCGCGGCGGGGCTCCCTCCCGCACCGCTCCGCTCCGGACGCCCCGCTCCCCGCCCAGACAAAGCCGGGCGGGCAGCCGCCGGAGCCCGGCCCTCCCGCCACCCTTACCTGAGTTACCATTTTCTTTTTCTCCATAAACCAAAATGGGGGAGGCCGGCCGCACGGGAGAGGGAAAATTTACAAAAAAGAGAAAAGAAATAAAACGAAATAAAAAAGCAGCAGCCCCGTGGAGGCGGGCGGCGGCGGCGGCTGCCTGCGCTGCGCTGCCTCGCCGGCGCGGTGCTCCCCGAGCCCTTTTTCCTCTCTTTCTTCTCCCGTGTTCCTCCCCTTCTTCCCCCTCCCTCCCCCCCTGCCGCCCCCCCGGCTCAGCCAGATGGCTGCGGGAAGCGCCGCCCCGAATGCCGAAGGTAATTAATGCGAGCCGGGGCCGCCCCCGCCGCGCCCCGCCTCGCCCCGCCCGGCTGGGCTCGGCACGGCCCGGCCAGCCCCCGCCCCAGCCAGGCGCTCCCTCGCCCGCCCGCCGGGACTCCCCACTGCTCCCCGGGAACCGGCAGGCTCGGCGGAGGCGCAAACGCGAGCTGCAAACAAAAGCGAAGGTGGCGGACCCGTGCAGCGCCGGTCCCGGCGGCAGAACCTCACGGCCGGCCCGAGCTGCTCCGCACCTACCATTCCCAGCGCCCCAGGCCTCCCCCGCCTGCACCTCAGCAGGCAGGAGAAAGCATCTCCCGGCTGGAGGATGCTGGAGAGATAGCTGTCAGTTTTGCACAGACCTCCCTTCTGCCACAAAAGGGAGAACGCGTGGGTTACACGGTGTGTTGGCTGAACCGGAAGCAGTATCCGTGCCAGGATCTGCATTTCTATCATCATAAAACCTGGAGACCGCTGGACTCCTTCCCAGCTTGCTTTTTTCCCTCCCATTTATCTTCAGCAAGCATCTGGCCCTGAGCACCTGAGCACGCCACGGTTGACAGCATCTGTTCTCTCAGCAACCCCATAAAACAGAGTGATACACTGCTACCCCATTTGCCAGACAGGATCTGAGATGCTCAGATTGATTTTTCCCAACACTGCACCCATGGAAACCCACGGACAGGGCTGAGCGCAGGTCTGCCAATCCCACAGTTAGACAAGAAGACTGTACTGATGCTCCAGTGCTCATGACGCAGAGATAAAACCAGCTCAGGCAAGCTGTGCTTCTGATGTATCTCTTCTTGACACCTGGTACTCAAGAGACTCCCAAGGCTTTAGTTGCTTTTTTTTGCTAAATTACAGTGCAGTAACACCTTGAATCCCCATGTGTTCTTTGCATAAATATGCCCAGTTATGATTTACATGGGAGAAAAAAAAAAAGCCCAGTGGTTTTGCTTCATGGGCTTCTGCTACAGCACTGCCCTCCAGGCAGCCCATGCTGACCACAATGCTTTTTAGTTTCCCAATTTCACTCGCTGCAAACTGACCTCTGGCTCCCTCCCTTCTTCCTTTCCTCCTCTTGCCCATAATCTCCTCATTCAGCAGGCCAGCAGGAGCATGTGTGACAAGCCAGTCTCTCCTCTGTTGTGAAAAGCAGGAGACCAAGACACCAGAAGCCCTTACATGCTACCAGCACACGGAGGCAGAGAGTCATGGGCCAGCCACCCAACACAACCAAACCATGGTGTGGGATCCTCTGGGAGAGAGCCAGCCACCATGACTGCAGCCTACAGGTCTCTGAGTCAGAGTCCACGTTTTTCTGTGTTATCTCACCCTCTCTGGTAACTTGCAAGTTACAATATTTACATGCAATGTTGCAAAACCAGGGAAAGTAGTGGATTTGGTTTCTCCTCCCTCCATTACAAATCTGAGATTCTGGAGCACAGTTCTAGGTCAAGTGTAAAAAAACAGCAAAAAACACAGTGACCTCCTTAAACCTTTGACATGACAAAGCACCAGGTTTCAGTATTGTGCATCTCATTCATCAGACCTCTGCAAATAACTCAGGATAATCTCCTTATTCTCTCCACTTAAGTACTTTAACTGTTGTGTTCACTTGGTCTTGTCTGTGCCGTGAGGTAGCACCTTCTTGTCCCAGATCTAGGGCTGTAGCACTGTAGACCTCCTGGACATCATCCCACTACTGTTAACCAGAATAGCACCATTTCTACTCCATTTTGGCCTTCACCTGAGGAACCTCCATCAGAAAGAGTCTTCTAAGGAAAACGAGATGCCCAACAATGCACTGAACCTTCCCTTGCACTGCCTCCACCACCTAGTTGGTACATCTGCCTTGCTCATGTGCCAGCAGAGTGGGAATTCCCTTCAGTGTGATGTGCTGCTGGTATCCCTGGTATCCCTCTTTAATCTCCAATCATCTTCTTCCCCATGCTTGGAATATATTCACCTTTGCCCCTGTTGAGCCAGAAAAAACACCCAATTTTCAGTAGATGTGCTCAGGCAACAAGAAACACAAATCTGCAAGAGTTCTCACTGCTGCAGTGAATATCTGCTACAGAGTTTCAAAAGCTAAAAACACACCATGCAACATGACCAGACGTGGCGACACTTGAGATCTTTGCTGTCTCACTGGAGGCCAGGAGCAATGTCTGATAACAAACAAGGCCTACACAAAATTGGTGGATCTGTGCAATTCATCTTTCCTCATTGAGGCACAGGGGTCCAGATGTTGTGTCATGGCCATGCAGAGTAATTTGGTGGACCTTCACTTAGCTTCTCCTACATGAGAATCATGGAACCACTCCTGAATTTACCACGACAGTTTGCCAACCTCTGCCAAGAAAAACCAAAACCCAAACTGCAAATCTTGCTGCTGAAAAGAACAGAGAAGCAAGAGCAGAGCTGAAGGCTGGAAGCCTGAAGAACACACAGCTCAGAGCCACGAGATCACCCCTTCCTACTTACTGCATTTATTCAAAAAGCAACGTATTCAGAGCAGCTCTAGATGCCAGTATTTATGAGTTCTTACGGTTTCTCACACATCAGGGACATATACGCATCAAAACTTTGTTACTGTGCTGTAGAAGTAACATTTTTAAATAACTATGGGCAAATTTAACCAGTCTGTCTCAGCAGTGCCAGGACACAGCTGATAATCCTCATCATGCCAGGCAAAGTTCCTTGCTCCCACCTGAGCATGTCTGTGACACTTATATTCTCTTCTGCGTTTGCAGAGATATACATGATGGTTTCTGGTTAGCTCCTACCATTTAAATCCTAATGGAAAAGAAGCTGGAGAAGGATGTTTATGCAGCAGGCCAAAGGACAAGGCCACTGAAATCACACTGATGAGAGCACAGATGAAGAACTAACCTCTAGTTTGACTAAGCAGTCTACATGTACACTCTTAAATGCTTGGGTTAGTTTAACACTCATAGAAATTATGGAACTACAAAGAGGAGGAGTCCACAAACCCTCTGCTTTCAGAAAGTTTCAGGATATTGTCCTTTTTTCTTTTTTTGGCTATATTCTTTACCACCCTTTGCTACTAAGGGTGGAAAGCAAGCATAGCCTTCAATTTTAACATCCCATTACCTGCATTTCTGTGCTGGCTCAAGTTTAGATGGAGCAAACCTGCCAGCTGGACTAAGGCCAGAGGGAAGAAAAAGAGAGTTTCAAGTGCAAAGAACCAATTTATCAGGAAGAAATCTTAACAACCAAAAGACACACTTCTGCTGGTGGATTCTATTCATCTGGGTAATAAAACCCCCAATACAAGGTAACCTAACAAAATACTATTTAGTGGCTATCTGATGTATCTCACCGTAGATAATCTTGAATTGCTAGTCTACATTTCACATTTTCTGGATAAACTTGGTGCTTTTAAGGACATGGAGTGCTGACATTGAATAGCCAAGGACTGCCTAGAGAACATCATCTTTCACTTGGCTCCAAAGGTATTTGAGCCTGACCCACAGCCTGTCTTCTCCAAGACTGCACACACTGGCCAGCAAATGTCACGTGTGCTCCAAATATAGCCCCCTCCCCCAGCAGAGGCTGCAATACAGACTGCGCCCAGCCCCGAGCTGCGCTCCAACCCACCCGCTCCCTTCACCCTACACATCCCCTCTGCACCTCCAAAAGCAAAAGTCTGACAAATGAGATTTTGTCCGAGGTTTTGTGGGTGATTTTGGAGGAGGGAGGAGGAGAATAGGTGAGGAGCTGCTCAGTGTGGCTCAGCACCCCTGTGGGACAGGCAGCAGTCACACATACAGGTCACATGTGCCCCGACAACGCAGTGAGACACACAACAACACGCCAGTTCGCAGAGCACAGCACTGCTGTCAGTTCAACATCCCCTACAAACAAACAAATGATCAAAGAAAAAGGCAAGAAATGTGAGCTAGAATACACAAGTCTCAAACAAGACAAATCTTGGAGTTAAAAAGTATCAAATGGTACAGCTCAGGTGCAGGAGATTCAAAGCCATCCGCAGAGTATCTGGGCAGAGGCCTGGGACACAAGAAGCCCAGCTTGGAAGCAGTGTCCTTCTACAAAACCAGCACGTAAGCTCCAGTTTTGTCCAAACAACATAGAGAACAAAACTCCTTAAAGTCACCACTATCCTTTTGCTTACCTGGATGACTGGGTATTGGTAATCCATACAATACACACCATACATAGCCAAAGATCCTCCAGCTAAAGGCCAAATGGACACAGGACTGGAAGCTTCAAATCCGAGTCTCCGTCTCTCAGCCTTGTGGGAAGGACTCTGGCAGCCCTGCGCAGTGCTTGGCTCGGGCCTCTGGGGCCACTCAGGTTGACACTAGCTCAGCTGAAAATAAAAAGGAGCTGCCTGGCTCGGCACAGCTCGGCCCCTCTCTTCTGGGATCCAGCAAGGCAGCGCTCAACCATAGGTGGTGGAGGCTCCTAAAATTAGAAATCCTCTACTGAAAACGGCCCTGCAAGCCTCGACTGAGGAGTGTCCTGCAATTCCCGGGCAGCAAACAGAGCAACTGCCAGGAAGAGGGGGACACAGGATCTTCGCAGCCACTGCTGCCAGGGATGGGAGGAAGCAAACAGCATTTAGGATCTGAAAAGAGCATATGTTCTGGGCTCTAGGTGCGTCAGAGGGAACACTCCCAATCCAGGACAGGGAAAAACATATGGGACTGTTCCTCCCCCACCACCATACCCTTCTTGCTGTCCTCTGCAGGGACAGGTGCTGGGATTAGCATAGTAAAACCCTTTGGTGTCAGGGAAGGAGGGAGGGAGAGGGGAGAAGCCACACTAATATCTCAAACTGAAGGGATCTCTTTCACAAGGGAGCGTGTGCCCATATCATTTAACGCTTCTCCCTCCCTCCCTAGCTGAGGCAAGCAGGGACAGCTGCCGGAACCGAGGCTGGCGGGGGGAGCTGGGCCCTGCAATGGCCCCCACTGCCCCAGCCCTGGGCCGGTGGGTTGTCCCCCTCAGCTGTTCCAGTCAAACTGGGGGCGGCGAGGGGATTAACTCTGTCACATGGGATGGTGAGCAGCAGGGAGAAGGGGGCAAGACTGGGCAGGGCCAGTTGTTGTGCCCATTTTAGGAAGCTCACCCTCCTCATTCCCCAGGAGGAATCTGCTCCCTGACCGACAGGGACAGATGGGGAGCTGCCTGGCCAGCAGGCTCACCCCAGCAGCCTCACATGCCAGCCACGTTACCAGACATCCGAGGGCCCGCTGCCGATTCCTAAAGGATACACCGTGGCCGGGGGAGCACCGAGGGGGCCTGAACTCCCACAACAAATTGCATGAGGTTTCACCCATTGCTACAGAAAAACCACCCCAAGATTTTTGTAGTGATGGATGGACACTGGACCAAACCTGGGTTCTCAAAGAGTTAACAGCCTAAGCCCACAAAAGATTCCCACCTTCTTCCAAAGGATAGCAGGGATAAAACCCCTCCCTCTGAGGTTTCAAAAATAAACATGCTACAGTGATCAAACCCAAGAAGGACTAGCCAGATTTCCCCTACACACACCGTTTTAAATGCATAAAGTCAGGGGATTTTTGCATTTCTAATCTTTAACTTTTCTGTAGTGCTGCTGTGCACCACTAAACAGCCTCCCTCAGCCTAGCTCTAGGGCAGCTGCCTTTCTATTATCACTCAATTTCCTCCCCCACAGAAAGAGTTAAACTTGAGATTTACTTTTCTTCATGAGTTAAATGTGTGGATCATTATCTAGTACAATTTGCATGTGCAAACCTTTCTCATTCAGGTAAGGGGTGCCTAATCCACAGCCCTCCAACCCACTGGGCCCAGCAGGACAGCTCTTGGCTCATCCTCAGCTCCCACTGCCCTTTCCCTCTGAGAGCCTCAGGAAAGGACAGCTATGAGCTGGGTGAGTGCTCATAGCAGCTGTCGCCCACTCTCATCATCTGTCCTAGAGGCACAGGGCCCTCCTTCCTTACAAAAGGAGCATGACCAATTTGGGGAGTATAAAGCATGACATTTTCTACATCTTAAATAAATAAATAAATAAATAAAAGTTTCTATAGCCACTGTTTCTGTGTGAAGATTTGCACAGACAAAGAAATTAGTCGCCCATAAATGGGAAAGCAGCTATGTTTCTAGATCTCTTCACTGGGGAAAAAAGATGAGGCTCCCACAATGAACTTCCATCTCATTTTGCCTTTGGCCAACTTATTTCACCCCAAAGAGACCCAAAACAGCTTTCTGGGGCTCACCACTATGCCCCTACTTCCTCACCAGAGGGCTTTTTGGCTACCTCTCAGCACTCCCTGCATACCCTGCCTGGGGGCACAGATAGAATCTGGTTTCCTCTGAACGACCAATACTTTTTTATTTCCTTCTCTTTTCTGTAACTACATGTTCAAAAGGTGCCTGCCCTTCATTCTTTTGCATAGCTCATTACTATGCACTCAAGCAATTTAGTATCTCCAATAAAATCTTTTTATGAAAAGGCATTAATTTATACAAACCCGAAGACTTTTCCACAGCCTGTTTTTGCCACTTCATATTACTGCCCCGGGTTTTAAAACCAAATCCCTAACTAAGTTAAAAACCTTACATTATTTCACAATCCAGTTCTTGTCATTTCCAACCAGGCCTCAGGGGAATAAAACATTTCCAAATCCTAGAACAAATATCTTCCTATCTATAAATACCTATCAAATGGGCAAAACAAAACAAGAAAGGGGAGCATCACCTAAGCTCCTCTGCTGTTTTAACTACAGATCCAATAAAACTGCCATGCTTCATTAAAGTTTTTGATGCAAACTTAAATACAGTGATTTAACCAGCACTAAGATATTCGTGTGACACTTTGGTAAAAAAGCATCACACTTCTTGTGTCCCTCAGGTAATTCAATGACAAAAGCTTGGTTTAAAATCATATGTGCCAAGGTGCACAGAGCAGGACTTTGATGACCAGTAATAAACTACTGAATTTTCCGCAAGACTGGCCACTGGGGCTGGTTTACTACTGTACACTGACTTGCAACAAATATTAGCCAAATATAAGAGGGCGCTGCACTCCATAATTCTGTTTCTGGATTAGTCCAACTACATTACCATGCAACCTACTATGCCCATGCATTTCCAGTAACACCAGTTAGGTTAGGTAACTGTTATAAAATCATAGCCTTGTTCCTGCAGATGCTTACATTTATGAATAATTTTAAATTTACAGAAATATGAAGAGTGGAAAAGATCTCCTGACACACAGAATCAGATCAACTGCTATCACACAACATCATCTTAACTTTTCATAAAATTTATCACACTGCATCTTAGAGCTGGGTTTTACAACTACACTGCCCCAGCCAAAAGGCTGCTCTAGAATATCTGGGATTTGTGTTCTCCAGCTTAATGCTATTCCTGAGCAATTTCTGTGTTTCCTTTGTTCTTGTGCCAGTACTGTCCTATGGCTTAACCGTATTTTATTTTTCCCTTACAATTAACCTTCCTCATGTATTCCCTCTCTAACCATCCAAACAAGAAGCTGTTCCAGTCTTCTGTCACATGACAGGCTGGTTACTCCCCAACCTCTAGAAGCATGCTCTTGCACCTGATCTAGCCTGTGCTCATCTTTATTTTTAAAGACATCACCCAGAACAACATCAGCTCTGTTTCACATTTCCAGCACTAAACTGCATCTTCTCCAGTCTCATTAGTACTCTCCTCTGCAGCACGACATCAGATGCTGTAGAACCTGTCTATAGTAAGAGACGTCATCCCACTATGTAAAACACACATTATCAAGGTAAGAAAACTGGTTATCTTAAAAACAGACAGACTGATAAGGCACAACCAGTTTTAATGGATTTGTGCTGCCTTTTATCACATTCTTTATTTTTATCCAAGCCTTTAATTAATATTTGTGTGCCAGCATGCAGCAGAGGTTAGGTTTGTATTTACTCAGATCATTCCCCACCAGCAATAGGTGGGAATTCCACTTCCCGTTCTCCAAACATATGACAGCACTCCTATTTGATAGATTAAAACTTCTATCAGATCTGCAACTGCATGAACCAGTTCTTTCACTCTCAGGAATAGGCACCCCCCTTCCCCAGGCACCCCTGCTTCCCAGCCCAGCCTACCTGCCCTAACTAAGGTCTTTGAAATGTCCAGTGTGGTTGCTTCTATGGTGGGTTCATGCCCATTAGCAATACTGCCCTTGCCCCCAAGATCAACTCAAAACAACAAAGACTGGTTCAATTCTGTGACCACAAGAGCATCCTCATTAACAACCCTATTCTCAACACTAAGTGGCCCCGCCTCCTCCCTTCTCTCTAATTGTATTTTGAGAAACTGTCACCCATTTCCTTAGCAACACTTTTAAGGTTTAATTCAGCCTGATTTTTGGCAGTTCTTATTTCATCCCTACTGATTTTAAAGGCACAGTAATCTCTGCTGATAAATTCTCTTTTGTAAATTTGCTTCTTTTTTCACCTAACAACCTTTTAAAAGTTAGGCTAAAGTTTCTTCTTAGAGGATTTTCCCCTTTACATATACTATCACTAATTTGTATCCCAAATGTGCCTCTGAAAAAGAAATTAAAAAACATCCCAACCAACCAAAAAAAAAGCCCACCAACCCCAAACCACACCATTCAGGGCTGCATTGACTTCATTAAATATATTGCTTCATGGATCAAAGCTTATATCATGATCATCCCATCCAAAGGTGGGGAGATGGAGGTTCCTAAACAGCTTGTTTTCCTGTAAAACTCATAGCACCAATAATCCACTAACTGTGCCAACAACAGGTGATGATGCTACCATGACAAAATCTTTTGATCTGATAAATATTAACAGCATTTGTTCTCCAAGATGTATCTGAAAAAATAAAGTTTCTCATACTAATATTTATCTCTCTAATGGTACCAGGAATAGTATAATTTTCAAGCCTCAAGTTTCTGTCTGAATCCAATCCTATGAGGGATTACAGCAGACTCACAGTACTTCCCCTGGGACCTCTTTTACCATTCTTCCCCACATCAATTTGACCAGAAACAAATCCTACATTATCAGTATTACTCTGCTTTCTTCTTTACAGTCTACTGCATACAATACAGCCTATCACCTTTTACATCTACCCTATCTGAACCATACATAATCTTGAAAGCATGTTAAAGCCATGATTACTATTCTTGCAGATTGATATTATCCCTATAATATCCAGTTTCATGTTCTGCACCAGTAGCTCTGGTTCTTCTATTTGTTATTTCAAATGCCAGAAGTCTACCCAAAAAACCACACACACAAAAAAAAAAAAAAAAAAAAAAATAAAGGCACTCTGATGTTTGCATTTATTGATCACACAGCTCCCAACTCTCTCAACTATCACCCATCTAGTTACTGCTGATATTTATTAACATTTAATTTTGGTTTTTTCCAGCTCCTACCTACCCATCACTCTTTCTAGAGATACTCTTTTACATGTAACTGTAGCTGCATTTACCTTATTTTCCCCTTTCTGTGTACTAAGCAAGGCATGGAGATTACACAAGTTTTTCCCTGTGTTCTCAAAACTCAGTACTTTGCTTCACATGCAGTGCTCTCTTTGATGTCTGGAGACAGAGGAATATTTTTGGGAAATGCCAGGACCACAGCCCTGGGCTTTGCTTTGCCTGCTTTGTTCAGACTGTTTATAGCAAGCATGCTAAGTCACAATTACAAGTACAGCTATAAGAACATAATATAGCCATACTCTCATGATGCTTGAAGTGCAGCCACAGAAGTTCCAGACATTTAACACTTTTTTTTTTAATTGCTAAAAAACTGTGGTACTGTGGGGACACAGCAATACAGCATGGAATCTGAGATATTTCCATGATACATAACCATTACCCTACATTGATCTTTACTAAGAAATTACACCAACAGTTTCATTTTATGAACTACATTTATAAATCTTTTGCATAATTTTCTGGTCTCCAGACAAATTAATCCAAGCCTTATCTAGTTACTCCCACTAAAGGGCTCTTACCTCTGCTGAATCTAACTCTTCATCGCTAGAAGCCTGGCTGATGCTCTTCCTCTCACCCACCAAAAATGGCATCTTTAACAATTAGCCAATCACTACATCTGCTAAACTAGGTCATCAGGGATCTGATGAGCAGCTTACAATATGTCTCTGCTTTTTAAAGACTGATGTAAATGTAGGAAACATGCCAGCAAGCAAGGATGCATTTTCTGGCTGGGTATGCACTGATTTCCATAGCAGCTAAATAGATCAAGCAGCTCAGCCAGTTCATACTAGTGTTAGACAAACAGCACCAAGATTACATCAACAGAGCTGCAAGAGATTCTCATTTTGCACCAAAGCAGGTCCCATGCCCTGAGCACAAAGGTGGCTTGTGCTCACTCCAGGTGAAAATTTATACTGGCAAGTTCCCATTCCTCTCTCTAGGACTGCAATTATTGCTCGTTTGCTGGAATGGATGCAATGGTTTTCAAAGAGCTGTGTGATTTTCCTTTTTCTTCACAGATTTAATATCACCAACGACTAGAAAACTTACTTATGGTCTAGATGTTATTCAGACCCTGGAATCATAAGAGATTCAAGTGGGGAGGACATAAATGTAAGCAGAGCATGCACAGAAAAGCTCAATATTCCAAAATGGCACGCAGAAGCAAACAGGACAACACATGGGTGACTGCAGAAACCGGATTTTTCTCATGTTTCAGAAACCTGCCAGTTTTACATAGATGTTCTGATCTCAAGAGCAAGAAGATTTGGTGGTGGATCAGCTGTGCAGGTGAGTGAATAACTCAGCACCCAGCCAGTGCCTTCTCGGCAAGTGAAACGTACTAAGTAGGCAAATGTCACAGATCAGGAACAAGATACATTAAATCAGAAATGAAACCAGCAGTACTGGGGGATGTGGAGTAGCAGCAAACCAAAGTGTGTTGGATTAGCATAATAAGGACATGACAGGAAAGAATTTGAATGGGTTGGTAAAGCCATAGGAGCCATTTCTTGCCTGAAACCCTATCTGATTAGTGCTACTGAATCCTCATGTTCATTAGGATTAATAGTCCAAAAACACATTAGCACAAATGAAATTACCAAAAATACACTTTGAATCCCAGAAAAGTAAAAGCCCCCTGGCAAAAGGCCCAAGGAACCCAAAGCTAAAGAGAGGAGCAAAAAGGTAAAGCAGCAAGGATTGCCCCATCATACCCGCGGCTTCTGCCATAGAAATACTCCAGGCAGACAACAGAACTTCAGTCATTACATCCAGTTCTCATGGAGAAAACACACAATTAGAAAAAATGGAGAGGGAAAAATTCCAAAGATAGTACTGAATAAAACTGGAGCTCTGAAATAGCTCCTGGTCATGTCTTTTCTCCTCCAAGTGCCAGAGATCTCCCTTTTCCATCTTTTTCTGCCACACATTCTCCATTTGCAAGGCAATTTACTTAAGAGTGATAGAGTTTGTTTGCATGTGCCACTACCACTCTAAACACTCTCCAACCAAGTTCCATAGTACTGAAACCAATCTAAAGTGGCATAACCACACACACCCTAAATTGTGGACATAAGATACCTGCATCCTGTTTCTGCCCTTGAGTCTTCACTGCATCATCTACACGTAGCTGTTAAATATTAATTGTTTGTCTAGACTGGAAAACTAGCACAGTTTTAAAAAACAATTACAAATACACAGCATAAGAGGAGAACAGGTCGGAATTAGAAGTTATTACTTCTTAACTACTGCTTATTTTCAAAGCCTCAACAAACTCTGCTTTAGGGAAGGACATGGAGAAAAAGGCAGAACAATAATACTAAGTCAGTGTGCTAAAGGAGCATATTGCAAGACCTCTGTCTGCTGGGCAATTGGCACTTTTTATTTTGTTCAGCTTTCTTACAGCCATCCAGTAGAATGGTAACATTAGCAAACTCCAGAAACCTGTATAAATGGGGACTCGTGAAATCACAAGCCTGGATCTTCTTCAACCAGAAACCAAACTCTTCCAATGCCCAGCCTACACTGTCTCAGCTGTCAAGAGAGTCAGACAAACACTCTTGGAAGTACAGATCCTGCCCAGATAACTTGAGTCCTTGTCTGGCAGCTGAAGTTCATTCAGGTGAGTTAGATTGCCCAAAGTCTACCTCTGAAATTACTACAAAGGGAAAATGTAAGGCAGCAATGAACATTCATCTGAAATTTGAAAAATCCCCTGTCAAAAGATTGTGTTCCCAGAACTGAGGTTCTATTCACGACACTAACAAGCTGGCTCCCATCAAGGCAGCTTTAACAGAACAATAACTCACAAGAATCTATTAGTGATTAAGTTGCAAAATGAACCTGCCAGTAGTCTTGATACACCAGCAGCATATAGAAGACAACGACTTCAGCTTTCCTTTCCACCCCAATCCAGTGCTTTACATGCATTACAGAAACGTTTCAATTATAAAATCTTGAGACAACTCCAGAATACCTGAATATAACATGCAGCAAGTCCAAAAGAAGCTTCTAAAACCAGGTGGGCTCCATCACCTTAGTTATTACCAAAGGCTTGGTATCAGTGTAACAGGGGGAAAAGAAAGCATACACAGACTTCCCAGAAAAAAATTATTTGTGTCTTAGGTCTGGGCCTTCTTTCAAGGAGAATTCTAAATACTTGGCACTGCTTTAGGAAGCAAATAAGTATACTTCTGGGCTAAGACACTTGATAATGAAGGTGATCATACCACAGCTTTCTTCAGGGACCACTTATATATGCACTGATCTTGGTAATGCTACATGTCCATCAAAATGCTTTTTGCTCGTTACATGAGAAAACAAAAAGGTGTCCAGATGCAGAATTTCAACATCAAAGAAGACAAGGAGTTTTCTCTTGGTAGTTTAGACATTACACAACAGCCACACTGCCTTTGAATATTCCTTTGGGGGCAGTGGACAAAGAGGAAGCAAAAAGAATAGAGTGGAGGCAGTTTTCCTTCATTTCAGAAGCTGTCCCAGAACCCCAGTCAGAGAAAAGTTTTGCCCATTCTGTCTCTCACGGTCCCACCTGGTTTTTCACTTAACAAGCAGCAGCAGTTCAATTAGTTGATCCTTAAGAGGACAACAGGGAGATCCAAAAAAGAAAGATTTGACTCTTCTAGAAATAGAGCAGCTTAAGTCTCAGCATTTCTTCAGATCTATGCTAAGCCTACAAAAATTAAGGTTAATTCCTTAATTAAAGAACCACCTTCCTAAGAATAAATATTATTAAAAGTCACCAGATGGTAGTATCAGACATACTCTCACCAAGTATTTTTAATTGAATGAATCACAAACTAGGGCTGGACCACACTGACGATTCCCAGGCAGTGTAAGCACAGCTCTGCCATTACCTCAGAGCCACCAGCAAGCGGCCAAGTGGGGCTGCTGGAAATGCCACCTGCATTCCCAATCTATCCCAGCAAACGGCTCATGGGATAAGCCACTTCCAACAAGGGTTTGAGCCAACATGTTCTGCCCCTCCTTTGCCTGAGGTGAAGGGAGAACATGATCAACTACTGCAGAGCATTTCAGAACATGGCTGTGTGTCTTACTCATCTAGCTGAGCACTTGCTTCCTAGCAGAGACAGTTTTGGTATGGACTTTCCTCCCCAGCTCGCCTCCCAGCTTATCAAATTGCCTCCACGTGACAAACCAAAATAGAATAAGGTACTTGTTCCAAGTTAACGAGTGGCCACACAATAAATTATGCTAGTATGAACTTAAATTTATCCCTACTTTAGAGTGGTATGGCTTCCCAGCTACACAAACAAAAGCAGAATTTGGGGGAAAGGTTTCCTGGGACAGCATTCTGCTGTTCCAACACAGGAGCAAAGCACTCCCTGCCCAGCTTGGTGCAGAGCAGCTGCCCACATCCCGTAACAGTGTAAGCAAGAGGCAAAAAACATCAAAAATACTAAACAAAATTCTTAATTGAATTAAAGTAAGAGAGAAATAAACAGGCAGCACTGTCTATGTGTGATAGCTGAGTTTGAGACTGTATTACTGGTAGGAACTGAGGAATTGGAGAACATCATGCAAGCAGGACCTTTAGCTGCCACAACAGCAGGTCACCAAATAAATCTCAGGAAGTCATCTGGAAACAGCTCCAGCACAGTAATATACAAAATATGATACTTTCAGCATAAATCTGCAAAGCTAATTTCATGATAGAATTACATCTGTCCATTAATTTCTGCAGGCCTCAGTTCAAAATCTTGCCCACCTGCTCAGCTTTAGATGATGAATCCTGTTTTTTCCCCCATTCCTGTTAAAAAAAAAAAAATTAAAAATCCCAGTCAGGCAACTCAAAAGAAATTCAAGAGCAAAATACCAGAAGTGCTGCAGTTAAGAGTTTGGTGCATTTGCTGAGTGCACAGAAGGGATCCAGAAATAGCATGCAAAGCTGAGGTCTGGCAAAAATGATGCAGTTTACCCTGAAAGAGGAGAGTCAAGACAGGCTAAATGAATGGTGACAGCAGCAAGTCATGCTTTAATGTAGGGGAGGACCCCAGGGATTACTCATCTGGAGGCAGAGGTGCTAGTTATTGCTGTGTCCCTTCTCCAGTGCTTTCAGTAGAGAAGTATAAGGCTGTGGTGGAGAACAGAAAGAGGTATGTTAAGACTATGCCAGCTCAGAGGCAAGAAGTAGTCTTCACATCACTTTCTGCCTCAGACTAAGACAAAAATAGTAAAAGGCAGAAAACAGCTACATTTTGACTGGGATTTTTGAAACCTATCTAGTTTTAAGAAAGCAGGAGAGAGAAAAATTCTGGAAATCTTTTTATTCTCACACAGAGTCCCAGGACATGGGCACAGAGGTCTGCCATGGGCACTTAAGATAACTGCCACCCACACTTCTCCCCAAGAGCCAGAAGAACAGAATAAAGGCTGACATGGCTCAGTCCATAGCCCTTTCATGCAGGCTAGTTTCAAAACAGGCCACAGCAGCTGAAATCCCTGGACAACAACCACTGAGGGCTTGCTCTGCTTCCACTATCTGCCTGTTCAAGATACCTGCTCCTCTGTGACCTCTACAAAAAAAAAAAAAAAAAATCAAAAAAAAATCACTCATGTTCATTTACCCTAATCTGCCACACTATCTGCATTGTCTGTCCCAAAACCATGCCATACCATGCCATATAGATGGTTTCCTGGCTCCCATGAAAACTCCTATCTCTGCCTTCTCTCACTATCAAGAAATCTCCACCAAAGACTTGGCTCATGTTCTCTGCACAACTCTCCAGTTACTCTGCAATGGGACTACTCTCACTTTGTGGTAACAGGGCTACTAAGGCAAAAAAATTAACTGCAATCCCTCTGCATTATCAGCTGGGATATCAGCAGCACTCAACCTTCAGCCTCTGTGGCTTTACAGGTCTCTTAGCATGAATTTAAAAGAACCACTTATCTCAGGCTAGAGATTCATGCATAGGCCAGAGTTAAAGTAGGGGAATACTTAAGCTGCATCTCAAGCTCACATTGTAATGAAGCAAAAGCAGCAACTTCAAGCTCTGAAGGGGCACAGCAGGCACACTCCTGCAACTGCTCTGAACTAGACAGCTTCTGAGAAACTTTTGTGAATCTTAAAAATCTAATACAGCATGACAGTGTGCAACCTGTTTTAGCAGGCAGATCCAGCTGCAGCATCATTTTCACATACATTAACCATCTTCTCAGTACAGTGCTGAGAATGAGACCCTATTCTGCAGCATAGGAATGTAGTAGATGCGCAAACACTGTAGGAAGCAAATTTCAGAATGGCAGATTGCCAACACCTCTGGGCAAATAGAAGAAAAACCATCACTGCCACCCAAATGCCCCAAGATTGTCAGCAATGGAACAGGAAAATGTGTAACCACCATCAAGACAAAAACAAAGAAAATGACAGTCACTTTTCAAAAGGAAAAACACCCATGTTTTCTTCACATTTGTTCCTGGCTTACCCTCTTTGTAATTATGGGACAGAGGTAATAACAGCCACCAAAAGTCCAGCTGTCACATTTTGATAATTCAGTGAATGCCTACACAGATCTAATTACCTCAGTTAGTCTACATGCCTGAGACCGCATGTGGCCACAGCCATTCCTCAGCCTTGCCCTGACAGAAGTTTGGAGAGTGGAAGCAACAGCAGTGCTAGGATGATCAGATGTTTTTTAGGGCAACCAAGGTTAAAGTACAGGGACAAGAAGAAGGGAAACAGCTGCTCTAGACCTAGAGACAACAGAATGCTTAAAAACCTAGAAAAATAATTAAACGAGCTAATGAGCCATAGTTAGCAAAGAACCACAGGTCAAGGCAGATACAATTCCTCAGTGGGGGGAGAGGTGAAGAAGGGGAGAAGCCCTCCCATATTGGGACAGAGAGAAACCAAGTTAGCAGCTCCACAACAGAGCTGTGGCAAGGAGAGGAAAAAGGGATATATCAAAACAAGAGGTGATTTATTCTTAAGTTTCAGGGCTGGAATAAGCAGCAGATGATGAACAAAAGGAAATGTCTGTGGTGGATCCAGACAGGAGACAGAAGTGGGATGGCAATGCCACAGGGTTTGTTTTGTTATTGGTTTTGTTTGTTTTAAAAGGAAGTTAATAGAAAAACACCAGCAGCTTAAAATGCTCCAAGCACACAGCCTGCCACTCCTCCTAGGTTATAACAAAAATTCCCATCTTGTAATGAGAAGGGTTTCTTGGGATCCAGCAGCCCTCCAACCCTTCACCCCCAGCTGGGGGGCCGAGGGGGTTCCCGTATCAGCGGCTCGGCAGCACGGAGCTCCCCACGCTGGCACCGGCCGCCCGCCCAATTCAGACCTGTAATCTCCCCCGACTTTGATTTAATGCAGCAATTACTGGTAATGTGGTTTGAAGGAGATAAATGCCCAGTACAGGGCTGGCTGGCACTGACGCTCATTTCGCTCATGATGCAAGAACAGTTTTAATTAAAATCCCCTTTATGATAAAGGAGCTGCTTGACTGGATGTTTCTGTGCAGCCCTGATACGGAGCCTCCTCCAAAGCGGATTAGAAATCAAAGTTTCCCTCTTCTCGCTACTGGCAACACACAAAAATAGGGAACACTGTCACCATGTCACCCCTCTACAATTTCCTTAACCCTAGAAGTGCTGGGAAAATGCCCACGTTTCCTTAAAAGCAATTGTTACTTCCTTGTCATTGCTCTAAGTGTTTTTCAAAAACTAAGCACAAGGGCTGCTTCAATTGGAATAAACACATCTTCTGTGATCCCAACCTGGTTTCCCCTCTATCTGGTTTAAAAGGAAATCACCTTGGCTACTTCTATGGCAGACCCACACCTACAGCCTGCATTCCGGCAAGGAGAGATTTCAGCCCCACAGTGCTCTGGCAAGGTGGTAGGAAATCAGAATTTGGCTGAAAGGCTGGAAAAGTAGAAGTTTCTGCAGGGTGAGGCAGAGCAGCACGGACAGGAGAGAGAAAAGGAGCAACACTGCAAGATAAAGGCTTAAAATTTGGCAGAACAGTCAAGATCCCAGCATAGACATGTTCCAGAAATGATCTGTCAGCTCTTGATCGAGTTACAGCAAATGTAAGTACAATTTTGGGTTGGTTTTCTTCTTTACACTATAGGAAATAACAGAGATGAATACATTGAGCACTGCTAGTTTCTATTGCAAGTGCCAGGAGCAGATTGTCACAGTGAGAAATTGGCCTTGTGCATTACACAGAAAAGGCAGCACTGGGTTTGGAGGCCTGCAGACAGTGCAATGTGAAGATAAAGAGCCTCAAGTCTGAATGCGCATTATTCCTCTCCTCAAGCCAACCGAACACACATAAACATAAAGAGGTTGATTTAAGCAGCTGAATTTCTCTGTGACCTTCAGAATATATCTGTGGGCCATGGGACTACTCAGGCCCTGACACAGGTTCGAGTCTTCTCAGAGCATGTGCCTCGTCATCTGAGCAGTGCTCCATATTCCCTGACATCGTCTTCTCCTCCAGTGATGGGATTCTGCTCCAAAAACCCTTTTTCTTTAACATAAGAAAGCAATTTCAAAGTGGCTGTCAAGTTCCATGATTCCCCACCCCCTTCAGACAGCACAGTATCAAACAACAGATGAAAAAAAAAAGAGAAAACTCCTGACAGAACCAGGAGGGATTCAACACAACAGCATAACCAGCTGACTTCACAGGAGACTGAAGCAGGAGACACCAGACCACCAAATGCACTGCTATGAATGATGAAACCAGCCTTCAGGAGAAACTTGCTCCTCAACAGGATGAGCAAAGGGTAAAAACACTAGGTCAGAGACAGCAACATGAAGATTTAGTGTGCTTTTTCTGGTACACAAGGGAAAAAAATGAAACCAAAAAAGGCCTGGTATAATTAACAAGATTAAAGGGGGATTTAGGATCAGGACAGAAAAGCAATGGGCCACATTGATCCTTACAGGATTAAAGCTGGAATCCTACTAAGAGTCCAGTGGTTGAGAGATCAACGCAGTGTAATGGGATTAAATCAACATCAGCTTTTGTTTTTACACAACTGAACCTCCAGTGCCTGTATTTTTACTGCTTCAGATAAGCAGCAGAAAAGTTGACTAGTACCCACAAACAACCAGGGCACAGGCAGCCAAGCACTTCTCCTTTGGCTCTCTCAGGCAGAAGAGCAATAGGCAATGCCACTTTCAGAAATAAAGAAAAAAAATATTGTGGTTTATTACAAATTGTCCAAAAAGCCAAGAAAGCTGACGATTTACCAAAGTCTGTGTTCTGGCCAGCCCCACATTAACTGGTATCAAGTGTGGAGGGATCACCCAGGCCTGATGGATGGGGAAGGCAGGAGGACAGTCCCAGCTGCAATCAGACATGCTGCCAACGGGCAATTGGATTTTGATATTGTCTCTTGCCGCCAAGGAACAAAGGACGCAGTATACTCTGCAGAACATATCAGCAAACACATTTAAGACAAATTGTCGCATGTCCCCATTGCACAACAATATCCAAGAATTACAAAAGTGAGAAAAGCCTCTTTCAGCATGTATCATTTGCATTACAGCTGGTGCAACACATGCAGGCCAGCTGCACTTCTGTTCCCCTGCCCCGAAATTTCCAGTGCTTGTCGGTAATTTGAGTTGGTAGCAAGGGGGAGGGGAAGAGGGAAACAGGACAAGGCTAGATATTCTTTCTAGATATGTAAGCTATTTTTAAAGTTTTTAATTCTTGTAGGAGAGAAGGCCACGCATGTTTAAATGAGAGGGTATCGATCACCACCACACTTGGTTGAAAAGGGAAGGGATGTTTATTGCACACCTGTTCGCAACAGCTGAACAGCTGCATTGAGGAGCAACATTCCTTATGCAAGGAAAAAGCATTAAAGGATCTCATATTTCTACAGCACTTCTCAGTCCAAAAGGTGTTTAGAAACAGCAGTTACACACACACTGTATACACTCCACCCAAATTTCTTCTGCAGAAGAAAATTTTCCCTAGCACTAAAATATAAAAATGCCAATACCACCCATTTCTTAAGAGATGTCACACCTACACTGAATGGGCTTCTCCTTTTCAGCTGGTTGGTTCAAAAAAAGTAATCACCATTCAGTGCTCCTCCTCAGTCAAGCAGCAGCCAAAATCCCAGTGTAATAAATCAGGGGGAGGGGGAGGGAAAATAGCTGGAATGACTGCTGGATCCAACAGGCCTCAGAGCAAATCTGCTCTGCAGTGCGGCTGAGATGGTCCCCGTGGAGCTATGCACCCCGTTTATGTTGCACCTTCCTGAGAGATGTTTTGTCTTCACTCACAAGGGTTCTCCATCCAAAACATACGTAATGGATGCAAGGAGACATCACCATCATGATTGAGGGTGGAATGAAAAAGAAGACCATTACAACAAAAATGAAAAAATAGGAACAGGCAGTTCACACTGCACATTTTCTATCTTCTAGCCACGTATACATATTTGAATTCCAGCATTTTTCTGCATTTAAACTTTGTTTCAACACTAGATGATTTATAAATTGTAAAAAAAATGTACAGAGGAGTGTTCTAGTATCATCCTATGCCAGCTCCTTAAATATCATGAATAATAATCCCTAAGAATATCTTTAAAAACTGTCATCTGGTCAAAATATTTTCACTTCATTATTGTCTTATGTCCAAGATTCAATCAGAGCATTGTGTGGGGGACAGCATCTTTCATTTTAGGCAGGAGAAAAACTAACTGCCTTCACCCTGGATTCAGCTTCAGACCCAAGAACCATCTGGTAAAAAATCAGCCAGCGCATTGTGCAGGCAGTATATTAGTCATGAGACACAGGACTCTGAGAACAATGAAACCTAAATTTAAGGGACAGACGAAGGAAACTTAATTACTTGTTTAAGTTTCTTCACAGCTTTGAGGAATCTTTAACATTTTTAGCAAAAGAATTTAGCACTGGAGGGCACAAAGCACATCCTCAATGGATTTCTTAATTTTCTGTAAGCCTGTTTTCACTTCCAGTGTGGAAGTATCTGCACTGGTCCACCAGCACAGCTTGCCTCTCCAGTGCATGGCTGCAGGGTGAATCACACTGCCTTGGGTACGAGGTACCCTCCACAGCTGTGGTATTGCAGAGATAGACTGCAGTTCCTTCTCCAAACTGACAACTCCATACAGAGAACATTTTTCTGACCCCTCGACATCACTCAAGCTCCTGCTGTACCCAGTCGCCCTTGCTGAAGTATGAAGGGGTCTTTTCCAGCTAATTGCATAAGCTGTCCAACCATACTTTTAGTTAAGCATGCACACATACACAGTTGTTACCCTAGTGACTGCTTAGAGCTGTGGCAAAAAAGCCACCCCAATTCAGGTCCAGTCAGAGACCTTTCCTGTAAGATTGCCATTACCTTGGGGGTCAGGACAGCTCTGACAGACTGGAAAGTTGGGTGGAGAGAAATCTAACGGGCAAGTGTAGGGTCTTGTACCTGGGCCAGTACAGGACCTACCAGAGACCAGTTCCTTTCTCCCAGGAAAGACCTGGGACTCTTGGTGGATGACAACCTGACCATCAGCAGTGTGCCCTCACGGCCAGGAGGGCAACTGGTACCCTGAGGTGCATCAGAAAAACTGGCCAGCAGGTCAAGGGAGCTGATCCTCCCCCTCCTAGCTGGCCCTAGTGAGGCCACACCTGGAGTGCTGTACCTAGTTCTGGGCTCCACATTTCAAGAAAGACAAGGAGATAACACAGAGGGTTCAGTAGACGCCACAAAGATGATGCGGGGTCTGGACCATCCCGTATGAGGAGAGACTTCAGGAGCCGTGCCTGTTTAGTCTGGAGAAGAGACAACTGAGAGAGGATCTCATTAATGAATTTAAATATCTCAAAGGTGGGTGCCAAGAGGTTGTTGCCAGACTCTTTCTGGTGGTGCCTAGTGACAGGATGAGGAGCAATGGCCATAAATTAAAACACAAGAAGTTCCACCTCAGGATGAACAAGGATTTCTTTACATTGAGAGTGGCAGAATATTGGAACAGGCTGCTCAGGGTGGTCATGGAGTCTTCTTCTCCGGAGACATTCAGAACCATCTGGACATGTTTCTATGTCACCTACTTTAAGTGATTCTGCATTGGCAGGGGGATTGGATTAGATGATCTCCAGAGGTTCTTTCCAAGCCTAAGAATTCTGTGAAAACAGTAAAGTTCCGTCACAAATGGAATTAAGATTAGCAAATAAGCACCATGGGAAGTGCAGGAAACACAGATGTTCAGTCTCAAATTGCTATTATCTGCACTCTTCCTCAAGCTTTCAGCTGGAAATCACAAAGGCTGAGGTTTATTCTCTCCTTATTCTCTTACAGTTTATTCTCTTCCTTCCAAGATAAACAGGCTGTTTTGTGAAAAACTAACTTAAACAGGACCCAGCCCCTGTCAGTCTTCCAAGACTTGGACAGGCTTACCGCAAACAGTGTCCCCTGTGCTCACCACTGTTTGGACAGGTGGGAATACAGCAGTCAGGCAGAAGAGCCACTGGAAAAATACACCAACTAAGCAAGCCTACATCCCCCTAATTCTTTTGTTTAGGCTCATCAGAGAAGGGAATTCCTGAACGTGACGGCAATGTGCTGTACACCTGATTTACACAAAACTGGATAAAATCACTGTAGCCTACAGAACAGTGCATCCTGATCCTGAATCTTCATCTTCTGAAGCCAGTACCTTAATTTGAAATGGTTTCTCTTTTTGAACTGCACTGGGCTTTCTTGTCTCAGTAGTGACCTTGGCATCTCCCACGATTACAGGCTTGCAGGAACACACAACTGGAGAAGATCACCTGGATTATCAGCTCTAGTCCTCTAATAACACAGGCAGTCACATTATATAATCTCTTTCATACACTCTTCTTTCTCTGTTTCCTAAATCTCCAAAGCCTGTATAAAACCCTCGATGCAAATAGATGCAAGTTGCTTTGTCACACAAAGCCCCAGAGGAACGCAATGCAGACATCCCCAACCCAGCTGTGCACAGAGCAGCTCGAGTGTGGAAGCAGTATAACCATGTTCATGAGGTGCTGCACCAAAGCTAATAAACCTTATCGAGCAGCAGAACTCATTATCTCAGCTGCAGTGCTGGACAAACATAACTATATTACTTCTGGATTCAAGCTGCTACGTATGCATGCCACAGCATGGCACCACGGGGACTTGCAGGCTGGGGAATCAGCTTACAGGCTACTAGCTCAAGGATTTTCGCGTGAGCTCCATTTTATGATTTTCCAGGGCTTTTCTGCTCCAGAGCAAGAATCCAAAAATCAGTGTTTGTATTAACACAAAATGTCTTTTAACATATTCACAGAAATTCACCCAGACCTGACCTCTTAACATTCATTCAGGAAAACCTTTCTACATCCTCACAGCCGCAGTCTCCCAGAGGCAACTCCACCTCCACCTCTGCCCATGCCATGTGCACACCTTTCACACGAAGCACCCGCGCTCTCCCTCCTGTCAGAGCTCTGGGTGATGCTGATGTTCATTAGCCATGCCTACCAAACAGGTTCCAGCCAAAGACCTAGAGGCACAGCCAGACTTCCCCAGCAAGAGCTGCCCCAGGCTTTGTACCAGAAGAGAGCAGGGAGGCAGTTTTCCCTGGATAGCCACTTGTTTTGCTGCTATCAAACGCACGCCATTATGTCCATACTGGCAGTAGCTACCTCTCATGAAAAAAGACCAAACAAATAATAGAAAGACCTGGCATGAGGAAGAACTCGTTGCTAAGACCCAAGTTTGGCAGCAGAGTTGGGTTTCCAATCCCTTGGTGGTAAAGGTGATGAGCTCGGAGCCTAGAGGGAAAAATTATTCCAGTGAATGCAAAGAGAGATTTTAAGTGACAAAAAGCCAAGTAAAAGACATGTCAGGAAGAAAACCAACAAAAAAATTCAAAATGAGCTTGGCAAGCTTACTAGCACTATTCCTGCTATATGGTAATTAGTGGGTCTAGGTAGGATCTTCACTTTCATAGGGCTCTAGAGAAAGAAATAATTTCTCATTGCAAGAGGCAGCCAGCCCTCTGACAAACACTCAGCATGTACTCTGTACACGGCAGCGAGAAATGAGGAAATTATCCATACCCACTATAAACAGAGCAATGAATCCGGTGCTTTCCTACCAGAAGCCTAGCAACAGCATGGACCTCCCTTACCTTGGTCCCTCCTGCCTTTGATAGTTTCAGCTGTCTTTGAGCACAGGAGAAGGATGATTGATAAATTGCTTCATAGGGCTGCTGCCCCTTCCTTTCAACCTTTCTTGTAACAACAGACCTCCAACAAGGCAACATTCATACATGTAACTCTCAGAACACATCATGCTCTTTAGAAAATACTTGGAATGAAATTACTCTAGATTATATCTCATGACTCACAGTACACAAAGATTCATCTGCTCATAAATGAAAAAACTCAGTCTTTCTTATCCACTAAAGGGTTTAATGCTTTTCCCACCTTCAAACCACTCTGCTCCTGGCTGTCACCAGCACAACACCTGCCCCCATGTTGTCACTCCTGATCGCCCTCAGCACAAAGACCCTCTTGCCTTCACAGCCCAAATTACCCATGTCCCATTTAGAGAACTTATGACTAGGAGCTCTCTTCAGCAATTCAAGAGCCCAGACAGCTGCACACAAATGGGGATGAGTGTGAGAAGAGACAAAACTAGAGTTAGATGGACCCCCACAAACAAAACACTTGCCTGCAAAAACAGAACTCCTATATGCACTCTTATACATAAGGCAAATACCCACCTTGAGTTGCAACACACAATACACTCAGTTTGCAACATCAGAGAGACTATCACATCATCTCTGCCTCAGAAAGACTTTATACAGCTGCATCCTACACAATGAAAGTGTTAAGATAAATAGTCTCTCTTGATATTTAATGGCACACATAGTCTGCTCCCTTCACTGCGCTCACAATGCCGAGCATTAGGTCATCACAACAGATATTTTAAGTTTCCTACTCCCCAGCTCTCCACAGCCCACAATCTCCCGCAGTCTACAAGGCTCTCAAATATTTAAGAGTATCCTGCAACAAGTTTCACCCGAGGGAATACAGTTCAGCAAGCAGGAATGTCAGACTGAACCAAGGCTACACCACCACTTCATTCCAGAGACAGCATTATAATCAGGGACTGTGATGTTGCAGGTAGCCTGTATGTCTAGGTTCAGTATCCACACCACAGCTGCAGAGGAAGGTGCATTATCCTTTTTATTTTACTGTTTGTCAAACCTGACAGCACTCAATATTGCACAATCACTTCAAAGAAGATAATTCTGTAACATGCACCCCGGGGGGATGGGGGGCTGGGGGAGAAACATTATGGTTGCTGTGGGAATCTTAATTCTGGATTTCAGGACTTGCATATTTAAAACCTCAAATTTAACATTGCATTAATGTAGCTTCATGCATTGAATTAAGGAATGACTCAGTACAAATCTCCATGCATCTACTGAAGTCCTGACATCCCAAGGACAAGAGGCACAGAATAGAAAAAAAGATAGCACAGGCAACAAGAAGAGAATGAGAGGCAGAGAGGAACCTGTGAGCAGGGAAGCAAGAAACTGGCACAGCCGAGGCACAACAAACCCCACACCAAACCAGATCTGTCAGTTGAGGCTCCTTGTTCTTACAGCTAAAGGTTATGTAGCTTGCCAGGATAAAAAGAGCTTAAAGCAGAAACATAAATGGGCACAGAGGAAAAGGTCCCTGAAAGGTCCAAGGAGGAGATTCCCTGAAAGAAATAGTGTAACCTGTACAGAGAAGGGAAAGATCATATCTAGATAGCAAAAATTCACTAATTTTTTTAATTATCATGGCAGAGTGCCCAGATGATGACTTTAAAATCCCTTCAGCTATTCAAGCATTTAATACTTATTTTCTCCACTTCTCTGAAGTTTAACTGCAATGCAAACACAGCAGTAGTGCTGCCTGAAGTTCAGGGTGCAGGCAGAAGCAGCAGCCAATGGGGTTCATCCATAGGCAAGCATCCCAAAACTCAACCCTCTTTTAAGAATCCAGGTCAGTGCTTCATGTTTTGGGCCAAAGCTGGTCTTTAGGCAGGCTAACACCTATATTTTATACTAGAGTGCTCACACTCCTCTTAGCACAGGAGGTGAGACAGCAGGGCAGCTCTCCTCTGCTCCCACACTCATCCTCCCCATTTCAGCAGAGTAAGGAACATCTCCATTGTTCATTCCTTATCTAAGATCAGCAGCAGCATTGGCTGAATTACTTCTCCTCTCACCCCACCCATCAAATCAAGCACAAATCTTAGCTGAGCCATGGGTGCTGCCCAGTCTTTCTCCCTAAAACCAGCACTCCAAGCAGGGGTCCCACACACCAGGCTGTGACAAGGGGCTGAGTGCAGAAGGTGGACGTGCCTGCCAGCAGGGCCTGCTGGATGAAACCAGGCAAGTGTGCATACCCCTGTGAAGAATCAGGTTACCCTGCAACAAAGATAGTGTGTGTATGTGCAAAGGAGGGAAGTCAAATCCTTCTGCCTGGGTTCCAAGGCTTGCTTTGTTGCTAAAATAAACCAGTGTTTGTTCCTGGGAGTGATGGGGAGCCGGACTCAAAGCAGCCAGAGGCAGAGAGAACCCTCTCATTCTGAGTTACAAACAAGGGTTTAAAAAAAACAAAACAAAAAAAAAAAAAAAAAAACCAAACAAAACAAAACAAATCAAACCAAAAACTTGGGACCCAACTATTCTTTACCTCATGTATCTGGTAAGGAAACCCAAGGGCAAACTGCTGATGAAGGGTGCCCAGGAGCAGACAAAACTATACGTTGATGATTGAGCAGTCTAAAAGCTGACTGCTCCAGTGGAAATTCCAGTCCTTGCTCAAAGGCTGAAAATATATAAGCCTTTGTATAAGGTATTACTTTGCTTGCTGGATCTATATAACACTTTACATATGTTTTTTTCCTGACATTTTCCATACTCCACCAGAAACTTGAGTAACTGTGCCACTTCTGGAAAAACAAGCTTGCATCCAGCTTTTCTCGAAAGAGCTTCTCCCCTCATCCTCAAAGTCCCAAACTGCAAAACTATCTAACCCCTTCCTGCTCCTCTCCCAGCCTTCTGAGACTTACAGATCCCTTTCAGCAGCACTCCTTCACTACCTGGGATGTCTCCCAGTAACACCAAAAATCCCATAAAGCAGAGGCACATGGGAACAGCTTTATGCATAAAAAAAATTATATATACACACACAGGTCTCTCAGTTGGCAGAGACTGAGCAGCATTATGCCAAAAATTTTGTCTCCAAGGCACCTGCCCAAAACTGTTCTCTCCAGAGGCACTTATAACCACAGGAAAAGTCTGCTTGATACCCAGTTAATAGTACTTGCTCAAAATATTATTTTTTTTCAAAGGGAAAACTAGCCCACAGTGAGTAGAGGCTGCACAGAGCTAAGCCCAACAGTGAAGGCCGCTCACGTTAGTGCAGAGTCCTTCAGCTTTCCATTCCTTATATGTGCAAAGTGTGCAAGCCCTCACACACGCTTCCTACTCACCCAGAGGTACATCATGTTAGCCTGGGTCCTTCAAACCCAGCAGTGAGATGATCCGGCAACACAAGAGGCACTTCAGTAAGACTGACGAGACCGAGGTTGGTCGAGGGTGGGTTTTTTTGGTTTTTTTCTTAAAGAAAAAAAATCCGAACGGCTCAGTTTGAGGCTTAGGAAGCGTCTCGCCTCCTCCACCCCCCTCTTCCAGCTCCGGCTGCTCTGCGCTCTTCTCTCGCACTTAATCTCTCCCTGGGAGTTCCCAGCCCCGTGTGTCTGTACTGGCGTGCACAGCACACACTCTGCATTCGCCTCCAGGGAATTTCTCTCTGTCATTCTGCTTCTAAAAACACAATCTCAGCCTCACAAGATTCTTGCAATAGGCAGGGATGGGTGGGGTTAGTAATAAATGCAGCCCGGCTCTCAGTGCTGGAGAGCGCTTACTTTAGAAAAGGGAACTGTAGCCGTGAATGAAGCAGAGAAAGACCTTGTCCTCCAAGGTCACTGGGGGTGAGGACCCATTCCCCCACACCCAATAACTGCTCCTCCAGAAATCATCCGTAGATGCAGGAGCCACGCAGGGTGCCATAGGCAGGTTATGCACATCTTCATCTACCCCCTCAGTCAACACCCCAAATTCGGTCACAATTCAGTAGCTGTATTTAATCATTAACCACTGACAGGCATCAAGGGGCATAACTACAGGGATCCTGAAGCTAAGGAGAAAAGCCGTGTGTGCCAGCCTGGAGCTCCCTCAGGAAGAGCAATCACTGCCGGCATGAGCTGGAGAAGAGAAGCGACAGATAAAGGGGTTAATCTGCTTTCGCAGGTGGCTCCACATGAGTGTTTTACAGACTCGCATACTGCTAGAGGGAAAGCAGCAGCTGGCTCCGGTTCCTCAGAGTGTATCGGGTTCCCACTTGCCTGGAGGCAGCTTCCCCCCAAGTCTGACTGGGGCAAGTGCCCTCAGAGCCCTGTGCTCCCAGCCTGCTCCAATTTCAGGACTGCAGAGCTCTGCTGGCGGGGCGGCAGCCCCGGGAAAGGCGCGCTGAGCGAAAGACACTCGTCCCAGTTCCCTCGACAAGCACCAGCAAGCCCTTCCCCGCACGAGCAAATCCCCGTCCCATCCCCCGTGCGCGATGCCACAGGATGAGTGTCACCTCGCATCTCATTAATCAGTTAAACCGCTCTTCCAAACTAGGAAAACGGGTTTCTCCCCCCTTCCCTTCCCACCTCAAAATGAAGAATTGACTTCCCTTGCCAGGCTCCAAATGCTAAGTTAAATATGGCCTCATCTCAAATGGGAAAGAAAAAAAAAGTAAAAAAAAAAAAAAAGAAGTGTTTTCATTGAGGTACTGGTCTCCTTGGAAATGAGTTTTGAAGAAATATTTTTATCTCAGCTAAAGATATAGAAATGGTGCTATTCCACATATCACCTCTGCTTCCTCTACTTACAGATTACTTAAATGCAATCCAGGGGGCTTGGAGCAAAGCACGCGTCGGGCTCCACACAAGGCCCTGTTGACATGGGGTGACAAATGGATGGGGCCCCTGTCACAGCCAGCCCAGACACCCAAGATGTGCTCCACACTCCCTGGGCTCCCCTCACCTTCAGCAAGCCACAGACACACCCCAGGGCAGGCGTGTCCCAGGAACAGACCTGAGCACCCGGGATGGCAATGGGCTCAAAGGAAATAAATACATAACTGTCAGTGCAGTCCCACATAGAAACCTGGAGAAAAGGCTTATTCCCATTACCAGGAAGCAGTCAATAGGGATCTGCTGGTTAAAGACAAGCAAGACAACACTTCTTTCCAGCCCAGAAAACCCAAGCCCTGCTGCTTAGGGAAAGGAGCAAGAGCTCCTCCAGAAAGCTGGGATTGCTCAGGTCTCCCATCTGCTCTCACCTTTTGGCACAATGGGTCAGGTTGAGAGGGTGAAAAGCAATGTTCCTAAAAATCACTTACTGCACTGAAGCCTATGCCCCACAGTCTCCAAAGAGTGAAGCATGTGATCCACAAACCTGTTCTCAAAGGCTCTGAGAGAAGCGAAACAGCAGCGATGCTGACATTTGCATCACGATTAGACACTTCTGTTAACATCTCTGAAGCAGGGTCACACCAGCAGCAGCAACTAGTTCAGCCAGCCTGCAGACTGAAGCAGACATTTCTGCACCAGATAACCTTGATGGCATTTTCAAGGTTTTCTTCTGCTCCAGAATCACAATTCAAAAATGATCTTATGGTCATTTAAATGAAAGCCAAGATTCCTTGTGGGTAGGGGAAAAAGTGAGAAGACACATGGTAAACAAACCCAAATAAATCCTAGCTCATATAAAAGACTTGAAAAGGATGAGTCTTAAAACTAAGCTGAAGATTTATTAAAAACACCCCAAATTAAAAACATAGGAAAAGAAACAAAAAGGAAAAAAAAAATTCTTCCCCAAGCTCTCATCCTATAGGCCACCTTCTGGGAAAGAAAATAAAAACTCAGAATAAGCCTACTCGTTAATTTCAATAACTGAGGCTTGTTACAAATCATCCCAGCAATTCCACATCATGCAGGTCACATTCAACCTCCAAATCAAAACAAGACCCATGAACCCTCCTTGAACCATCTAAATAGTACCTCAAAATTTATTTGCCACCGTAGCTACAAGGCCACCACCTCCTCATGGAAGGCACACAGAAAGATTACCGAGAGCAGCAGAGTTCTGGTGATGTAATGCCTTTGTCCTGGAGCAGGAACCCTGGTTGATGAGTTGCAAGAGCAGGTTTCTCTACACCCAGTATTCTCAAGCAGTGAGAGGAGTACCCAGCAGGTGAGGAAATGAGGCTGTGGGAGGACTCGAGAGGCACCACCACCCTGCTTCAAGAGAGCTGCTGCTGCCCAGAGGCTCAAACCAACACGACGAACATGAAACACATGCCCACGACTATCCACAGCTGCAGAACTGGTAGCAGTGCCATTTTAGCCTCAGATTACAAGCAAGAAAAAGATTTGGCTTGGCTGATATAATTGAGGGGGGGCAAGGAACAACTAGATGAGTAATTAGGTCTTCATTATGCTTTTTTTCAGATTTTTCAATGACATTAGCTGGTATATTAAGAGTATCCATACAACACATTTCTTTCTGAAAAATTTCTTCTAAAAGAACACAAAATATTCTCTAAGGAGCAAGAGGACAACAGTACATCAATGCATCTTATTCCAGAAAAACAAAGACAGACATGACTAAGGCAGGCTTCTGATACAGGTAGGTAGGATCCCCTGCAAATGTTTTGCCATAATCCTAACAACAGTAGTTTACAGGATAAGTGTCAGGGAGCTTGTAAAGTCTGCTGTGTGTGGAAATACACATTATCTCTTAGGGATCTTTCATGTCTCAAGCAGGATTAAAAGTAGAAAGGAAAAGATTTTAAAATTAATATATACCAAGCTATGAGAAAAATGTTCAGAGAACTGTAGCTTAGTGAAACATTGGTCCCTCTTCTGTGATGGGAGTCTGTTGTGTAAATCAAAGTGAAAGGGGAAGAAAGCAGTCTGCAAAGACTTTAATGCTTGTTAGAGAAGTAAGGAAGATCTTAGCAAGTAACAAAAGGGGAAAGAGAAAAAAGGGAGCAAGTAACCACCTATTTAATATTGTATAAAGAAATCTGGAAAAATGAGAGACACTGGGAAAAATGAAAAAAAAAATATATATACCTGTTTCTGTACCAGTATCAAAAGCTTTAATTACATACAAGAATTAATTGTGACTACTCGGTTATGTGCATAAACTCAACCCAAGTATACTGCTGGCATATAAGTTTCAAATAAGACAAATGCTTAAAAAATAATTTACAGAAAGTTCTAGCCTATTTAGGAAAGATCTGAGTGGGCAAGCAGGGAATGGGCATGGCACAGTTTCAAACAGTTGTTATCTGTTTCTAGCTGACTGTGTCTCAGAGGCGTATGATTTCAAATGCTCGTGGATTAACATTCTAGGAGATAAAGCTCAAGAAATGGTACGAGCTGATGTATCTGCTACACGCCACTGAAATCATATTAGATAGCACACACGATGAGTGGCTAGATGAGCACCTCTTCATAACACAGGAAAAAAAAAATCCCATCTGATCATCTGGAATTTCTAATGTGACAACAGTTGCAGGAGGCATAGAGGGGCTGGTGTCAAAGAACACCCTCCATATTGCTAAATTAGATAAAACAATTTCTTAGTTCAAGAAGTGTTACATTGAAAATGAGTAAGTCCATATTAGATTCCATCTTGACAGAAAAGAGCAATCAATTGTAAAAATAGAAATTAGCAGTAGCTCAGTTTAAAATGATTGCGACAATTGCATCTGGATACGTGCAAAGAGAAGAGAGACCAAAGCAATGCACCTACGTACATACTCAGCACTTGAGTGGGACCAGAGGTACAGTGGCACATTTTTCCTAGACAGACAGATTGCTTATCGGGCTTCCCTGTCACATCCCCGCACTTGAACACTTGCATATATTCTAGCAAGTGAAAAAAAAAGAAAAGCTGAGAGAAGAAAATAGAAAGGAAATTAGAAAGGGAAAAAATAAAATTTACAAGGGAATCCTAGCGACAGGAAGTAAAATCCATAGTCAGAGCTGGAAGATGATAATGTGTTTTTAAAGCTTCTCAAGAATAGAAACCCCAGCAACTGCATTGATCTGCTACTATGGGGAAAAGGTAGAAACATTCCCAATACTGAAGGAAGAGCCAAAGCATTCAATACGTATTTCTGTTCTATATTTGGAGAAAAGTCAGCTGTTGCAGTCTGTGATAACAAAATGCCTTCCATTCCAACAGTAACTAAGGAAGATGTTCCAACAGCTACTCAACAAACAGCTCTGTGGCTCTCTTATCTAGCTCAAGCTTGCAAACAAAAGGGATGCAACTAGATAACTAGTGGGTTTTAACTGTACTACAGCTGTGGACAAATTTAAATGTGGACACTCTACAGTCTGCTGTGAACTGCATCACCTGCACTTTGAGCTCTAATAAGCCCTAACTACAAGCACTAACATCAAACCTGCCATAAGGCCAAAAGCACCACTGTGATGCAATGGCAACAGCAAATGCAGGTGTTCCTTGCAGCCCATTATTATTAAAGCCTTGCTGCTGCTCACTGAGTTTGGCCAGCCCCCATCATACCAGAAGATTGCATCAGGAAAGCAGCACTACTGCTGAAGGCATGAGATTGCAGAAGGCTGAACAGGGAAATTTAATTTCAAACTGAAGGAAAGCAGCTCCTCACAGCCAAAAGCCACGCTGTCCACATTTTATGCAGAAGCCAGATTCAGACTGAGGATGAAGACTCAGTCATTGTCCTACCACAGCAAACATTTCAAGAACCATCTACAAAAGGTCTGACTGGAGACTGGAACAGCAACATGCTCTACAGCAGCACCCAGAGGGAAATTTCTCCAATTCAGTGGCTGCTTTCCATGGCTTATCTGACTCCAGCAGAAGATCCCAGGGAGAGAACAGGGGAATCAGACCTCTGCTAGTCGTGGGTTTGGGCATGCCTTGTGTCTTGGAGGGTTTTATTTGGTTGGATTGGTTGATTTTTATTTGGGGTTTGTTTTGGTTTTTTGAAAGAAGATTAGAGATGGGGCTGGAAGCTATCTGGGGAGAGGCACAGAAGGCAGCCTTGGGCACACATGCAGCTCCTGTGGAGATAAGAGGATCTTCTTTGAGGTTGGTTTGCTCCTTTGGGTGCCGCTGGAGACTACCCTGGCGGCAGAGTACTGCTCACTTGTGAGACTGCCTCTGCTCAGGATGCTGGATTATCTGTGATTATCACAATTTCTGAGCCACAAGGTAGATTGCCTCTCAGCATCCAAAAGGACTACAGGAAGCCTCACTCTGCATTATCCTGTTTATGAAAGGAAGCAAGAATACAAAGTGCATACAATAAATCATCCAGAAAAATACCACAGTTCCTCTCAGATGTTTTGCCAAGCAAATAAGCCAAACGCCGGCATATTACAAGAAAAAATCCAACATTTTGTTATAGAGCAACCCATTTCATTACTGAAAACTGGATTCCCTGTTTTCTCTTCTGCATGTATGGTACAACAGGAGGCTTCAGAAAAGAGACTACTTATTTAAAGCAGCCTATCAAGGGCTGGTTCATCTTCCACAAAAAGCAGAAAGCCTGAAACAATAAAACACCCTGACATGCAAACAAACCCAACAATTTTTAAGGACTGTCCTGCTACTGACTTATCACAGTAGTTAAATTTAAGTCCTTAAATAAACTTCAGGAGATCTCAATTCATAGGCTTATCATTCAAGTACATAAAGTAAAAAAAAAAAAAAAAAAAAGAAATGGATACCAAGAAAAGCTTTTTTGAGTTTGTTTGGGATTTTCCTCTCCTCACAACTATGCTCAAGAGCACTATTCAGGAAGGCACTGCCAATTCTTCAAGAGAAAAAAGCTTAGTAACTAGGAAAGGTACTTCACTGAAAACATGTTCCCAAAAATACACTTTTAAATTAAAACCAAGAACACCCACATGAACAAAACTAAATTGTGAAGGCAGAGAATTCAAAGTTAAACACTGAAGAGCATGCAAGCATTTAGATGTAAGGAATTCTCACAGCTCCAGTTTGGGCATTCATTTGCAGAAACAGAATGACTATGCAGCCACTCCCAGGATATAGCAAACATGAGTTGGGCAGCCAAGTGGGAATTTCCATGAATTATACCTGTCAGCCTTACTGGGGTGGATCAGGAGTGAAGTCTGCAATTCTCCAACACCTTCTGAGGAGAATCCAGCAAGCTGAACATCTACAGAAGAAAAAGCTTCTCTGCTGCTGTGTTGCCACCCTAGGCCTGATTTCCAGGCTGTTTCTTCTGCATTCTATCACACAAGGATCTAGCCTGAAGTCCACTGAATGGCACAGAGCAAATATACTTAGGTACTTGTAAGAGGGTAACAGAGTAAGCTCCAACTCTGGTATTTAAACATAACTTTTTTAAAGTTTGGTTAGCTAATAACTGCCTTAATACCTTCATAAAGGGAAAAAAGTTGATCTCCCTTCAGTTTTTCCATGGAGTACCAGAAATCTATTACACAGAATCAAATTCCAACAAAAGTCTATTTTTAGTGTCAAATCAGGAGTACAATATCCAACTGAACTGATAAAAGGCAGAAAGATTCTCTGTGCCCTAGACTTGTCAGTGCTAAACAGGGTGTATCTTTGGCTGTGGATTTTGAAGAGGAAGTCATAAACAAAAAAAAAAAAAACAGCTCAGCTCCTACATCAACAACTCATCTCTTCATAGTCCACAGAGGAAGTTATACCAAAGGATGAACTGATGGCATCCAATTCAAGGTGTGAGGCTTCAGGTAGCAAGAAGGAAACTGCTTCCAAAACCTTATCAATCAAGCTGCAGCATCATTGCCCCCTCCCTTTTTTTTTTTTGTCTGTGTTTACCATGTCAACTGGCTGCACTGCATCAGCGATTCATCAGCACAGCAACATGGCAGAAATTAAGAAAGGGTATGAAGATGAAAGTATTGCAACAGAAGGTAAAGGGGAAGACAGGGCATAGCTCTCTTGCCTGGACCACAGGGGCATTTACTAATATGCTGAAACTTTGGTTTAGGTCTGTTGATAATAAAGGGGAATACAGATGGAGAGTAATACCATCCTGCAGAAACGGACTCCTCCTGGCTTGTTTGTGCAAAGGAAGGTTAACAATGTTAGTGAGTTATTCAGGAAGTAATGGATACCTTCTTGCCCTGAGCAAATTCCTTTTCAATAACAGTAGTACTTTCCTAGGCAATACGACTATATCAAGGTATAATGGCCACTATATTTATCTACAGAGGCCCTGTACTGCTGGGATCTAATTTACTATGGCTTAGAAAGCAGTTTACAAATCCTGGGATAGTAAAGTTGCTAGAGAGAGGAATAAAATTCTATCCTTTATTGCTTGGGTTGAAAACTGGGTTTTAATGTCCCTTTTTAAGGGTATAAAATGCATTCTCTTCAACTTAGAGACTCAAAGACTAATAAATCCTTAATGTAAATTGTAAATACACCTATGAGAGGGAAGAAATCAGCTAACAAATACTACATTCTGCCCATTTTTTTATCCTTATCGTCACAGATGCCTTATTTCTTCTTTTATTCAAATAACATTCTTTCATTTGACCCTCTGAGAAGAATAATCCATGACTTTCCCTAGCAGCCTTATGTACCTAATGAAGACAAAATAGCTGAATGCCTGAAATAAGGCTTCAGCATGGGAAATGGCACAAGGATATAATCAGCAAAGAAGAAAGGAATGACTGCAGCTAATGAAGAGCTAACACCAATAAACACTGAATGACATCTCCTGAAAAACAACAAAACCCAATTGCTAAAAGACTTTGGTGAAACACAGCACCAACCTGTGATAAGTATGGGTGGGTGGGAAGAGACCAAACACACGTGTTAAGGACTGCAGATACTTCCATTACATAACGGGAGTAAGAAAACCCAGGCAAAATCGCCATTAGCAGAACTAAAAGCAAAATATTTCAACAAGGGTATTGGCAGTTGTCAAGCCACATAAAGAAACAGCAGACTGCTCAAATGTAAAAGGCATTAATAAAGCATAAGAAAAGAGGTATAAATAGATATAAAACAGAGAAAGATTTCGAGATGACAGAAAAGCTACCAGAAAATTTTAGTTATAGAATATAATATCCCCAACTTCAATTCACAATGATCAGCAAAGGTCAGCTGTCAGAAATGCAACTCTTTTTCTGATCTCATTCTGAGCAAAGCACTCTTTAACCATACCTATGCCACTACCATCTAGCTGGGTTACTCTCATGGCTGCAGCAAACAGTTCCCTCCATCTGACTGGTTCCTAGGGGAACTATCGGCATAAGACTATTCAGAAAAGCATGTGTGTGTAAAGACTAACTGCACTACTGGTCTCCCACTTTATAAACAGGAGAGAATCTATTCTTCAAAGTCTTTTCAGTGTATATACTTAATATGGGACTTCCAAGAGGCATACAGATAGATACCAACCTGTGATTTAACAGATCTCACATGCACTGAGTATGGAAAACACCTGCACTTTGTTACATGGGATGTCCCAACAAACTGGCATTTGTGTCAATGATTGTACTTGAATCGGGAGGATTTTGGCTTTCATAGGAGCAGACTGGCTATAGATCTGATATTCAGCATCACTGCAGTCTGTGAGGTCACATACTGTGACCTTCAAACACCTCACGTTAAGGTTCATCCACCTTCCCTTCTTTCTCTGACAGGCAACCATGATAAAAAGCAAACCTAAAAACCCCACACCCAAAGAAAAAATACTGTGAATTCCATTCTGTGGCATTTTCTGATCAAATCCTGGCAAAATCAGACTCTTGCATTAGGTATTAATTGCAACCTCCTTATTCTTCCAATCCCTTTCTAATAAAGACAGACTGAATGAGTAGCAACTCACTTGGTTTAGATTAAATGAATGGTTTGAAGTAACTATGGCTAGTCAACACATGCATTTATTGTGTCCTAGTTTCTATGCAATATAGTCTCATTTTATCTGAATCCAGATTTAAGCTCTGAAGTGTAACCATGCCATCTGATAAGTATTGTAACTGCTAGAGAAACTACTCACTTGGATAACAAAGCAACAATATATTAAATTGTTCCCTGTTCCCAAATTTCCAGAAAGCAACAGTGACCAGAAAAATCTTTTTTCATCCTTGTGCGACCTGAAGAATGCAGTTTCCCTTTCAGATAAAGGCCTTCCTATGGTTATCTAATGGTAATGTCACTACAAACTGGATTAGAGACGCCCAGAAACCTCGAAATTCGTACACAGATAGTCAGCTGCATCCAAAGTCTAAGTCTGAAGGAAATCAAATGCTCCAAATTGTGCTTAATGTAGTTAACTTTGCCCTTTAGGTAGGATAAACCAGTAAGAACATATTACACAGTGATTAGATTAATTCTTGAGTAAAATTCAGATGGCTGGCTCTATCTGTCTATTTCAAATTATTTCAGTGACGATCATTTTTCCCGTACTCTGCTCCGTAGCAGCAGCTGCTCAAGAAAAACAGCAGTTCTCTGTCTGGAGTGAAGTTGACAGCAACTGGGGACAACGCTGCTGTCAGAGTTCAGCTCCCAGTTCTGAAATGCCATTCTACTGGAAATACCAAGGAGCCTAAATCCGGCTACATATACCACGGGATGTAAAATATCTCTATCTCAGCTTTCAACAGAAAGCTCGAGTCTCATGACATTTACTCCTTTGGCCCCTGTCAGTCTTCCTCCAGACCCCGCAAAGGATCGGAGCTAGCTGCCATAAATGGTTGGAAAACAAGATGTTGTTCTCCAAGCACTTGGAAATGAGCAGCACTGTTTTAGCTTAGAGAGACCATGGCAAGGAGCCAGGGTGACAGGTGCCCTAGAAATAAAGATGATGATCAAACTGTTGCCAATGTAAGCTGCTGCTGTCCTCCTGACCTGTAAGAAAGGGTAGCCCATGCTCGCCAGGTGTAGCAGGAACAATGGACCAGAAAACACGAAGACATGTTTGCTGGTAATACCTGAAGTGTCTCCTCAACAAAATCCATCTGCAAAGGAATTTCAGTGGGTCTCATGAGATGCAATCCTAATGCTATACCTTTATAGAGCCTGGCAGCAAGCCAGCTTGATGCTGCTGTGACATCAGAGTGCAGTTCGTTGAAATCCAAAGGCAGCAAGAGTTAAAAGCACAGATTCCTCCTAAAACTCCATGAGCTACAAACTTCTTGTGTGGGCAGCAGCAGCAATTAAATGCACTGAACAACTGGCTGGCCTTTGGAAACAGAGGTGGGAAGAGACAGGTCATGGGGGACTGCCTGCCCTCACCCCCAGGTAAATAACAGCACAGTATCTGCTGAGGTTTTCCGTTAAAATCCATGAGACAGTTCTCATCATTTTATCAACAGCCTCTGGAGACAGCAGCCTCTGACCTTTATCAGGAAGAGCACCCTTGTCCTCTAATCACAGACTTCCTGGAAAATGCAATCTAGCTGGCAATTAATACAGAATGGAAGGGGGGAAGGGGGGAAAAAGGCCTCCCTAACATCAAATTATCACTGCAATATGTTTTAAGTATGTCCCCACCAAAATGCAGAATCCAAGCAGATTCTGACAACCTATTTCACTCCCACAAGCATTATTTAACAGTTTCTACTAAAAAGATTTTTCTCACCTCTCCCTCCACCAGAAAACCTGCCCCCTCCCACCCCCAGTCTTGCTTTGCAGATGTTGCCTGCGGCAGCACAGCATCTTGCTGTGAAAGCTCCAACACAGGGGTGCAGAGCGTGACCTGGGCAGAATTACATGTGCCATTTCCACTGGGAAATCTAAGAGACTTATTAAGCCAGGACAGTGCCGATTAATCTACTAATGGAATGAATCAAAAGTGTGTTCCTGGCCCCTTCCCTTTCACATCCCAAAACCTCGGGGGAGCTGAAACCATCTGGCAAATGCCTACTCTGAGCAACATTATGCTACTGCTGGAAATACTTCTCCCTTAATACTAAGAAGAATGAAACCATCTTCCATCCACCAGGTATTGTCGGGAGCATCTGCATGGCTGGCTGAGGTAGGCTGCTTGCACACAGCATCCTTCCCCAGGCAATGCAGAGCTGCTCACTCACCACGCAGGAGAAGCCAGCAGAGCAGAGCAGAGAGCAATCCCATTCATTTACTCGGCGTCCTGCTGAAGCTGTGTGGACTTGGTGTAAGGCACACAGGGGCAGATCCCAGCCACAGGCAGGCAGAGGCACACTCCCTGCCCAGCCTGAGCAAATGCTCCTCCTCAATCCTCTCATTCCTTTCTTCATGCAGGTACGGCAGCAAGGACAGGTTTGTTTATGTTAATTAAAGAAAAATAATAATAACGATCTCTCTTCTAAACACATTCATAATGGAAATCTGACCAGAGAGCTTACAGGGAAATCAAAACATCAGACCAGTCCAAGGTCCATACACAGCAGATATTACTGAGACAGAACGAAGGACTGACTCAGAGATGCTGAATACCCCACACCATTTGAGTAATAAGGATGCTCAGGAAGAAACAGAGCTGAGGCAGCTGTCACAAAGAAAGGATCTTGGGCACTTCCAAGATCATATAGGAGCAGAGGAATCTCCTATCTCACAATTTAAACACACACCAAAAAAAAAAAAACCAGAAAAACTAGAGAAAGAGCAGACATATGGCTGTGGAATAATGTCAGTGCTTTTAACTGTCACAAAATAACACAAATACAGGGCAAGGGAGTCAAGAGGTCCTCCATGCTCAGGGACAGCACAGAGCATGTTTAGACAAACATCCATCAGGAATTTCCTAACTTGTTATTACAGACTCCTAGAAACTGGAACTCTGATCCCCTAAATTACCCTTCCACTACTTCACTACATTGAATCAGAAAATGTTGGTTTACTCCACAATATCCAATTTAAGCCTTTCTTGATACCAATTAAGCTGTCTTCAATGGACATAGTAAATAATCAATCCCCATCCTCCACATTTTCTACTCTGTCGATTTTAAAAGAAGGAACAAGCCTGGTATTTTCCTATTATGTCAGGCTCTTTGAGCCTCCTTTTCTTGGTCTTCCCTGGACATTTTCTAGATTTCACTGTGTAACGTCCTGAAGTGCCTACAAGCAGGCACAGGGCTCCACTTGCTGTATTAAGCCGCAAGTAAACTGTCTTCTGCAGTTTACTTGACACACCTGGAAATGCATTCCAGGTTTTCAAGATTACAAAAACCAGCACCACATACTCAGTTTGTTATCTCCTATTACCCCAGATCTTTCCTCGGATATTACTGCTTAGCCAGTTAGTCTCCATTTTATACTGTATATACAGTTCCTTTTGTTAATACTGCTTGGTTTTGTTTAATTTCACATTGTTGGATTTCAGGGTATTCCTGGAATTTACGGTGATCTTTCCAATTTCTAATCCTACCTTCCAAAGGCTGCCAGGCCCTGCACATACATATGTTCAGTCACTGTTTTATTACCCTCAATTTTGAGGAGCACTAGAGAACAGCAGAGCAGGCAAGCCAGACCACGTTAAGACTCCAGATCAGACACACACTCACAGAAAAGCATGATATAATTGTTCCACATACGGTTTTCCAATGAGGGGTTCAGCCCCTTCTTAATTTCACCTTTCATTTGTCTAGTTTATGTAAAGGTCATGTGGGACTAAGTCCAACGCCAGTAGCTTTCTCTGTCTGCCAGCCCTGCTGCCATGTCAAACAAAAAAACAAAATTGATCTGACATGATTAGCCCTTAAAAATTAGCAATGTATGCCTGCTGTTGGCTTAATTTCCTTTAGTAAAGGATTTAACCATAAGCATCTGATCTTTTCCAGCATCTTTCCACATTCTGTAACTGCACTGACCAATTGAATTTCTTGGGATCTCTAGCCACCTTTAAAAAAATTAAGATGCAAGAACAATATTTATTCACGCACATGCTCTTCATTCACTTGAAAGCTGTGCGATTTCATGATGTGCAGAATGCACATTGGGGAAAACCCAGCACGCCAGCCCATGCCCAAAGGAGGGACCATCTCTCACAGTGCCAGCAGCGCTGGGCAGCATCCCTCCCTCTGGAGTAACCAGCTGGGGCCAGGATCCTGCTCCAGCCAGGAAAGCCTGGAGAGTGCCTGCTTGGGCTCCCCTCTAAAAGCAAGGCTATTGTGAGCGCTCCTCCTCCAACCACCCTCCTAGATCTGCCTCTGCTCACAGACCAAAGGCTTTTGTGGAAACCTTTTCCACCGTGATTCTTCAGCGAACCAAACGGCGGCACGGGACGCACGAAGGGGCTGCCCTCTCCCCATCCCTCTAAGCACAGCTTCCCTCGCCCACAAGAGTCGCTCCAGAAGCACCCATGAGGAATCACTCCCAGACCCTTGCGGGACGCCAGAGGCCGAGCCCCCGTGTCCGTGCGGCGGGCTGTGCTGCGCGGGGCAGCCCGAGGCGGCGGGCAAGGCCGGGCCGGGCCGGGCCGGGGAGCGCTGGGCTGGCCGTGCGCCGGCTGCCCTCTCCCGGCAGCGCAGCGCCAGCGCCGCCCGGCCCGCGGGGCACCCCTTGGCACGGCACGGCACGGTACAGCACAGAGCCCTCTCCCGGCAGCGCAGCGCCAGCGCCGCCCGGCCCGCGGGGCACCCCTTGGCACGGCACGGCACGGTACAGCACAGAGCCCTCTCCCGGCAGCGCAGCGCCAGCGCCGCCCGGCCCGCGGGGCACCCCATGGCACCGCACGGCACCACACGGCACAGAGCCCTGGCTCCCAAGAGCGCGGGCTGTCCAGAAGCAACGCGCTGCAGCACTTCTGGGCACCTAGAAATAACAGCTGCACAGGTATTATTCAAGTGGTTTTAAAAAAATAATTTATGTCTATGTATCTATATACAGATCTATATATATATATCTATATATATCTATCTAGATAAGATAGATAGATAGATAGATAGATAGATAGATAGATAGATAGATAGATAGATAGATAGATAGATATGTATATGTATATGCTGAGGACCCCACGTGCCCCCCTCATCCAAGAGTTTTAAAACCACCCCAGTTTTAAGTTAGTGATGTACAGAAGAACTTTTTCCCCATAAAAAACCACCTTAAGTAGGGAGCTGTTGCCACAGGATGCTGTGGATGCCAAAGGTTTAGACAGGCTCTGAAACCATTTAGAGAAATTCAATAAAGAAAAAAATCTATCACAGGTGACTTTAAAAAAGAATAAAAATCTATAGCCAGGAAATCCCAAAGCCACAGGATTGCTTCAAAAGCACAGCAGAGGGGAAGTATCCCCGAATCTTGGCGCTGCTCCCTCTGTTTTAAGTGCTTGCTATTAGACACTGTCAAAGCCAGAACACTGGAAGGCAGAGACCTTCTGTCTGACCCGGAATAGCTGCTTTCATGCCCTCAATAGGATATCAGCTATCAACAGACCATTTTCTCTGCACCACTTGGTTTTAGTCCTACAACTGATCCAGACTACTTCTAACACACACGCCACACTCTGGCGTAATCATTCAGAAGGGAAAATCTAAACAAGATGCTGTCCCTCTTGCCAGAGGAACCGAGGGGCTTGGGAATCTCTAAGACATGAGATAACACTCATATGGTCACCACAGGAGAAAAAGTGGTCTCCTGGTATCTCCCAAGGATGACTCACATCTCCCCTCTTTAACCCTTAAGCAGAGATGAGAAATTGCTTGAATCAGAGGACTCAAACATGAAAGGAATTTGTATTACATCATGCAAGCCCATTTCCTGCCAACGCCTTACAACCCCAGAGCTTTGGCCGGACTATTCATCAGCAAGGTATTTGTTACTTCCTTTGAGAAGCTGTTTATAGGCCTTAAGGAGCTTACTTCGAGGAAGTCTTCCCATGTATCTGAATTAGGTGCACTTCTTAACTATTTCTTCTCTTACAACTTTTTTCCACGTGGTTACTTACTATCTTTTGTTATTGATTATGAGAAAGGCATGCACTGGCAATGGAGTTCACTGGATATGTTTCTGGAAGGTATTCAGGGCTCTGTAAGGAAAGGATTCTGCCTTGTATTCAGAGATTAGAAAGGCAGCAGACATGAGGGAAGAGGGGAATAAATATACAGCCAGAGTGATCTACTTGCAAGATTCATGTCAACTGCAAGACATTGTGCTTCCTGTATTATTTAAGGGGTTTGATGCTAGGAAATCTGCTAAACAAAGGAAAGGAGAGATTTGGGGAAATGTGGCTAATACAAGCACAGAGACTTGGTTCAGAGTGAAATTTCAGAAGGTTTATAACAAGCTAAGCTATTTGGTTGTTTGTGTCTTACAACTTTTTTAATCCCCCTTATAACTTTTTTAACCCCTTTTTAATCCCCCTTCTTGCAGCATCTTAGGGATATAGTCTGGCATGAGAAAACAAGGAACCACTTCTTCATGCTTCAAGTGATCTAGCAAGTGCCTGACCAGGACAGTTCTGGATTCAGGGGAGATGCTTCACCAGATTAGTCTCCGCAGATCTTGCTTTTCCAACTCATCCTTAATTGTTTAAACTTCAATCTGTAACCAGCTCCTCCTTCAGTTTTTAGCTAAACATTCTGTTCTCTATCTTCCTTCTCACATACCACAATTTACATTGTTTTAACTTAACTCTCTTCACTCTCTCAACACGTTTTTACCTTCTGAATGTACTGTGAGTTTTAAGCAGCGTGGGATGCAATCTGGTAAAGGACTTCTCAGGTTCCTTCCCTCCTGCAGTGTTAAATGGCTTTCCACAAGCACATCTGAACTGGCCCAAACTCCTCACAGCTTCATGAGGCAGTAACATCCCAGCAGTTCTTCCCCCACACACTCTTGAACCCCTTTGTGCACAGCCACCTCACAGATGCTTCTCACCTCCTGAGTACATTGGACATTTTTGCCCAGACTACATTCTCTGAAATGAAGCTCATTATTTTCTATGGGATACTGCAGGTAAGTCAGTAATAGAATATCCCTTCAGTCCTGTCCAGTACAGTGTGGAAACACTTCACTGCTTGCCTGAAGAGGGGCTGTAGGAGTCAGGATGCAGCAGATTTAGCAGACTTACCCCAATCCACCTAATTTTAAACATAAGCTTAGTGCTTAGTGCAGTTTTCCCTCATTAGCTTGGTCCCATCCCAGATTTCAGGCTGATTGCTTTCAAGCCAAGAGGGACTCCTTAAAAGTACCAGGAACACCAAGCCTGGTCTTCTCCATTTTACTTGGAGGATCTCAGAAGCTTCCTGATCTTTGTCCTGGCTATTTACTCACAGAGCAAGGTGTTAAGACTTTGAGCCTCTCTAGAACCTCCCTCTGCCCCTGAGTTTAATAATTTGTATTAAATACACTTTTCAAACAAAGAGTGTAAGAAACAAACAACCCAAAACCACAGAAACAATGCTCCTTTCTAGCTCCTGAATAACTTTACACTTCCACTGCCACCACCTCACAGGTTACAGAGCCACATAACATACACACTGGAGGTTTTATTTTCATAGTTACTAGGAGGAAAGTAAATTAAAAACTAAAACTTTTCAGGAAGACTACTTAGATTTCAACTTTGAGACAGGGAGTCTTTGTTACAAAAATGACCAAGCAGGGCACTAGAGAGACTGTGGTTGGTGCTATCATGGTACAAGTGAAAACAAACAAGTGACCAAACCATTTTCCTCCAGGATGACATTTTTGTTTGCTTCATGGCAAGAGCATCTCAAGTCTGTTGGTACTAAAGAGGTTTTTTTGGGTGGATATCCTAATCAATGCTGGGCCACTTAGCTGCTAATCAAGTTGTGGCAATATTCCCAAATTCACACTTCATCCACATAATGGAGAAGAAGAAAAGATAGGTAAAAGAGTCTCAGACCACACAAATGAGAGAGGACAGGTTTCCCCCTCAGAATTCTGTGTGGAGGTCCCTGCTGTTTGCTGCCAAGAGACCACCAATGAGCAGCAGTGCCTCTGTGCAGCCAGCTCCAACAGGAAGCCCAGTGACCTGCTGTCCTGCATCCCCATGAGAGCTCTCACACACCCTTCACATCTCAGGATGAAGGTCTTCCTTGCCAAACTCCCCACATCAGAAGGACTGGGCAAAGAAAACAAACAGAGAGGGGAAAAAAGCAACGGGGAGGCTTCCTGTTCTCACAGGCTGCCACCACTGCTGTTCATTTTCCCCTCACCAGCCTGTGGCCCAGGAAAGGCAGCGCTCACATCCGCCTGGAGCCGGCGATGCCCCGTCAGTTATTCCAATGCAGCAAGGGAGTGCAGAGCCAGGGGAAAGGCTGACAACTGGAGAGGATTTAACAGCATTTCACCTTAAGCTTGAACTCAAAACTGAGAGGATACTGATAAAGCTGTTCCTAGCAGTTGCCACAGGCAGCCACTACCTTGGGCTGCAGCCTCATCTACATACAGGAGAACAGCAGGTCAGGCCTACCGAGTGCTCAGAAGGAAAACCAGCCACTGAAATTAAGCTGTTGAAGGAAATGTCACTTGTGATAGGTAACGATGTTTCCACCACATTAGCACCAAGCCAATGGTTCAGTTTGATTTAAGAATTGTACTTAGGGAAGTACAAGCTTTTAAAAGAGGCTTCAAACCAATATCCTAACCCGTTGTGATAGCTGAGGATCACTTTCCATAACAGAAGAGGTATAATAGCTCTAACATCCTGACCCAGTTCTGGTGTATGCAATTACCTCCTGCTTCCATAAACTCTCTCTCCTCCTCTCTTCCCTTTAGTGGCAGCTAAATAAGGTGTTCTTGCTCATTTTGCTTCCTGTTGGGGAACAAAATTATTCTGTGCAGCTGCAAATTCTGCCATGGATGTGCCAGTATTCGGCACTCTAACAAATCTCAGATATCATGTCTAATACACTTGGACATGAAAAGCACTAGAGCAATATAATATAGGCCTTGGCTATATACAAAATGAGCTGGCACAGTCAGCATGCAACAGCCTTCTGGAAGAAGAATATGTATTCTTGATGAGTTTGTCTGTATGTAAAAGCTGTATCAGTGTAGCTGTACCAGTCATTTTCCATGTTGAGACCAGCTCAAAGTACCTCAGAGCTGTTTGTCACAGCTCGGGAAATGAAGCAAAGAAGTCTTGGTTCACTGCATTTTAGGCAGGCGCTTGCATTACAAAAAGAGAAATACCATTTTGTTGGCAGACCTAACAGAAGGCTGAAAAACTGAATAGTCCCAAGGGAATAAGCTCTCCCCACCAAAAGACCTAGTTCTCATCTCAGCAATGTTACACTATGTTACACCAATATTCTGTCATTTTCCCTTTACCACGGGCTTTGTCCCTGCCATCAGCCTAGCTCTGGGAAAAGAAAGGGTATCCTGCCATTCCTGAATGGCCATTAGGCACCCACAGAGCAAACCCTGAATTCTGAGAACAGTCTCAGAGACCTCTCCAGCTCCTTACAGGAGTGTAACATAGATCTAGTAGTGCAATACTTCAGCAACAGAAAGCACCTTTTTAGGCAAACTTATACAATAATGATTTAGCACACATGCTCCCTGGGTCCTATGACCACAAAAAGTCCAGCAAGTTGACCCTCTGGTGGGGCAGAGGAGGAACAAGGGGGCTGCACAACCACCCAGAGCTTTGGGTTATCATAAAGCAATCACACAACACCAGAATTCTGTGAGAAAGAGCCTCAACATGAACCCCATCTCACTTGTTTCAGTACTGCTGCTCGTGCATGGTGACAACAGAATGCTTCAGTACATGGGAAAAGATACAAAATAAACCCTGTTCTGGAGACCTAAGCATTCCCAAGTGGCCAAAGTGAGGACTCAAACCAATCACACATTTCCACTGGCAGGAATAAAAACTCCAATAATCTGGAACATTTGGGTATGATTTAACCACTAGAGGGTGTAAAAACAGCACAGTGAAAGGTTTGCAGCCAGCAATTTAACAGCATTCAGAGCCTGAAGGAATGAAAAAGGCATTCAAACAAATGAAGGAGGAGTAGGATGCTACATAAAGTGAAAGAAAGAGCAGAATTTGACTATTGTGATCACAGGATGAAAAACCCTAAAAATAAGTTCAGCTTTGTTATTCCTCCTTAAGAAAACAGTGTGGGGAAAAACCACAGTACAAATACTTACAGTAAAGTAGTGCAATGGGGACGAGCACGATACACTGACTTACCCTCACCAGCTCAAATCCAGCTCCTAATTTGAGGAAATCCAACACAATTGCTCCTGTGTCTCATAATTACTTTGTTACAAGGTTAGGACCCCTACACATATTCCCACATCACTTCCTCCTTTCCCAGTGCAAAAAAGCAGGTGATGGATCAGCCATTGCTGATCTCCCAGCCTGTGGCAACAGAAGACTTCTTTTTCTGCTATCAAGTTAAAGCCTTGCAATCAGATTAGCTAAAAGCCTTGAAACCTCATTAGTGAAAACCAGATCTGAATTTAAACTGCTTCAGGGACACAAGCAAGACAGAAGGACAAATACTTACTACGGATCAAAATGTCATAGAGAGCAGGAAGAAAAACCAAATTAAACAAAAAACAGTCAAAAATATTTTTACAAGCATTTGCTAAATGAAAACATACAAGTTAAACTGCAGCTGTTTGTCCTCCAAGAAAAAGCTATCTGCCATCCGAAATACATGCACACTTGCTAGCATTCATTACTCCCCATGCTCACCCATACAGAGCTCCCCAGGGCTACCCAAGCTGTAATTCTCATTTCACATCCTGGCTGTAGTATACCCTCCCATGCCCATCTATGCTGATCTAGCAATCTGCCAGCAATAGCAGTTCTGGACATTCAAATCAGAAGAGTTTTTATGGGATGAGAAACAGGAAACCTGTGAAGTGGGATGCACTGGTAGGTATCAAAACACCCCTAAACAGGTAGGTAAAGTGAAGCACCAAAATATCGTACAGAAGGTGCTACTAGAATGGGAAAGCCAAAAGATAGCCACTTTAAGGATCTGACAGGCTCTGCCTCACAGCCTAGCTTACCTCACTTAGGCTGGACAGAGTAGGAACACAACTCTCACAGCATCCCAGTGTGCAGTATTTATTTGTGCTAGTTAGTAGTTTAATATATCCCAGAAGACATTCTGAATAATTTCCTCCTATAAACTTGTACTCACATACCAGGCACCAAAGACTTAAGCTCTTCAGTTGCTGAGGCTGCACTATGCTGCACTTCCTTCATAAAAACAGCTCCCATTAAGCTGTTATTACATATACCCAGACCTCATCAAGAGATGATGAAAATCACTTTCTTTATATAGCAGTACCTGAGAGTATTAAAGAATTTGATTCTGGTTTTGTTATTTGCTCATTACTGAAATGTGCTGCATTATTGATTTTCCGTGCATATTAATTTCCTGCTACACTGGTTCATACTCTGCTTTGCAGTAGCACTGCAGAACACTGAAAAAAACTTCATTCTAAGAAGAGAGATTTAATGTGTGACAGTTCTATCTTACAACCATTAAATTTCATTTGTTCCAAAGCATCTCCTCCTTCTATCGAGCAAATTCATCAACTGGGATTTCTGTCTTCTGTCAGGAGGCAAGAGAATGCTTACAGATGCAGTGCACTGAACAGTGTAATTTTTACTGCTGTAGGAACACATCCTGAATAAGAGCAAGGGGCAGGGGCCCTGCAGGACTTGAAAGGAATGCAAGACAAGTTCACAGATATTAGAAACAATCCAACAGGACGTGTCATTCCCTACTCCACCAGCAAAGCAGACTCTCACAAAAACTCAGTGTTGTTTTGCTCCCCAGATGCCAGAATTACAGCAATAAGTATAAAACAGGGCCAAGCATGTACTGGCACTGAACATCTACATTCATTAACACTGAGGAGATACAGTGGGAGCTTAGGACAGGGATTCTAAGCTGTGACATTTCTAAGTATCAAGAATTTCCTGAGCTGTTAGTAACGTGGATGATATTTAACCCTTTACCAGGCGTCTTGCCACATATTGCTGGAAGCCATAAAACCCCAGTCAATTAATCACATGTTGTCTCCACAAACAATCCACAATAGAACAAAACTATTTTCACCCCATAACATGACAGCCAGGAAACTGTCAGACAAAACACACCTAAGTGTACAGAGATGCAGGGACACACACATTTACTGCAATCAGACACTTACTTGATTGTCTCTTGCTGGATAGCCATGATAACCTGAAGTCAGAGGCTCGTTCTGCAAGACAAGAAAACAAAGAGTGAATGTAGGAGTTTCAAGGAATAGAAAGCAAGGAAATATAGGCCTGTCTTAACTCAGCTAAAGACAAGACCCTGCATGAAATGGGGGAAGAATGAGCTAAAGCATTCTGCCAACTTCCTTTTTTCCATGTAAGCCAATACACCTAAAATTTATTTTCAACTGCATGTGCCAAATTGTGTAGAAGGAAAAAAAAAACAATAAAAGCCATAAAATCAGCATTAAACTAATCCTACTCTACCCTCTGTAAAATCAGTTATGTATAATATTGGTCCTTTTCCAAAAAATTTTTATATGCAAACACATTTATTATGGTGAAAACTGAAAAAAAACCAGAACATAAAATTACAGAAGCTATTGTGCACCTCGCCCAGTCTTGAAGAAATGTTTTCCTAAACATTAGCTGTAAATGTGTCATATTTTTTACCTTTTCAAAACAATATTAATAGTTTAATATGAAGTTAAAAAGTAGTCAATGTAACTTCAAACACCCAGTAAGCCTGCACAATATGTCACACTCCCAACAGGAAATCAATCCTCTAGGCCTCATTTCTTCAGCCCAGAAGGGATTCTGAGCCCACATGTTTGGTCACATATTGGCAGCTCCACCATCCTCTCTGCAGGAATATATGAACCTCCAACACTTCTGGAATTTCTCTATGAAATTCCCAGACCCATCTCTATTTTAGCAGTGCAGTGAGGATTAAGATAACATAATACTTCCTAAATTTTTATTTCTGTTTCTAAATTTATTTTTGGTTCCTCTCCCTCCAACACATCCTCTTTGGAATGGGGAAAGGGCACTCACATGCCTTTCTGTCTGAGCAGAGGATAAACCAAACTGGACAAAGTCTGTATCAATTCCACCCTGGTACCCCAGTGCATTCACAAGCAACTCCCAGCAGAATGCTAGGAGGAGGAGGAGGAGGAGGAGGAAAGGAAAGAGCCACCCTCCACAATCACTTTCTAAGTCTATCTCCTGTTATGACTTGTGAGAAGGAACTCAAGTGAGCCCTGCACTTTCTCCAGCAGCTCTTGGAGAAGGAGAGGAGGGAGAGAGAGGCCCTGACAAAACACAGCAAAACAATCTCAAATTGTCAAAAGCAAATACATTATGGGCATGAAGCTGACTGGAATGTACAGTCACTGTCAGGAAAGAGGTTTTGTTGAATGTTTAAAGTTTTGTGCTGGGACATTTGAGTGAAAGGCCAGCTCCTACCAGAGAGAGGTCTCCTACCCTACACACAGCCTGTGGCCACTGGCACAAATTTCACAGTTTGCACAAAATGCAATTTAACACAACTCCTGCTGAAAAGCAAGGTGCTATTATTTCAGGGCAGAGTTTAGCAATGCTATTTAAAGTTTGTATCCATCCTCCTTCTCTTCCTCTTTACCTCAAGCCTACCCAGGGGATTCTCTGTGGAAACCTGCCAGGAAACAATCACCCTCTCCTCATGCTCTCATGCTACAGTAGCATGCACAGTATGAAAGCTTCAAGGACAACAAAACTTTTAGCAGCCAATTTTTGGGGATTAACAGTAATTAATTAGGCTGGCCACTGTGTGAGCACATTCTTCTCAAATACTAGCAGCCAGAAAGCAGGTTAAGCACAAAACTCCACAAACTATTCAGAAACAGAAAGAAAAACACAGAAATTGGAAGAAGCAAATGGAGATCATCAACTACAACATCACTCAAAGTTTAAACTATGAACTTGATGGAACAAGCTCATGATGGAAATGTACAGTTAGTCTTTTTCTCCCTCAGTGTAAGTACACCTTATAAGCACTGTGATTGTTTATCCCACAAACTGCAGTTTACCAATGTATGGCTAAATACCATAAACATCCACCCTATATCAGGAGAGATGGTCTTCTCTTGAAAGACTATTCCAGGAATGCTTTTAACAGTACTTACACAGACACCTGCAAGGTCAGTATCTCAGACAAATTCCTGTGCAAGTCTCTCAATACCCTCAAAACCAGAAAGATTTCTACAAAGAGAATAAGGAATTAATGGACAACTTGCCCTAATGGATATTGAGGATATGGGCAGTGAATGCAAGCTGAAAGTTACAATAAAGAAAGAAAAATATAATTGTTATTTTCAGGATTATGTTCTTCACATAAGGGACTAATAAAGAGGGACTATCATCACAAGGCTGTGGCAGAAAAGAGACAGAACTGAACTTTGTGGGATTTCCTGAAATCACAGAACCTGGATGCCAAGAAACCACAACCAGAAACAGAACAGTTTCGAAAGTAGAAGCAAATCACAAAAGTGTGAATAGAAAGATGATTACAGAGATCTGAGGGCAGTCCACAATACGTAATAAGCCAGAAAGAAACAAGAAAAATTGAATGGAGGGGGAAATGCCCCACATCCCACAATCTCTACTTTGTTTTTTGAAGGACAAACCTCACAGAATGCAGACTAGTAATGCCTGAGGGATATGGCTGCATCAGGAGGTAAAAGAAGAGGTGAAAGAGTGTTACATTAGTGAGAGTTCCGAGATAGCAGAGGTTAGAAAGAGGGCAGCAGCTGGAGCACTGAGGTCACAAAAAGGCCAAAGATATCTCTTTGCCTTTCATACAGCAATGCTACCACCAAGTACTGGACTCTTTGCAAAATCCCTGCTGTGCGTATCATTGCTCTAATTGAACTTAACTCTCCAAGAGAAGGCAGGAAGCGCCTAGGGAAACCGTCTCCGGCCAATAATCTCCAGTGCTGCCAATTTTACAGGTCACTAATGGTGAATCTGGGGCCTGCTGCACGATTATTCCATACGGAGTTTGCTTTTGTTGAAAACTAAACAGAGCACGAAGTGAAAGCGTTAAACTCCTGCAACTGGAACAGCACAGTCCAGCAACATCCACACAGAAAACCCCTGCTAGTAGGCAATCTAAGGCAGCAGAGGCTGGGGATACAGCTCAATCTCCTCCTCTGACTGCACATGAACAAAACTAATCTCACCAAATGGAAGTGGGAAAGGGAGAGGGAAGGTTTGACACAGATAAGTGCCCACCACAAACACAGAGGGACTCTGCCTTCTGGCAGCAGCCTGATGGGAGAGGGAATCCCCAGATAACTCCATCCCGTTCACACAGCTCCCTCCTGCCAATTACATTCTCTTTCGATGCCAACATGCAGCCAGACATTCATAAAGAAATTGAGTTAGGTAGCACTAGCCTGCAAAATCAAATCAAACTGCCACTGGGATGTTTCATTACTTTGTTTACCACTGAAAGGCATTTCTCAGGCACTTGCAATTTGCTTTAGAGTAGGGAGAATAAAACTGGAAGCTAATACCAGAAATCAGCTTTCTGCAATACATATTGGGATTTTATTCAAACTATATTGATGATCTCACACATGAGCTTCCACACTTCCATAGGATGGGTGACCACTGTGGCTGTACCGCAGCAACAGCCCCTGTGCAGGCCAACTGGATTTGACAGGGTACAAGTCACAACTCAGTCAAATCCACAAAGTCTTTACCCCCCATTTATTTCAAAGTTTTCCTATTCTTTCATTTCCCAGCCTTGCAAACACAAGACCTTTTCCACTGGCACTTGCAATAGTAAGGTCTGCCACAAACTGCAAGTCACAGGTACAGCCTCGGGTCAGAATATAAACTCAGCACAGTCATTTGTAGATGACTGAAGCTCAAAGTAGATACTCCTGCACATGCAGAACAGCCAGGCTTTGGAGTTTTTCGGAGTTTTGATACCTCTCAACTTGACACATTCTAAGAGCAGCTGAATTAGACACATCTTAAAAACATAAGAAATTGCCAATCAACAAAGATGCCATGAAGAAGTGATCAACTCTGCAGGTGGCACTAACTTATGGAAGGCCTCAAAGGACTGGAATAAAGTCATTCCTCTATGGAAAATGTCACAACTCCAACACATAATGGAAGGTCTGAAAGTCCTTCTACTCTTTTCCTAAAATTAAAACTAAATTTTAGCTTAAAAATGCAATAATCCTATTTTTGGACTAACCTGACCCCAGAATCAATCAATTTCACATCACAACTTGCCATTTTGCCGGATGCAACAATCACTGAGGCCTGATCAGCAACTCTTTCCTGATAGCCGAATGAAACCTAGAGTCTGCAGATTAAAACTTTGCTCATAGGAATCGTTAGCTTAGTGAGTTCATCCACACTTCCCCCAGCCAGAAAATCAATTCCTGCTGAATCCAAGCTTCAGCCTCAAGTGCTGAGTCCTTTCCATTGCAAAGATAATCTCAGAAACATGACCAAGCAATCTCTTCCCTGGATCTGCAGCATTCCTGCTTTGTGACAATGCCAGGATAAGTGGAGTGAGGTTAATGTAGTCCTTTCAAGTTCCATAACCACCTGCTGGGTTCCGAACAGCAGCAGCAAAACTCACAGGAACAGCTCATCTGTCTCTGCTCTGGCTGCCCCCAAGAGCTAAGGCTGGTGCAGCAACCTGGTAGCTTGGAAAGAAGCAACCAGAAGGGAGAAAGCCAGAAACCCTCGGACTACACAGAGCAATGAAAAAAAGGCAACAAGAAATTACTTGTTCCTCCCAAAAGCAAAATGGGATTTTGAAGTGATGAGATAGCACAAGCTACACATTTATCAGACTTGTACTAGACAAACAGAAGCCACTTTCTCAGAGCACAGTGAATAAGATGTTCACAATGCGAAAAAAAAAAAAAGCTGAAAACACTGGCTACGAAGCTATTAATCTGAAAGTGACAGTTGAGAAAAAGTAAAGATCATGAGCCAGACAGAAATCCCAGTGCTGTTCATCACAGCCCAGTGGTTTCACCATCTTTTTTGTTTTACTTCTTGCATACAGGAAAGACAGAAACCCTGTGTTGAGGAAAGGGGGGGCAGGTGGGGGGATCATCTTGAAAAAGGCTTTTTAGTATTTAACTGTGGCAGAGCACTGCTAAAACTGTAAATGCCTTGATCTTATTATCAGTTGCTAAGAAAATAGGCAATTCTTTATAAGATCCTTACTTGCACAAGTTATTGCATATAAACAAAAAGGAAATAACCATTTCTTTGTCCAAGTCTATCTGATGCATTCGGTGTGCCTCCTCAACTGTGTGTGCTGCCTCCTACCCCAACTTGTTTTTGGATAAAATTAATGGGGTAAGTAGCATCTAAGGGTGAATTACCAATTATTAATGAAAAACTGAACCAAGCAGTTCTTAAATGGATCTTAATGTCACCCTTCTCCCTCCATACTCATCCTAATTTGATATACAGCTCTTGCTAATCACTCTGCAGCACCAATAACTGTGTCTATAGTATGGGACGCTTCCCCTCAGCTGTCTTCACTTTCAATTAAACTTGCTTCATGGCTTTGGCTGTTTTCCACATGTGCAGACATCATCTAGGGAAGACCTTCCATTTATTTGCTTCCTTGTTAGTGCCCTGACATCAACAACCTGTACAATTTGCTGGATGCAAGTAGCAGGACTTACATTTTACTTTTCACCCACTTCTCACCCATCCACTCCCCTATCCCCCCCTTTTTCTAAGTGTATTTGGGGACTAAAAGCTTGAGATTTTGATAAAAGCCACCCCAACAAGTACACTGTGCACAGCTGCCCTTGATGGCTGGGAGGAATGCTGGCTAGCACAGCCCTGGCTTCCGACACCCACCCCACAGGCTGAGGCCCCTTCTTGAGGCAGGGAGAAGCAGGGGTGGGGCTGCCAGCGCAGGGCTCTGGCTGAAGGGACCCGGTGCTCACGAGAGAAAAGAAGCGCCCCCGAGCTGCTCTGAGCCCAGTAGAGGCCCGGACAGAGGCTCATCCGGCCCCTCTTCCTTCCTGGAATTCTGGCCCTGTTGCTGCAGCGACAGCAGCCTCCGGCCTAGGCCCCCCCCACCCTGCTCCATATCCTAAAAGCCCCGTGTTTTCTGCAGAGCCGGTAGGACGGGGCAGGAGAGCTCCCGTGCTGCCATGGCTGTGGTGCCTCAGAGGGCTCCAGGGAATGCAGCTCCCGCCTGCAGCCTCTCACCCACTCCAGCCCCACAGCAGAAGGGGGTCCCTGTCCCGGGGGTCCACTCCAGCCTCTCAGCTGCACCCCCAGCCCTGTAGCAGGGCCATGGCACCCACGGAGCCCACAGGCTGCTGTGGGACGCAGCCCTTCCACCCGGCCATCGGGAAGGGGCAGGACCCCGGCGGAGCCCGGCTGGAGAGAGGCCAGGCCTGCCAGAGGCTCCCCGGGCGGGAAGCCCAGTGACACAGTAAAGACAAGAAAGGAAAGTGATGTCAGATTAATAAAAATAGTCTCCTGCCCTGACCAGAGTTTGAATAGTCTGGAGCAGTCGGCTAGGGAAGCCCACAAGGTGGTCAGACAGAACAGGGCAATTTGGGAATGGCTGCATCCCTGTTGAATAGAGCCCCAGTGATGCCACCCAAATGTGTCAGTGCAATTTTCTGTATTTTGAAATACGTATTTTCTTAACTCCACTCTCCTGGCACTTGGTTTCTGTGAAATCATATGTATACAATAGGAAGAATAGCTGATTGGCATAGCAAAGGCCGCAGAATGAAACACAGACAAATACACATCTGACCAAACCACACAGAAAAGTTTAAATACTTTCAGGTCTGTTAAAATATTCATGATGCAACAAGTTTACTGCATACTCAGGTTTTAAGCTGACAATGTCCATATGGAGTTACAGTACACAAGTCTAATGCTGCAGAGAAAGGGGATTTTCATACACAAAAAGTACTTCCACAGCTAAAATTGAAGTATTTTATACATATTCTTTATAACAATGCTGATTCTTCCCGGACTTTTTTTTCCTAAATAATGGAAGCAGGTCTCTGGTCAGAAGCAGCCTTTCCTCCAGCTAGGTTTTTCATTCTCCAGATGAGCCAACAGATGTTTTCAGCTACTCAAATATAATTGAAGAGAGATAAGATTTCATTAATTCACTGTAATTTAAACATGCAAAACATACACTTTCTTTGGACTACATATGGCAGCACCCTCATACCACTCCAGGCATGAAGAAAATACAGTCTGACTCTGCTGGTCCATGACCTACAGTGGCAACAATAGACCCAGTGCAAGTTAAAGCCCCTGGGAATACTGTGCACTGTGTGACGTCTGTGATCCAGCAAATACAAGGACACTCTGCATGCACAGAAGTCAATAGCACAAAATATTGATTTCCCTCCTCTTTTACTAAGCAGAAGCATTTTAAAATGGCAGTTCATCTTCATGCTCTTACTCAACAGAAACAGGACAGGGCTCACAACAAAGCTCTAAAATATAGCACTGGGGGCATCTTTGGATGCCATAATTATTACATGGGGCTGAGGAAGCATTTCACACATAATTTACACTGAGCCAACTCGTTACAGGGCAACATGCTCATGGCACGAAAATCTGGCTTGCTCAAACATGATGACTACAAGCTTTCACAAGGTGAAGAGGACTACAGAGTTTTGCCTTAGCAGTCGGTTCACTGTTCTGTTTTCTAAAAAAACAGGATGGAGAATACATGACAGAACAGGACAAGGGAGATGACACCATGGATCCAGAAGGGAAGTCAGTTGATCACAAGCTTCTTAACTGATTTTACAAATGTTCACAGGCTGTTGCTCAAAGGCTAAAAAGAAACAAGTGTACTCCTACTTGCAAATGAAATTATAGTTGTCATATTACCTTCAGAAGAAAAAAGCTTAAGCTAATTTGTCAGCTGGGTGTGAAGAGGCTGTGATATAAAATTAAGTCTGGCTTGCTCTAAGGGAAATTGGCACAAAAAAGAGATAGAGGCTCAACAGCACACAACTGACAAAAATCATACTGTATACTAAGTGCTGCAGGCAAATAGGTGCAAGAGAAATTTTCTGTGCCCTGGACACACTGGCCTGATTGCATAAGCTGCCCTACATAGCTACAGAAATTATTTTCCCAGGTTCACATTACAAACCATCTTCCCTTTCCCCAAAGACATAAATTGTTCAAATAGTCTAGCCAAATGCAGTTTCATCTCTGGGATACTGCAAGTTCCCAGAGCCAGCTTGAGAACGGAGAGAAGTGAGGTGGGCAGGCTGATGGGCTGGAGCTGTAATGGCAAGGGGTTAAAATGCCTGGAGGAGGGAGAAAGCAGAGGGCTTGGGGCAGCCTGCCTCGGCAGCCAGGACTGGTTTTGATTAAGCCTGCAGGATTGTGGAGCTGCACAGGAAGTGCTGGGGGGCTGAGGGTCTCAGAGCCGCCATCCCAAACACACTGGAAATCTTTGTGTTCCAGCAGCACCATCTGGAAACAGTTAGAGAGAAACAACTCCCAGGCCTTCCTTCGCAAAATAGAAAAAAAATAGTAAATCCACTCTTAAGACCATTAAGTCTGGCCTCTTCATCCCCCTCCTGGAAAGCTCCTCTCCCTGCAACAGCAGGGAACAAAAGGGCACCTCTAAAAGGGAATGAACCCCCTCTCGTGCTGCTGCAAGAGCAACTTGCACAGCAAGGCAGCTCCCTCTGCTTACAAGGGACACCCCAAAGTGCATCCCAAAGGGTATCCAGGGCACTAATGGCACCTAATATGATCAACTTGGGGGGAAAACGGACAGCAAGTCATTCCACAGCCAGAATATCCCCAAATGGGAGCTGTGCACATTCAGGGATATCCTGAATTCCGGCCCTTGAAATCTCCCATTTCTCTGCCATAAATCAGCACATGGATTTGAGAGAAGCCACTCCACCAGAGACAAATATTCCAGACACACACAAAAGATCTAATTCTATTCTTAAGAGGACAGAAGGACCACGATGCAAAGCACATCATCATGGTGATGGCTCCCCTACTGCCTCAGAGGTACCAAGGATCAGAAGGGCAGCAGAGACTGATCCAGCCATTTCACCCCTGACAGGCTCCTTCTGATAAGGGAACAACCTCTTAGTGCCTCAGCACATGTTCTGAAGACAAAGGAGGTGTCTGTCTCCAAAGTGCCATTCACGAGAATTTTAAAAGGGAAAAGTAGAGGTCATGACTGTTGAATTTTACCAGAATAAATCCTCATGTAACAGTTTATTAGAGGGTTACTCCCCTTGCAAGGGTTCCTATCTCCACAAAGAAATAAAGCCTGCTTTTACCCTTCCCTCTTTGCTTTACCTTTATTCATCTCTCCCACACACATCAGTATTTTTCAGGGATTTCCTTCTAATTAGACACCAGAGTGTTACACATTTGCCTACAAAAATGTAGAGAAGTATCAAAACAAAATCAAAGCTAACCTTTCAACATCCCAATTAAGCAATTCCATATGAAAAGTAAGGAGTGATTCCTGCTATAACACAACACTATTCCACTACAGAAAACACACCTTTGCCTTTCTTTTTACATGCACCCTATAGCTGACTGCCACCTTCTTATGGGCCAGGGACAGATGGAATGGGATGTGGTCACATGCCAAAGCTCTCTGTAACCAGAGTGCAATTTATAAAAATAATAAAAAAGAAAGTCTTAAAATAACAAGTTTTCTAAGCCATTAACCAGGGACTCTTTGGAATCCACTTGTGTTATACAAACCTCCTCACTGCTCATGCAAAGCTCTTGCTAAACATGATTACCCTGAGTTACCTGCATGGCAGCTGCAGCCACAGCTCCCTACTACGAAGCATATGAAAAAAACAAAATCCTGCCTAAGCTACCAAAAATGCCCAGCCTAGACAAACTGCACAGGATGGCAGCCTACAGCTGATATCCCAAGCTAGGCAAATAACTTATGCAGGAGGGATAAAGCATTCCCATGCAAGCAATGGTCACAGCTAGAACACTGTTAAAAGAAGGAGAAAAGGAACACTTATCAAAGGATCTCCTTCTCTCACAGAGGAGGAACACATCCTCTCTGGAATAGATTTGAGTTTAAGTACATGCTTTGTTTCAAAATTTCAAGAAAAAGGAACAAAAAAATTGGGAGAGAGAAAAGATAGAAAGAAAGAAAGAGAGAAAGATACAAAACAAAACACCATCCACCTGATATGGGGATCAAACCAGGTATTTGCAGTAAGCTACTGTTTCCATTTCATTGCAGGGAAGCAAGGCAAGCCTCTCCAAAGACTTTTCTAAGAAAGGTCATGCTACCATGGAGAGCAAAATTAACCAGAGTGGTCTGAATTCTTCAGTTTGGTCCAGATGGGAATGCTAGCCCCGCTTATAAGGGAATAGCTGCTGCTGCTTCCCATTCTGCCCAGAAGGGACAAGAACTTTATCTATTAATGGAAAAATTAAGTGAGAGACTTTCAGTAGTCTCAGGTATTGGATATTCTTATACATCCTGTGTGTAAATACAGCCATCAACAACAAAAATAAGATCGTAATTAAACAGCACAAGCTCATAGTAAGAAATTGGGCCTGAGAAAGGTCAAGAAAGGTGCCAGAGAGCTTTGTGGTGACTGCAGTAATAAAGCCCCAGGCTGCTGCACCCCAGGAACCAGGGAGACTGTGAGATCTGGGTCTGTCAAGCAGGCAGGAGACAGACACAGTTCTTCCCTGCAGCATCCTACATGCCTCCAATGCATTTGTCTCTTTTTAAGAGCTTTAGGTCTAGTTAAAGCCCAGGAAGTCCTCAGGAACAGCATACAAACTCCTCACAGAGCCTCAGTTCCACTCTTTTGTCTTTATGGATAGTCTGAAGCCACTGGAAAAAGACCCACACCCCCCTCCAGGAGGTCTCAAAACCCCCAGAATACACATTCCTGCCAGCACCATACAAAAGCATCAAAGCCCCCTCCCTTCCCTGCCTGCAAGACAATGGAACGAACAAGGCAGTGGAACTAACCCAAACTAGTTCCTCGCTGATTTGTACCCTATGCCCCCTGCAGCCATTCCCATTCCAGCCCCCTGCAGCCATAACCACAGCCCCCTCACCATGTCCCCTGCCACGGTCCCTCCAGGCGTGGCCAGACGATCGCCCAGCTGCTCCACACGGAGTGCAGAACCCACAAGTCCTGACCGCCCTGCCTTCCGTGGCGCACTTCTCTGCATCTCTCCCGCCCCACCACCATTTTTCACAGAGCTTTTAGGAAGGGGATAGCATTACAATTCTGCCAACTTTAAAATGGAATTGAAATTGCTGCTTGGTTTGTAAGTGTGCATGTGTGGGCAGGGATTGTCACAGCACATTCACCTAAAGCTTGTTTCCTTCACAATTTAGTCTAAAAACCTCTCTCCTGTGTGCAATCCCTGGAGACTTCTTTGCATTAAGAAGTAACATTTCCCTGCCTGAGTCTACAGATGAAATGCAGAACAAAAGAGAGCTAAAAGCACTGGGCTCCTGAAATTACAGCATCGTGTATCTTCCTATGCAGGGCATTCAGATGAAGGAAACAAAAAGGGAGCCACCCTCCCACCGAACACACAAACATCTTAAATTAGGTACAGAGAAACTGGCAGTGTAGCAAACCTCCGAGTGGGAGCAGACCTAAGGCACTGTGGCAAACAGCAGAGAAGAGGGCCAGTCAAATCTTAAAATCCTGCCAAAGCACCATTTGGGGTTTTTTGTTTTATTTCTCAAGGTTCCTTTGAAAATATAGCCAACATTTTTAGTCAAAGCTCTAGACAGTTGCAGTCCTACAAATTCAGTTCTACTTGAGCCTTCCTTCTGCACATTGCTCAGCCCAAGTATAAAGGGATTAAACCTCAAACTCCCTTAAGCTAGACAGTGATACAAAACTTTTAAGAGTATGGGTTTAGAGCCAGATTAAGCCAACCTCAAAAATCACTGTACCAACAAAGTAAATCACTCTGGTTCTTTTCCTCTCTGGTTCCCAAGTGTGCACCCCTACTTCACCCCTTGCATGCACAGTAGGAATCACAGAAGAAAACTGCAAGTCAGATCAGCTTGCTGATCCTCCTGGAAACTAATCCCTCAAAAAGGAGAAGGATTAGATTCAGGAACAAAGGTGGTCGCTACAGGCCATGTAATCCCTGACACCTGTACATGGGAGGGTGCATGACCACATGGTTGGAGCCAGGGAGAAGGCAAGGCTTCTCTTTCAATGAAAGCATAGTTTCCCACCAGCTTAAACCAACTGCAGCAATGAGAACTTGGCTGACAAGACTCCTCCTTAGAAACTACCAGTCCTTGATCTCCATGCATTTCAGGACCCTTTACACAGTATCTAAAACAATGCTTTAGGATTCCAAATTTTTACTCCCTTGAAGAACCGATCATCAGAAACATCAAGCAATCATCTGAAGCAACAGAAGAAAGTCATGATAACATCACATTTCATGGCCTCCCTTCCTCATGCCAGAACACATCCAGTAGTGTATGGCCTAATCAGATACAGGTGATGTTGGCTCATACTTTGTTCCTTTGTCCCTCAGAAGCATGGAGCAATGCAAGTCTGCTGCTGCTTTACTAGAGACTGCAGCTGCTTATTTGAGTTTTCATGAGCAAAGTGATGTTCTAAGGATAGTAGCAATGAGTACTCAAAACCAAGCTGTCATGCCTGATCCGTTAACTATGTCCAGAGCTGTGAGAATCCAGGAGGGAAAAGGCATTTTCATCAATTAAATCTATCTACACTTGGTAGCTATTTTTCAGATCAGTAATTGGAGAAGACCTACAAAAATAGATGCTAATACCTTTTTCCCTAGGTTTTCCCATCATAAAAGCACTGCTCTTAGCTACAGGCCCATCCACCACTGCTACAAACAGATGTCACAGATTTGACAAGACCAACTGCAGAACACTGATTAGGGGGAGAATGTCAAAGGTAGGATGAGGCATGTAGAATACTTCATATCAGGCATACTAAAAGTATGCATACCTTTTCTTTCACAAGAAGAATATGAAAAAAAAAACTTCAAAAACTAATCTTAAAAGAGCTTATATTGCTTTCCTTCGCAGGGATAGGAAAGAACAAAACTAATCTCATATAGCAGTCACACTGCTTAATGCATTACAGGAAAGCACCTAAATGATGACCACAGAAGATAAGGTTGTGTATATATACAGCTTATATTTTTACACCTATATTATACATAGTTATATATGAACCTGACCAAAACTGAAACATAACAGACCCCTAAACTTTCTAGGCAACTACCAACATCAATGGAGATTTTGTAGCTCTAAAACTGACACAAAAAGGAAGGTCTAGGAGCATTCCTGAATTTGCAGTGCATCTTTCTAGTGCCAAAAACAAAGTCCTGAGGCACCAACACTACCAACTGTAGTGTAAAAATGTTTGATTCAAGATGAAGCTTGTAATCCTCCTGGGTGAAAAAATGCATCTCCCAAATCTCATCCCATGTGAAGTCAGCATTGCACCTGTTGAAAGATAGCACTGGTGCCTGGAGGATTAGCTGCAGCTTTGAAGAAGCAGCAAAGAAAGAAGGAGGAGAAAAAAAAAAAAGAAGGCTACTGTAATTTCACATAGATTTAAGTGCTGCATGAGAAAGCTGTTATCCGCCGCACAGAAGGACACTGTACAGATTTGGGACAGAAGGATTGAACACATGCAAATCACAGATTGAATTCTGTCCCCCACTGCTCTTCAATCAGATCAGGAAGATGAGAGAAAAAGACCAAAATCTGCTCCCTTCAGAAAACAGTCAAAAATCTCCTGGGGGAAGAAAAAAGAAGGAAGGAAGAAAAAGTTTTCTGTTTCTCCTGCTGCCATTACTGAAGCCAAAATGGCTACGAATGAGAAACTCCAAAACTTAGAATCTCTACTCCACAAAGAGAACATAAAAGCATAGAGGGCCATATTTTGAGGACAGGCAATTCCAGCTCTCCTGCATCCTGGAAGCCACGCACTTCAACCAGGCTCAGCTTCCCAACTCACTGCCTGCAGGCCTCACCATTTATGAGTCCCAGTCTGCAACCCTTTGTATTTTCTTCTGGAGGGGCTGGATGCTTTTGCCACAGCAAAAACACATTTGCAAGCCCTGTGTGCTAATCAGGAAGCGCAGTCCTAGACTTTCTCCCGGTTGCTGCATGAAGGCTTCACACCTTCACAACTCCATGTCTCCCACTCATCCAACTAAAAAAGCAATAGGAGGAAGCTTGCTTCAGACATTTCCCTCTCCTCTATAGACAGGGAATAGTATACCTCTCCTCCATTCCTGCCTGTACAAAGGACAAAACAGATGACTTTATCCTTTGTTCCCTTCCTTCTGGCCTTTTTGATTCAATAGCCAGTCGATACTCATGCAGTTTGTGATTTAGGCTTTCCTGGGGTTTGTCTTGCTCCTCCTTCTCCACTGGCTTACTCTGCTCTGTGCTGCAGAGAAGCCACAGCAAGCAATACTGTAGCCACCACTTCCGAGGTAACAGCACACTGCATTGCCCCAGGCATAAGTGCCAAAGTGGGGATACAAAGGACAGCACATCAATCCTCCCTTATTGCCAACATAACCACACACTGCAAACTGTGGCCAGTGACTCTCAAACACTCTGCCTTTGGCTGGGAGGACAACATCCAACAAGAAAAGCTTTCCAAGGCCCAGGAGAAAGGTGCACCACTCCACCATCCAGCATTTGCACAGGCGTGAAAGGACTGGGTTTCTCTCTGGAAGGGAGTTCTGTTTTCTCTAGCATCTGTCAGACCCTGGGGACCCCTTAGCACTTTATCAAATACTAGTCCCAGAGGGCGGTAACAGTGCAGGATTTAAAAAAAAAAAAAAAAAAAAAGCCCTTGTTACTTTGTACTCCATCACCTACATATTGCCTCTACTACAGAAATCAGGTTTTGAGGAATATTATTGGTTCTGATTATTATTAATAATTCTGATTATTACACCTATTTCACTAATCAATTACATCAGTTTTCAAATATCAGTGTAATTACTAAAGGAAAAGTCAATCCATTGTCAAGGCTGATTTATTGGTCAAAATCCAGAAGGAGATTCTGGACAAAGACGACCAGACAAAGAAAGAGCCGATTTACATGATCCAATTAGAGGTGAAAAAACACTCCTCTGTGCAGCCAGGAGGAGGACCTGAAACTCCATCCACCCCTGTCAACTGGGACCAGAGAGCACTGGGGTCAAAGGAAGCTTCCCCAAAGACCGGCCACCTGCTGTAATTGCTTAAAAAAGAAAATGCAGAGGAACAAAGCAGAGGATCTACACAATGAAGATGGTACCAAACATACATCCAGAAGTTCTTTTTAAGAGAAGCGATAACCTCCTTCCAAAGGTATAAAGATGTGTCTTCAACAGCTTTTATGAGTTGTGATAATGTGAACAGCAGATATGTTTTAAATGTTTAGCAAAATAAATTATTCAGACTACTAAGAGCAACATCATAGACAAAAGGGAAATGATTTCTATTAGAACAATTTTTTTAAAATTTCCTCTCAGAAATTGTGAAACGTGATTTTTTTTCTAGCACAATCACCCCTGAAAGCTCAGGATACAGAAGTAAGGAGAACCTCAAATGGTGTGTGAAACATCAGGATGTAGTTTGCACAGAAATCCACTCCACCAAGATGAAATACAGATAGGACACAACACCAGATACCGCACGTGGAGAGCTGGGACAAGACGATGAGGATGGGGAGCCCAGGCAGGCTTCAGCACGGCTACAAGGCAGAGACAGACAAAAACACACGCAGCCCTGCCAACAACCCTTGGAGCAGCGAGGGGGCCGGCGCCCACCTACGCCGCGGATGGAAGGGCTGCAGGGCAAGCCGGGCTCCCCGAGCGCAGCCACACAGCCGCAGGGCCAGCCCGGCGCAGGCGGCCGCCCCCGCCCCTCCCGCCCGAACACACAGGGCGCCCCTGGGGCAGGCGCAGCAATGAATCCATCAGCGGGCGCTGGCAGGGTGCCTCGGCGCGGGAATTCAATAGGAACAGCAGGCCGAGGAGGAGTGAATAATTCAGGCGCCCCGCTCGCTCACACCGTACCGAGGAAAGATGAAGCCCGCTCGCAGCGCCTGGAGCCGCTCCGCGCACTCCCGCCCGGGGCCACCCGGCTGGGCGAGCCCCGGCCCGGCCCGGAGAGCCGCGCCACGCTGGCAGCAGCCCGGCCTGCCCTCGCCACCAGCGGGAGCGGAGCGCCGGCACACTACACTGCACGGCTTGTTCCCCTCGCACACACAGCTCCCTGTGTCCCGCCGGGAAGGAAAAGCCACCGGCAGCGTCATGTGCTCTCCATCAGCCCTGCTCCCAAAGCTTAAAGCAGAAGAGGTTGAAGGCTATTCTCTTGCAGCCATTGCTCTGTCCCTGGAAATGTTTGTGTTAGACTAGTCTATCAGAAACAGAAAAAGCTGCAGGGAGGGAAAAGAGGGATAAGGCAAGACAATATACAAGTGTTGGGGATATGAAAAATGTTAACCTTCAAAGCAATAGGCTTATAATACTGCATCCTACAGCAGAGTAAACAGCTTTTGCAAAAAATCCTCTGTGCTGGTCAGTCTATGTCAGGCCAAGTCTAACAATGACCTGGAGCACACAGAAACAGTGGGGACAGTTTTCATCTACCCTATGCAGACCGAGAACAGACAATGATTACAATTCAACACACTCCAGTAACACAACCTCTTTTTGCCACCATTAGAATGGGAAAATTTCAAAAAGGGCAAAAAGTATCCCTGGATTTCTTTCCTCCTCATTCATTCCATCAAGAGACATCTAATGCTGAAACTGTTCTGCCAGACCTTGAGTCTTGAGGCCAGAACAGACCTGGCAGATCAGGCCAAAGTTCTAGGTGCTCTCATTTTTCAATCATGCATCTTGCAGCACATGCTGCAACACGGCAAAAATGACTCCAGCACATAATGAGCATGCTTCCTCCTGCTCCAGCCCAGCAGCCAGTTTTGCCCCAAGACAAGGTAGCCCACATTATCCTACTGGCCAGGACAAAATCATTCCAGATCGGCCAGGGCATGAACAAGCAGCAGTTACTGCAGCCGAGGGCAAGATGCGGAGCCTCCCCGCTGCTGCTAGCAGCACTGAATCAGTCTTCACCATAAGGAGCTCTCCCCATCGTTTCCGCTCTCAAGGACTTCCCAACCAATTTGGGATCGCACACTGCACACAGCGGCCAGGCAGCAGCACCAGCTGCACTTCCCAGTGAGCTGCACGTCCCAGGCATCGCGCTACAGCTCACAGACACACACAAGCAAACAGTGTCTGCAATGGCACTGCACAAGGCTAAGCAGATGGAGGTAGATTGGGTCCACTGTGCTCAGTAGGAGCCCAGAGCAGGGGAAAAAAATATCTCATTCGATACTTACTCCTTTTCCTGCACAGCCGACCAACAGGGCAAGGCATCTTAAGCACAGATGTCCGTCCCATTACAGATCTCCCTGGGGCCTGCCAGGACTTCGACTGTAGTTCAGCAAAGAAAGAATCCCAGACAGAACATGAAGCCTGGGCTCCAGAAGCAACTTCTTTATCTTTATTGCATTTTTTGTATTTTTAAAAAATTTTGGCACTCTGCTGACTTTCACAAAGGTAATGCTTGGAATGTACAAATCTGCACCAAAAACTGCAGAGAGAAAACCTTAAGAACGGTATATTAGCTGAATACAAACTCAGTACACAGTGTATTTAGATTGAGCCTTTTGACCTTCAGATCTTACTGTACAAACACCTGCAAACCAGTAGCTCTTCCTTTGTAAAACAGAGGCAGGATGGGAGAGCATGAAGTCTCTCTCAGCCTAAATCCCTCATTCCTTTTAACAAACAGGAATTACCGCATCATTAGATTTAGCAGCAGTACTTAAAACCAAATCAGATTTGGCGAGAGGAAAATAAAGCTATTGACTCCTGACATTTGCAACTTCAAGTATATTAGACCAGCTCCTCCATTTATATTTAGTACACTAGTGAAGAAAGCAGCAGTCTCTAATTAAACAGATACAGCATAATCTTCGCTGAAGGATCAAACGCACCAGAAACCTTCCCGTTCCTGGTGCCACGGCTCCCTGGGAAGCCAGGCTCTCACGCTGCTGCGGAAACCATCCCAGCCGGGTGAGTCACCAGCGCTATCCCCCAACGGGCATGATCCACAGGGCCTCTGGAAACAGCTGCTGGGAGAGCAGCAGAAAGAGAGAAATCAGACAAGATCCCAATTCTGCCTGCTCCAAGAGGATTGTTCTATTCTTCTCACTTTGTCTCCCCCATGCCTCCAGGGATCTGTCTCCCTATTGAAGGGGGTGACAGCCATCGTTTTAGCTTCACTGACACCATCATGGATTTTGTAAGCCAGAAGAAACTTCTATGATGTACATCTTAATGTACAGAGAGAGCCTCTTGGAAGAGCTCCTGTGCAGCAAGGTCTCAGGCCATTACTTAGCACAAGGAAAAGGGAAAGCAGAACAAATTGGAGGGGACAGAGGGTTTCAATTTGGGAGTACAGTGCTCTGTCAAACACAGCCAAAGCAGTTTTTTATATCCCCAAGATTTACAGCTCTCACCTACTTCCCCAACTCAAATCTTTCATGGAATTTACTGATTTTCTACAAGCTCTGCACTATAAAACAATCCCAGTTCTTTTCATGTTTGCATTTGGCACAAACAGTGCTGGCATTGCTTGGACACATGCTGCCCAAATGCAGAGAATAAAGATGAAGGATGCAATTTTCCTGTAGCTTTAAATTCATTATAAGAAGCACTTTTCTTAAGTGATCCTACTCACTCCAAGAAAATCGGAGCTATTTTATATCATGACATTCAACCTACAGGAAACAGCAAAGTATTGAAGAGGAATATTCACAGAGAGGAAACAGCAGGAAAGGGACTAGATGAGTATCTTCAACACACAAAGTTTTCCAGCTCCGTTTCACTTCCTGGGCCAGCTGAGAGTCACTGAGCAGCACTGCGCTGTGCCCAGCTGAAAACGTGAAACTCAACCCCCTGACAATCAAAGGAAGGGTGGGAATCTCTCAATGAGCCTGCCCAGGAGGTGGAATACTGGCCAAACCTCATTACAGGGCATCTCCTGCCTTTCTCTCCTCTGCTGCTTGCTCACTGTGACATCCAAGCTATCAGTCACAGAACTCAGCAGCGTGCAGCCGCCTGTACCCCCCTGCCCAGAGCCTCCCCGTACACTCCCCAGCATGCAGCAGTAATTGCCTTTCCTATTAGCCCACAGCGACAACAGCTGCCATGGCAACCAGCAATGATTTTAATAAGTTTGGTCTGTTTTCAAGGGCAGCACGCGCGTGCCGGCACATGAGCACGTTGCAGACACGCGCCAGGGGGAAGGAGGACCTGCCACCAAATACAAAGACAGAGCTGAAAACACACTTGGATCAGAGAAACAGTGGATGAGCAAACAGTTACCCCCCTCTTCTGCAGGAGGAATGGATGTCCACTCACTTCTAAAGCAAAGTGGATGTGAGAGGGGTGGGCAGTGGTATGGTGGTGTTAAATGTGCAAAGGCTCTCCTTGAGGAGCTACAGATACTACCAGGTGACAGAAGTGACAGGCAGCTGCACTGTGGGTATGGTGTGCCACATCACCCCGCACACTGCTGCTGTCAGCACTGCTGAGATGGACACAGCCAGCACTGGACACCAGCTTGCCTCTCAAAAGGACAGCAGAGGAACACATCCACCATGGTGGAGGCAGCTGAATTTAGAGATAAATTATTCTCTTTGGCATTACTTATTTTCTATGAAATCAAGAAAAAGAAGCTCCAAGCCAAATGAAGCACAGAGAGAAAGGATCACTTCTTTCAGAACCTATTTACTCCCAGCTTAGCCTCGAGGTATGATTTCACACCATGCACCCCAACAAAGAGGCTGTGCCCACTGTAAATACCCCACAAACACAAGGATTGGTGGCCCAGAGTAAAGGGGTATTACCAGTCAGACCAACTTACACCAGGTGGTCTAAAGCTGTCTAACCCAGTAGTACCGACACAACATTTGCAAATCATAAATTTAGTATTACTGGGGTTTTTTCAAAAGCCTTTTGAAGGTTTAGTTTAATCAGCTGTCCATCATCCACTCACCAGCTGCTACAAAGGGACAATTTCTGCTATGCAAACTGCACCAGTATCTGTAAACTCCACACAAAAGACTTGGAGGAAACAGACAAGAGGAGCAAACATGATACACTGAAGCCCAGAATTCCAAATTAGCTGCAAAACGAAGCATATAGTATCATTCCAGTCTCACAAGCTATGCAGACTCATAGGAGAGGGAAAAAAAAAAGTAAATCTGCAGCACCTTTTCCACCATATCATGTATTTTACACAAGTCTAAAGAAAATATGAAACATCCAACAGCTGCATGCAGACTCATATATGTAATTAATTTGAATTTTGAATTTTGGTGCTAGGGAAAGATGCTGTAAAACACTGCAAACTACCTTTTGCTAATACAGCAAGCTGATGCAGAGCAAGGCAAGAGCAGCGTGCAGCTCACCATGTGTTCCAAACAGCCCCCAAGGACCACCCTTTAGATGGAGGGGGCAGCAATAAAGGAGGCCACCTAGTTCAAACAAGGGGAGGAAAGATGGCCACTGAACCCAGTGCTCTGAGATTTCTGCTCCTCTGCAGCTGACCTGGGACTTGTTTCATTTCTCTGTGCATCACCTCACACCACCTTTCTTCCTAACATGAATACTATGCAATTAGGATTTAAGAGGGGCTCAAATCCAGGATAACTGAGGCTAGGCTAAAGAATACAGGGACATTTAACTGCTAAAAACAAAGGATTAAATCAATGAACAGGAACCAAGAGTTCTGTTTTGATTCCTGTAATGCTATCTGCCTTGAATAAACTCTGTGGATACACTAGTCTTTGGCTAGCCCATACAGGACAGAAAAAACCTCCTGCTACCTAGTGACTGAGCCACATGGGAAGCAGTGGACAAAAAAAGACTTCTGGGAACCTACAGTTCTCTTCATCTGCCACCTGAGCCATGACTGTAAACCCCTCCCCCAAGCAGAAACACTACCTCATTTCGCTGTACATCCTCCCTTTCCAAGCAGCACATGAAAATGATGCTCCATCCCTGCCAGTCTCATTGCTGCCCAGGGGTTTGAATACAGCAGCAATGAATTGACTGGTCTTGTTAATTTAATTCAACTACATGGGAAATCTGTAAACAGAAGCACAAGCCATGACAATACTATCAGAGGGCTCTGAACACAGAACTGAAAAATTTGCTTTTGGTTATCACTGCTAACCATGCAAGGAAGAAGAAATTTTCATACTGGATATTTTACATTTTTACTGTTTAAGCTCTTGCAGGTAAGAAGAAAGTTTCCTACAGGCAACACTGCTTTTTCTAACCTGCCAATTAGTTTCACACACAAATGTGTGTGTGAAATGTCAGTCAAATTCTGAATTAGCATTTGACTAGATACACTTTCAGCAGCTCCAATCCAGGGCTAATTTAACAGATGTGACAGTACCCCTTGAGTCTCCAGGGAAGGGCAGGACTACCTGCCCTGGCTCCACTGGGACAGAGCAGCCTTTGGGAGAGCACTGATAACCACATCCCATGCTCCCTTCCCACTGCAATCTTATTTTCACAGTACACCTGTTCAAATGCAGCCTGTACAAATGCAACAGTAATTTTTTTCAAGCAACTTCATGAAGATAGTTGCCTCCACGATGCAATAACCATCTGTGTATAACCACATTGTTCAGAGAGCAAAGCTAACCATCCAACAGACTCTGCAGCCCAGGAAAATCCATACAAGACAAAAATATTTACCTGCAAAGTAAAGTTGGGAAGTGACCTATTAAGAAGCTCTCCCCTACTTAATGTCACTGTATTCATTATCAAAAATCCTGCCCAGGAAGTCAGAGGTAGAGAAAGCCTTACAATGGTAGGAATTCACCCATGGAAGAACAACAATGCCACATGTTTACTCCAGTACAAGGGATTCAGAGATTTAGGGACGGTCTTTAAAATCCTGTCCTAAAAACAAAAGTAAAAATTGTCAATCCCAGAACCAAGCAGACAGATCTACAGACCTCAGAATCTTTAATTGCAAGCTTCCAACATTTCGGGCATCAAGAAACTGGTGACACCGTATAAGAAATTGCTTAGGAGAGTGTACATAAAATTTGTATTTACCTGAGGATTAGGTAAACTACACAAGCCAAACAAAGCACTTGATACTACTGTGCCAGCAGGTCTGGTCAGTTTGCCCACTGCAGGGCACCTTTTCCAGACTACATGCATCATCTCTTTATCAAGCACCATATCCAAGAGAACCAACTTCACAGAATACCTTACAACAGACATGAGAGCCCAAGCACAGAGATTTTATGTTTATTTAATCACAAACCTCATAAAAGAGCTTGCTGATACCTTGTCAGCAACAGTGACTAGCAGACACCAGGCATCTTGGAAGGTTTCAGTGCACAGGAGAGTCAAACACACCCACCTCCTGCTACACTTCCCAAGCATGGTCAGGGACAGGCACAACTTCAGGCAGACTGTCATCACATTCAAGTCACAGCCAGAGGGTTCCTCATTCTGAGGTAACAGGGCCAATTCTCTCCATTCTGCCCACAGATTCCACACATCTACTGAAATCCAACAGAAACAAGAACATAGGATGATCCAGATCTACTGAATCACTATCCACTCTCCATCTACAAATTAAAACATGCAGACTGGCTAGTCTTTCTCTGATGCCTCAGAGTTTTGGATGCCAGAAAAGATAAAAAAGGAGAACCAGGTCACCAGAGGTCAAAAATAGTGGCTGCTACAGAAAGAATGGAACAAATGCTGGAACAATAGAGTGGCCAAACTCTACCCCTATGAGCTACTCCTATGGTAAATGTCTGCAGTAATCATGAGGTCCAAAAATGAAATACATACCCCATTGGTGGGGGGGGGGGGGGGGGAGCAAAAACTATTTTCCTGTTTTCACTAGAAAGGTCATGCCTATTTAAGGAAACCTTCCCAAAGAACATGGATATGCTCCATCACATCCATCAACTAAGAGTCCAGAGTTAAGTGTAATCACTCATCAAAGAATTCCTAGTCCTTAAAGGGGTCGTGGTTGAAGCAAACCCAACTCATGCTACTCCTGGCATGCCAAGCAGTCACAAATACTTGATACTGCCCAAGATGAAAACATCAACCCACTGACCAGCAAAGAAAGAATTCTTACTTAACCCTTAAAGCAATAAATAACAGGAGGAAAACATACACACAAGAAGTCTCATAGCACTTCCATCTACTCAAGTCAACACCTTCCCCATGGGAAAAAGCACCCCCAGGAGAACTTATACATTGGTCTGGCTGAAAGAGAGATACACTCAGATATGTTATTGGACCTATAGACAGAGAGGTTTCAAGACAGAACACAAAGCATGAAGAATTCTTAGTGGTGTTAATTTGTGATTTATCAACAGATAAAACTTTTTCTGAAACTGTAGCATTTGGCCCTGACCATATGATATTCCTGTTGAAAGACAGAAGACATCAGGCAAGTGAAATGCTGCAAGCCTGTCCTGGAAGGATCTAATTAGGGGACAGAGACAAACACAAAAACCAGACCTAACCATGAACATAATTTCAATTTCCTGGCAAAGCCACGAAGAGACATATGTATGTATATAGACAGGTATCAGGTGGTCAGACAATATATACTCAAATATCAGTCTTAGCCTCATTCACCACATCCATCACAACAGCACTGATGGTGCACAAGTGGGCACTGAGAGAAGGGATGGACAGATTGTATGCTGGTTTGGGCTTGGAGAGAGTTAATTTTCTTCACAGTAGCTGTTATGGGGCTGTGTTTTGGATTTGTGCTGGAAACAGTGTTGATAATTCAGGGATGTTTTAGTTACTGCTGAGCAGTGCTTACACAGAGTCAAGGCCTTTCACTTCACCCCACCAGTGAGGAGGAGGCTGGGGTGCACAAGAAATTGCACAAGACACAGCCAGGACAGCTGACCCCAGCTGACCCAAGGGATATTCCATGCCACATGGCATCATGGTCAGCACATAAAGCTGAGGGAAGAAAGAGAAAGGGGAGACATTCAGAGTGAAGTCTGTCTTCCCAAATCAACATCACAAATGATGAAGCCCTGCTTTCCCTGGGGATGGCTGAAGCCTGCCTGCTCATGGGAAGTGGTGACAAAGGAATTCCTTGCATGCGTGGCTTTTGCTTTACCTGTTAAACTGCCCTTATCTCAACCCACAAGTTTTTTACTTTCAGTCTTCTGATTCTCTCCCCATCCCAGCGGGAAGGAGTGAGCAGCTGTGTGGGGCTTAGTTGCCAGCTAAGATTAAACCACAACAGATGGAAACACTACAGAGTGAAGTTCCACTGTAACCCTCTCTATCTGACAATCAAAATCCACAGTTGGTCCATTTCCTTTTACATTCTGCTCCTCTTCTCTGAAGTATTCTCTGGCCCATGGTTGATGTCCAACCATCACACAGACAGCACTGTTCCCAAATGCCACCATCAGCTCCTGCTGAGTCCATCCCACCCTCGACAGCAATGGCCTTGCCTCCTCTGTCTGTGACTGTGACATCTCGGCTCAGCTCTCACAACATGAGGCACCTGCCATGCCTCTTAGGGAAATTCTACCCAGCCCAGGAAGTCACTTTTCCAAGAAGTGGTAAGGTATAAAGGTCAGATTGGGAAAAACCTGCTAGATCCAGCTGGTGACACTAGCAGATGCCAGGTCTCCACTGGATTAACGTCAGCTTTGGAAAGGACACCAGCTTCATCTTCTCCCCTCACTTCAAGGCAATGGGAATTCCCACAACACATGGAGAGGCACAAAGAAGGCATTACCAGGTCAGTCTTTATATCCTCTTTCCAAAAAGCAGTGGGATGGGGTGTTTATTCCTCCCCTACAGCTTTATACTACTTCCAATGTTGTAGTCTGACAATCCTAGCAGTAAGATCAGGCATCCAGCCAAAACTAGGCTTGTCGTCTGGGGCCCTCTGAAAGTGACAAAACCCCAGCCCTATAACACAATTCTGCCCCACCTTTACTCGGGTAAGGAGAACTGAATACCCACGAAGAAGCAATAAAAAGCAGGCAGTGATGGGACCCATGAAGGACTCATTATTCAGCAAACAAAAAGCAAATAGCAAGTCCATGATCAACCAGGTATTTTTCACCTGAGACACCTGTATCCCAAGTGGCAGGATTCCTCTGCAGCCCTAATGTGTCATGAAGTCTCCTCAGCAAACATGCCTCTGTCCTCCCTGCTGACCCCACAAGCAACCACACTGAGACCTGTGCTCCAAGGAAAGGGGGAGAGCTGCCAGACCCCACTGGGAGCCAGCACAGGGACAGGGTCAGAAGCCAGTTCCTGCCTTTGCTGTCCACACAGCAGCTCTTTGCCTCTTAACAGACCAAAACATGCTTTTTAACTCAAAAGGCAGTGTAGCTACATTCTCTCCTAAAATAGCAACTACAAAAGTCAACGGCTGCAGATTAAAAAATAGCAACTATCCATGCAACTTCCAGTGTTTCCTCATGTGCAGGGATGTTACAATAAATCAGGATTATGTGCTACTTTTTCCTAATTCCTACTACATTCAAGCCTAAAAAGTGCTGTGTTCTGAGCAGTATAAACAGCTGCAGAAACCAAAAGTTAGGTGGTTTAGTAGTTTAAGACAAGCAGCATCCATTCTACTTTAAAAGTTAGTTCAATTTCAAACCTTATCTTCCAAGTAAAATTTCACCGTGTTGCTGACCAATCTCCTTAATTCAAGCTATTTTGCTGGGTTTTAAGATAAAGACAACATCATTGTACATTTGCCCAACATGACACCCTCAAGCATCAGTCTATGGAAGCAGGAGGCATCATATATATATATATATATATATTTATATATATATAGTGGAAGCTGCAGAGAGCTGTAGATCAAGGATTAAAACATCACCAAAACCTGACCTCAATAAAAAAAACCCCAGCTACAATCAAAAAGAAAAAAATAAATTAGATTGTAAATGTTAATCTTTTTTTTTTTTTCTGCAAATGTTGTCTTGCTACCAGGTACTTCAATCCCCCACTTCCACAATAAGACACAGTATGCCTTTTCTACCTCTCAGGAAACTAAAAAATAAAATCATTAGTACCTGTGAAGCACCCACACTATTGTGGTGAGTACTGTAGAAGAGACCATTAAAAATTAATAGGTCTGTACTCAGTACAAGGTTTAGGTTATCTGCAGTATTTCAGTTTGGTGTCATACATGAGATGAAAGAGAAGAAATGAAATATTGCATAGTCCAAAACCTGACCTTACACCCATTTTAACTGGTTCCATTAGGTTTAATAGCGCCTCAGCACCATCCGTTAGCTGCACTTGCAGAGATGAAATCATCTCCAAAAATGTAAAAGCTATGACCACAGAATTATGACCTCACTTGATGCCTTCTTGTCACATCCTCCTGCTGGGCAGTTACTGGCTATGAGTCCCAGCCCCTTTAGTGCAGATGCACCAGGAATTAAAGTCTCCCCAGCTGCAGCCTGCCGTACACAGGTTCACCCAGGTTCACTTCTCTGTCTCCTCAATCCTCTGCAAGGAGGAGACAGCACCTGGAGTTCCAGACCACCCAGGACAAACCTAACTCCAGCACCACTGCAGAGCTGCACACCTCTTCCTAGAACTAGAGCACTCAGAGCATTCTGGATTTCCACACACTTCAACTTCTGCTTTGGACAAAACAAATTACAGGATGGGCAGGTGCTTTAGAAGCCAGCTGGATTCTCCTGCAGGCTGTCCAAGAGACATTCAAATCTGCTGCTGCAAATCAGCAGCAGTGCTGCATACACTTTATTGCCTCAGTTTCCCCCATGATTCAAATAATTCCTGAGGCCACTGTAACATAAACACGTGTCTCCCACCCTCACACATGCCACCGGCCCCAGGACATCTGCCCATACCATGCTGCCGGCCCCCACTTCCCTTGGTATGCCCCATGTGCTGCAGCAACATCACAGCCTAGGCTTCCTTCCCTGAATGAACCTTTTGGAGCTCCCCAGGCTGGGTGGCTGGTCCTACTCATGGCAGCAGAAGCAGCACCACTCAGTAAGGGGTCTTAAATCCCAGGAACACCCCCAGGTGACTCCAAAGCTGAGCTTCAAGAACTAGTGCCTACAGGCAAGGAGAAGCACCTCCAAGACCTACTCCATCCTGGTCCAGCTTTGCTCCAAAGCTGCACAGGGCTTTTAACATGAAATAAGAGTAGGAAAGAGCCCTCTGATGGACCTGCTTTCCAGGACAGCAGAGTACAAAGGGCAACGAAGAAGCCATTGCTTACACTTCCTCTCATTTCTTCTTCCCACAAAAGGGAAGCAAAGACACAGAACAGAATAAAATCAAAGAGTCAGACAGAGATGGCTCTGGAGCACAATCTCTCACAGGAGCTGCTTGGACAGACAGGCTTGGCTACTCCATCCAGGGACCCAGGAAGAAGGTGCCCAGCCCTGCAGCTGGGCAGAGCCTGGCCTTCCCCCAGCTCCCTGCCTGAGGTCAGTGAGCAGGCTGGAGGAAAGGCGACCTTCCCACCCCTATCCGGGCAGGAGAACGGCAACCACAAGCAGCAATTTATAGCACCAGGATCCCAGCTAGAGCCTCCCTTCAGCCCACACAGCACTAAATCAAGGCTTTTTAGTGATGCCTTGGTGGGATTTTCTTCCTGGGCATCACCCTAACAGTGACCACCACTCCAAATGTCTGCAAGAATCTCCTACAGAAATAGCAGTGGGAAAGCTGTGCAGAAAGCCTCAATTTAAAGTGCACAATGCCCCAGTCCCTTGAAGAAATCTGAGCTGGATCCAGATCCCAAGGCCTCAGAGGCCTCTGGGGAGCATATTTTGATATTTGTGACACACAGAAAAGCCACATAATGTTGATTCTTTAGCCTCTCTATTTAAAGAAATTTAGCTATGCACAGTCAGAGGGAAAAAGTGCTGACATTATGAGGGTTTTTTGCCCCTTAACTGGTGCAGCTTCTTCTCGATCTCTATGCTAATACCTGCATTATTGCTGAGGCAATTATGAGCAGATAAAACCCCATAAATTCATGCAAGAACAGCAACAAGTGCTTCTATTCCATGCTCTCTGAAGCAATCATCCAATCTTTCTGCACCACAAACTCTCCTAGACAAAGGCAAACATAAGCAACAGCCCCAGTAACACACAGCCACTTCAAAAACATGCCAGCCTGAATCCCACTGTCCTATCCAAGTAGAAGATCTCATTACCTCTTTTCTAATCAGTGTGAACCACAAGCAACCTCTGCCCACACTCCAAAGGTTAGAAGCTGGCACAATGGTATAGCTGACTGAACACCAACGTCGCCCCAAGTGAGCTGACAGAAACTGCCAAAGTTTCCTGCTCTGCCCAAGCTGATGCTGGATCCAGCTCCAGTTCAGCTGATGCTGCTCATTAAACAAGGGAACCTTCCTTTCTTTGTGGCCACTTAAATACCTCGTATCACTGCTAAGGAGTTGGAGTCCCATTTCTTTGGTCCAGCAAGAGAGCTGACAGGGGTGGTTTAGATAGATGCTGTATGTATGTATGTATGGCAAGCCAAATGAGAGAGAGACTGGAACAGTTCACAAACATCCTGGAAATCTTCGAGAACGCAGAATAAAGGTTAGAAATCTAGAAAACTACATGGCCTTTCTCAGCAAAGCTTTCCTGCAGGAGGTAGCCAGACACAGCTCAGCAGGAGAGCTTGGCAGAGCCCTGACAGGGAACACTGCAGGGTCAGGAGGGTGGCATGCTCCAGGACTGGTGAGGACTCTTTCATCCAGTCCCTGCCATCGCTGGACTTGGCTCCTACAAATATCTCTAACTCAGCCTGGAAAAAATGAGATGCATGCAAGAAAGTGAAGCAGAGGGAGGAGGAAGCATGCTGGGGGAAATGTGTACATATCTTTCAAACTGAATTTACAAAAGATTGCTGGCAAAATTAAATTTACTGGAGAGCAAAGGGAGTTAAGGCCCAAAATGCAGTCAAGCAGCTCTAATCCCTAAACATTGGGATTATCTCATGACAGCTACACTCGGGTGTCCACTCAATACCACTGTAAAATGTAGATCAACAGAATGCTCCAATGAACTGGAACTCGTTACCTCTAATTGCTTCTCTCACTTCTCTTCTGGATGTTCCTCTGATCCCTCAGCCACTGCATTTCAACAGCAAACACACAGACAGAAGGTCAAGTAATATCAGAGACGGGCAAATTAAATAAGAGATGTCCAGACAACAAAAACATCTGCCCTTCTCCTTCACTTCATACAAAAACTAAGGTTTGCTGAGTGCCACAAGGCAAGTCAGCAGCACAGAGTGACAGGTTTTAAAACATCTTCAACTAATGTGATTCCTGCATTTTCCAGAGGGGCAGAGGTTTCTGTGCAGCCAACCAAACACTGCTAACAACAGGCTTTATTTTTCCAAGCTAACAGGGGTATGTCCTTCAGCAGCAGTTTCCAGGGGGCCACAGACCACACACAGAATCCCATTCAGATCCATCTCAACTTCGGGTTGGCTTCCCTACCTCTAGTGCAAATGAAGCAGCTGATTCATTTCATTTTATTTTACTGCTGCCTCCTTTGCATCTCCTGTGTTCTGGCACTGCTGCTGCCACCAGCCTCAGCAGCAGGGGCTGAAAGGGCAGTCACAGTAAAGCATGAAGGCAGCACAGGGACACAGCTGCCAAACCTTCAGTGACCAGCACATCTTTGAGACTGCCTTGAACACAGAAGTGCAAACCCCCAGTGCAGAAGGGCAAGGCAGGGGCCCTGCTTGCTGCATCACTGGGAGAAACAGAGGGTATTGCACAGGATGTGCCTGCAAGCTGTTCCAAACTCAGCTGGGTGGGCAACCTTTCCAACATGCAAGGGAGAGAGCAGGCCTCCTGCAAAATACCAGAATGCTTGTGTTTCTAAACAGGAATTCTGAAAGGAAAAATAAAAAGCTTATATCTACAGCTGGTAGACATATGCAGAAGGAAACCATCTCCAGTAGAGCCAGATCTCTGTTTGGCTTCCAACCTCACAAACATGGCCATCACCTCTGAACACAAACCTCTGGAATCTACAGAGAAATACTGAGAGAGCTGGGAGGAGTACTAAAGCAAGCAGAATACTTCACTTGGACTTTCTATTTTCCTGAATATGGCAAGAAAAGAGCCAACATTAAAGCACCCTTAACAACTCTAAAATCCTAACTTTCAGTCTGTTTGCCAAAGGTTTTCTTTGAACTGGAGATTTTCTAAGTGTTCCCAGACTGTGTAAAGTCTAACTCATAACATTCAAATATTTAAAAAAAAACAAAGGGCAACAGCAAACGGAGAAACAACAACAAACTTAGAGGTGATTCATTACATCTCATCACATCAGCAACTCTCTGTCGAAACAGCATCCCAGGAAACCTCATCCTGGATCCAAGGCAGGGGTCGAAAGATTGGAACTTCATTCCTTGCACTATAATATCATGTATCCCCTGCACTGCTCTGCATCTCTTTACAAAGACAGCCATGCCATGAAAAATAAGAGGGAGGAAAAAGCTAACCTGATTACACAGCTTTTCCACAATTTACTGGAACTAGATGTTCTCTTCTGTAAGATATAAAAATACAGACTTCCAAAGGGTCCCTCACAGCACAAAAGCTGTTATTCACTGCCCCCGTCTTGATTACAATCCCAGTCAGCCCTCTTACTTGTAAACCCAAATCTATCTAGAAATTATCAGCAGACTGATTTCTTGCCATCCTCTGGAGCACCACAAACAGGCCACAGCTTGGACAAGGACACCAGCTGTCATGAAGCACCAGCCATGCCCCACTGTCCCCTTTCTGTGGCACCCTGCAGGTCCAAGGTCTCCAGTCACTGTGCTGGAAAGAAGTCAGGCTGGTAGAGGGTGTCACAGACCATCTTCTGGCTCACAGTAGGATGAGAAACCACAGACTTTCCTGTGGAGCAAAGACTTATCATCTATTACATCATCTTTTAGTCACAGGGGACTGATCTCAACACCACTAGTCATCTTTATGAACCCTGTGCTGACATGGCTGAATGACAACACAAAGTCACCACTCATTGCTGTCACTAAAGGTTTATGTGGACTGGGCAAGGCACAGACCACAGCTGCATTAACTGTCTGTCCTGACCAGCTGGCCACGCTCATGGCTGCAAGAAAGGTAATTCTCCAAATACTCAGGGACACTGAGCACACAAGTCATCCATGAAAGAGGAACAGATCACCTCTGTTCACACTTTGCATCTAATTCCACCTATGTACTACCACAAAGTATGATTTTAATTTACTAACCAGCCTAGACCCCATAAAAAGTTAAATCAAAATTCAGCTTGGGGAGTAAAAGAGGAGCTGATTAACTCATTCAGCCCCATGCAAAACAAGAGGATGATAGTTTAGTAACTTTTCCAGCAGTAAACTGTCTGTACACCTCTAGCACCTAGAAGGAGAAGACAAAAACAGCACCCTGGAATAACACCCTTGTCTGCAGTTTGAAAGAGAAAGGGACACTTCCCAGCTAGCCACAACACTTCTCATCTTTCATCACACAAGGAGCAGAGGAGGAGAGAGATTGTTGCAAGGGTACTTTCTCTTCCATCTCTGCAGCAATCAGTATTTTCTAACAAGAAGCAAATACAGCTGCATCAACAACTGCATTTCAGTGCAGTTTCACAAGTGACTTAGGCTAATATAACTTTCTTTTTTTGTCTTCTCCCCTGTGTTAAGCATTATTTTTACCCAGATCAGCAAGCTGATCCAAATGATTCAATCATCCAAGTCAGCAAACAGAGCATGAGGCAGTTCCTTGCTAGTATTTATACAGTTAAATCAGCAGTACCTTTGGGGCCAAAGCTTACAAACCTGTCCAAATACTTCCAGGTGACATTCCTGGCCGGTCGCATTTGACTTCTGCCGTTTATGGCACAGAGAGAGCTAAAACCCAGCAGTTCCTGGTAGACCTTTTCCTCCCACGCCACGATTAGCTGAAATATGTCCCAGAAGCAGATAGCAGCCATGATCCGATTTGTCCCAATCCCAACTCAAGCAGCTTTACACCACCCTCCTAACAAGATCAGCACTGGCCAAACACCATTTATCCAGCCTGATCAAAGATGGATTAGATAATGAAACCCTAACTGCATAAGCTGTCTGAGCATGCTGGCCTGAGAAAGCAGAAAACAAGAAGAACAGTAAATCTAGGGGCTATTCGAAGCTTTCAGGTACCCCCAGTCCCAAGGTATTAATAACTAGCTACTGTCTTATCTCCCTATAGCCTAGTTTTGATATTTCATGCTAATAGACCCCCAAAAATCTATTAGTTTTACAGCTACACTAGTAATTTGTACAGCTAAATGATTTATTTCAGCCTTACACACTGTGTTTATATCCTGAGCCATCGGTAGGTACAGGTTATTCAAAGAAGAAATGGTGGGGGGGCATAGCAGCATTCCGTGATTCCTTGCTATCAACCCAGAGACACGAGGTCACCAAGTTTACACAGCAACAACCCGTGGCTCTGGAACAGGAAGTAGAAAATTGACAGGATCTCCAGGAAAAACAAGGTACAACGGTTGCTGGTCTGATTTCCAGCTTTCAGAAAGCCTCTAGTACATAGGAGAGGGAGGAAAAAAAACCATTAAAGAATAGGCTCTTTATTCCTCTTGCAAGCATTACATACAGTTAAACATAGAGATTTTTCTAAAAAGAAGCTGTTATTCTAAAATAAGGTACTTCAAAAGAAGGCACTATCTGAACAGAAATCCTTATGAAGGGCAATCTTGTGTTTTGTCTTTTAAGGAAAAAGATACCGAATTTCCCAAACATTAAAGACGATATTTTTCCTACCTCTGATATTATTGGTAAGTTTGGCTTCTAATTTGGTACTTCTTGCTTGCAAACACGAGAAGATTCTCCAAATATATAAACTACACTTTTTAAAACTAAAAAAAGTCAAGGGAAACTTCTGGACACAGAATTATAGAACAGTTTGGTTAGAAAGGACCTTAAAGATCACCTAGTTCCAAATGATGGTATGTATTTGCACATACATATATATGTTTATTTTCATCTTTTATAATAAAAGGATTGAAAAAATTTTCCATATACATACATATGGAAAGATTAAAATTAAGAATGCCAAGTAAGTACAATATGAGTGTCTTAATCTGAAGAACAGCTACACTGACTACAGACACACTTAAAAATTGGGCTCTACTAGTTGCACCTCACTTAATTTCTCCACTGTTTCCCACTATTTGGTACAGAAATAAACCCCAGCTTTCTGCTAATTAATTTGACAACCAATTCCTACTATCATGACCACCAGCACTACACAAACTGCTTCACACACACACTGTTGTAGCTCCATGGCTGAACACTGCAATCTTACCATTCATTGAACAGACAAGACACTTGTCAATGTACATATAGGAGGGAGTCTTTTATCTGGAGAGAAATTGTACTAATTTGCAATGAAAAACAACAAAAAAAAACAAAAAAACAAAAAAACAAAAAAACAAAAAAAAACAAAAAAAAAAAAAAGAAACACCAGACTTTTGCTAAACCAGCCCAAGTCCCTTCTTGGGCAATTTTCAGTTGATTTACCCAGGTTTATATCAAAAACAGCCAGTTAAACCACTATGTGCAGGGTAAACTGTGCATCTTCTCTAAGTACACAGGATCTCTGCCTCAGTTGAACGCTGAGGAGCTGGAAGAATTTCATGTCACCATGCTTGTGCACTCATTCATAACTCCTAGCAAGACACACCGTACAAACACTGCGATGCTGAGCATCTTTCTCCTTGCAATTGTACACATTGCCTGAGTCATACCTGCGTGTGGGAGAAAACACTACTTCAAGGGATAAAGGAGCACTGCACGATGGGCACTGGCCCTTGGGAGAGCACAAGCAGCAGCAGCAGCGCTTGGGTACAAAGCTCCAGCAAGCGCTCAGGCCACACTGTCACACTTGGGAAAGACTGATGCTGTGGGGTGGAGAGACCACCATGAAAGGCTGAACATCAGACAGAACACAAACAAAACGTTCCTGCCACAAGCTGTTTAAAAAATAAGTAATTCTTGAGCGTGAAAACTGGGGACAGCCTGGGAAATAAAAAGGGAAGAGTGTTGGCCAGCACTGAGCATCTTGATGAGAAGCACCGTGGAAAGAATAGGATGCTCCCTTTGGAAAGCCAGGAGCGCTTACCAACCCCAGAAAAGGTGAGAAGAGAAACAAGCTCAGATGAATAAATCACGCTGCTTCCAAAGAGCTCTGATATTCTCATCACGAGAGAGAGAAGTAGAAAAGGCCAGTGCAACTGCCGTAATAAAACAACCCTCCACAACACCCAGACAAAGGGAGGCAGAAACACCTTGGCAGCATCACCCCATAAACACAAAGGCCAACGCACCTGAAACAAGCGATGTTTTGGGGACGATCAAACCGCGCTGGCAGGAGACGACAGAAACGTGGGACTCTGAACCACCCTAGAAGACTCCCCACTGCTCCGCTTCCCCCTTCCCAAGCAGCACCTGGGATTTCTCCCGGCGCTGTGCAAGCCCCAAGCGCCGCGCGTAAACCCCGCCAGGCCCGGAGCGCTGCCGGCGCCCCGCACCCGACCCCGACCCCGCGGCCTCCCCCAGTGCCCGGCGGTGCCCGGGGCGCGGACCCGGCGGCGGCTCCCCCAGGGCCCCGCGCCGCCGCCCCACGTGCTGGGCTGCTCCCCGGGAGCCGCCGGGCTCGGCTCGGGAGAGCCGCGCTCGCCTGGCTGCCCGCGGGGAAAGGGCCGCACGCCCGAGCGCAACGCGCCGAATCCCGCAAACCGAAATCAACGCGGCCCGGCCCGGCCGAGCCCCGGGAGGGAGAACCGGGGACGGCCCGGCCCTGCCCGCTACCTGCATGCCGCCGCCGTCGGCCTCCGCCTCCGTCCGCAGCCGCTTGCTGTGGCCGCCCTCCGCGCCGTCCCCGCCGGGCATGGGCTGCTCCAGCTCCGGCTCCCGCTTCACGCCGCGGGCGGACCCCGCGCCGCCACCGGCCAGGAGCTGCGGCTGTGGCTGCTGCTGCTGCGGGGGCTGGCCGCCCTCCGCCATCCGCGCCGCCGGAGCCCCGGCCGCCCCCCGCCCCGATCGCCCCGCTCTGTCACCGCGGCGCCCGGCGCTGCCGGAGGAGCGGGAGCAGCAGCAGGAGGAGGAGGAGGACGGCGGCGAGCCCCGCGCCGCGACCGGAGCAGCAGCGGGCGCGCCGGGCTCCGACCCACCGGAGCGCCTCGGTCACGGGCTCGGCAGCGGCTGGGGAGGGGCCGGAGCCCCTCGGCAATCTCCGGAAACGCCGCCGGAGCAGCGCGACCCCCGCTCGGAAACCTTCGGCGGCGGCGGCGGCGCCGGGCGGGGCGGGGCGGGGCGCGGGCGGAGCGCGGGGCGGGGCGGGGCCGGCGCGGGGCTCCGGGCGCCGCGGAGCCGCACGGGGCGGCGGGAAATGGCCGCTCGGCCCGGCCCGGCCCGGCCGGCCCCGCCGCACCGCGCTCGGCACCGGGGCTGGGCCCAGCCCGCACCGGGTCCGGCCGCCACCGCCCTCCGGCCGCCACCGCCCTCTGGGACCCTCGGCGGGGCTGCGGCGGTCACGGTGGCCGGAGCAGTGCGGGGCACCCAGCCCTCGGGCACAGCCGGGTCCCCCGTCACGGGCCGGCTTGATCCCAGCCCCGCCGGCGCAGAGCTGCCTGTCGGCGTGAGGTTTCCGCAGAGCTTCCCTAAGGAGCTGAGGCGAATCTGGGGTGATGGGTGCCCCCGCTCTAGGTTAGGAGGATCCAGCGGCACGGGATGTGCTGCCCAGCTCCGGAGCCCCGTATCCTGCTCAGAGCGGCCTCGCATCCCTCGGTGCCTTGTGTGCGTTCCGGCCTTTTCCAGGCCTCCTCCCTGCACCTCCCTCCAGGGCTCACCTCGCAGCCCCAAAGCACATCTGATCCCTTGAGAAAGGGCTGTGCTGGTTTCTTGTCCCTAATGGCCTCCGTGGGTTTCTGCTGCACCTACATACGTATAAATATATCTTCTCGTTTTTTCTGCTGCATATGACGTCCAACCAGATGGAGACACCAGTCTGCAAGAGCCCAAAGCCTGTTCATCAGCCCTTCTGTGTGTCTCCATGGTTTTGATCTTGAGGAACAAATTTGGGATCCTCTACCAACACATAAAGTTGTTTTTATTATTCAGCTGCTATATGGTAGCACTAAGTGCAGTATCTGCTCTAGAATGAGGAAGGCATAGGCAGCCTGCGTTGTCCTGAACGTAGTCTGGAAGCCATGGCAACTTGATGGGAAGCTAATCCACAGATCATAATACAAATCTGTGGTTGGCTTGATTATGGGATGGGAATGACACTCCTGCCTGCCAACAATTTGGAGAAAAAGGAAGAAACTAAAAATGGAGTTGGTCAGTGTGAGGAAGCCTTTCTTGACTTCTAGAATATCACCATGTGCAAGAAAGCCTGGGGACCAGTTAGATTATCTTAGTGTTTCATATCCCCTGTACATGCTACATCTGTTGATCTTCATGAAATTACAGAGCCTTTAGTTTTGAGTGACAGTTACCATACATGACTCCAGTCTTCCTTTACACCACATTTTTCCTCATCCAAAAATAGTTTTCAAGGCCACATTGAAAGCTATTTTAAGTGGTATGTTTTCTGCTGAGGTGCCAGCTTGTCTCCTCCAGTGACGGGGGAAATCTCTTTTTTTCAAAATGGTTGTAAATCCCCACGGAGTGGCAGGCACCCAGAAGACAATTACATTCAGCTTTTGTCTGCTCACCCACCAAGGGTAAACACATGTCTCATTCATCTTGACTGGGTTTGATAAAATGAGCCAGACTGTCAAACAACAGTGAAGGAACGTGTTCAGTCCATTCTTGGCTCGGAAAGAAGCTGAAATTCTCATGACTGGGATGCTGCTCATACAGAGAAAAACAGCTTTTCTGTATTTCTCTTTCTCCCCCTACTTTTGACAAGGAATTCTACATGAATGGTCCAGGTTAAGGTATTGCCTGTGAGGAGCTGCAGAAGGCTTCAACCTTCAGACAAGTTAGGAATAAACAGTTAGGAGAGAAATCTTGGGAGCATTCCTCTCACTGTGGTAAGTGAGAGTGTGTCTGACACTTCCCTTGGGGATATCAAAGAAAGGAGTTGCCTTATGATGCCCAGCTTCCATTTTTCTCTTTTCCTTCTCCTAACCCCATTTCCACCATCTCCTGCCATGCAGGTGCCAAAGCTGCTGCCAGTTCTGCCTTGCATCCTGTGTGCACATGGTCTGTGCTGCACAGCAGCTCCTGGCAGAGCTGGCAGTGCCATAGGCACATCCCTTGGAGAGGCATTTTCAGCTGGCTGTGGTATGCAGCCTGCCAGGGGAGCACCCTGACTTGTGGTGCAGGTGGAAAGAGCTGAGAGGGGTCCTCAGTGACCTGCAGTTTGGTGACAGTGACCTGCAGCTGCCACCACCATGCTCTGTGCCATTGTGAGCTTTCTGACACTGCTGCCGTGTTGCTGCATACTGCCATTTATCCAGGTCTTTCCATTTCCTCTTAAAATAAGATTAATTAATTTATCTTCATGGTATGTTTGTGGGATAGGTATTATCTCCATTTAACAGATGGGATATGAGGCATTCCTGAAGTCACAAAAAAGCTTTTGAGCTGAGACACAATCTTAATCCGTTGATTTCCTTTCACACAACCCAGCTGCCTTTTAGGTATTTGTATGTGACATCTGAGACATACTAAATAGACAGCTGACTCTGTTAACCCTTCCTCTGCTGCACAGCACTCTTCCCAAAGGCCCCTATGTGCTGTGAATTCATGGGCAAGTTTGCAGAGCGCTCACCAGCGCTTTGTCTTTGACAGATCAAAGAGAGGCAATCCTAGGATGTGTTATCCTTGCAGAGAGCTCCCAGAAGCTGGCATGAAGAGTGTATCTTTCCTGAACAGATTCATACAATTTTAGAATAAAATTGTGGTGGTTTCCTCCCCCAGAAGGATACCTTCTGAAGAGATTCCTTGGAGAAACATATGCTGGTGCTCCCATTGGGCTGGAAATCAGGTGGCATCAGGATGCTGGGTGTGAAACATCTATGGAAGTACAAAGGGCTGGGTCCCAGAAGGTGCTTGAATGGAGCAGAGGCAGTGACTCATGAAGGTTCTAAGGCACAGACATGAAGAGAGGCACAAACTCGGTTATTAGCCTTTGGCTCTAAGGCATAGAAATCATGCAGAGACACTTCAAAGCAAATGTCTTCTTTCCACCACCACAACTGAGAACTGTTTCTTGCTGCTTCCATCATCTACACCGCGTATCTCACCCTGCTGACCAGCTCCCTCTTGCCCTGTCAGCCTCCAGCAGCTTTGTTCCTCTCCTTCATGGAGGATTTTGTCTCTCTGCTGAGTGAGCCAGGTGGGGTCTAGCACCGTGCCCTACTCTGCTCCTTCCTGCAGTTTCTGTCCAGTCAGACAAACCTCTGGAGCCAAATGCTGTTCCTCCCGACAACAGTGCTCCCACAGGTGACAAAGTGCCGCCAAGGTAACGTTCAGCCTGGACTTTGGTCCTGGTTTCGCCGGAAGCAGCGATGGAGCTTTCAGTAGTAACTACTGTGGGTAAATGTTTCTTCTTCCTTATCTCAGGCCAGCAATTTGCTACAAAATTTTACCACAGAAGCTGCCTTTTCCTGTAACCAATTAGCACACAGCTGAAAATACATAACCTAAGTCAGCAAAATCCGAAGACCTTGTCACCTGGCCCAAACCGTGTGCCAGGAGGATGCCAGTGCCCAAGCAGAGGCACAATGCCAACATCAATATGTCACTGTGACGCAAGGCGCTTGCAGCTGTCACTCACTGGGCCAGCAACCACAATGCACCCCCTGTTTTCCCAGTGCCACCTCTGGCAATGAGGACACCTGGCCTCAGGAAACGCCTCCAAGCCCCTCGGCACTCCAGCAAGGCAGCAGTGTCATGTCAGCAGCTGGGAATCCACCAGAGAGCTCAGAGCAAAACCTTCCTGACTCATTTTCCTGTTTCCTGCAAACATCCCTGCAGCACATTTATGGTTGCTGTTTGCTTGGTCTGTGGTTCTGTGGGGCATCAGGCTGTGCAGCAGGTGTGGCATTTCAGGTGTCCCAAATGGCACCTGCAGCACAGATGCAGTTACCTGCATGGATGCAATTAGCATAGAAATGCCATCTGCCTGCACTGCTTATGCCTGGGGGCATGGGGAATAAAGTAGATCCTTCAGCACTTCTAACATGAAACAGCATCCCTCTATATCCTAAAAACGTGTAATGGCAGAAAGGTGTGTGAAGAGCACATGTGGGACATGAAGGGTCTCTTGTGTTCCCGTTGAGATGACAGGGCTGACTGGATAAATAAGACCGAGGTAATGACCAAGATAAACAGTGTGAGCCACAGAGGTACCACAGGGTACCTCCCTTCATGGGGACACGGACCAGAAGGAAAAAAACCTCATTGGCTCTCCCCTACCCACTGATGCCAGAGATCCAGTACTTGGGAAATACCTGGCGCTTGTTCCCCTCGGCTGCCTGTCATGAGTGAACCAGAGGTGGACTCCACATCAGGGGCCAGCAGTGGCTGCTGTGGGTGCAGTGCTCCAGAGGCCTGGCTGCACCTCTCTGGCTGTGTCTCTGAAGCACCTCAGGGCTGTGCCACCCTCTGCTCTCTCAGACACGAGTCTGTAGCAGCCTGACATACCCAGCTTACACGGGCACACAGACAAAGAGAGAATACCAATCATTATTTGCAACTGCGCATTTCCAAATAGGCTGGAGGCCGCACAGCTTGAGAAGGGCAAATGCCCTGCTGGAGGCAACATTCATTCCTGGTGTAACAGGCAGATAGAGCAAAGGACAAAGCAAAACATTTTCTGTGGTGGCTGGGCACATCGTGGAACAGAATGGGGCGGGGGGCAGGGTTATCACATAACTCCCGTTCGTTTTCAGTGAAGAACCCTGTTTATTAGGGCCCTTCAGCTACAACTCAGTTTACTACATGACTGATCTCTGGAGTTGAGGCTGATTCTTCCTCCCTAACTGGTTCATTGAAAAGCTTCTGAAAGTTCATTCTTACACACGAAATGCCAAATTAAGCTGGTCCTTAACAGGACTCACGGTGCAAGAGGAGCCATCTCCCAGCACAGAGAATAGCTGCAGATATTTTCTGCAGCGATCTCGGTATCACCTTTCACTCCTGTGACTGATTCAGGGATAAAGAAAGGGTGTGTGGTTGAAGCTGGCCCACACCCTGATGTTTCCCAGCTGTTCAAGCCTTCCCTTGAGACATCCGCCATCTGTGCAAATTACAACAGCATGAATTACGCCTCGGGATCCAAGCCACAGCAGTGCTTCCAGGATTGCTCCAGCTTTTCACTGTTCCAAACATTTTGCAGGTCCCTCCTCTGTTGCTGCTAAAGCTTTAGCTGTTTGTATCTGCCACGCTCACAGTTTTCCAGTTCCATTGCTTATATTTTCCTTGGTCTCAGCTTCCAACTGAAATTTCCACGTGTCCCGTCCCGTACTTACTCAACTTTCCAGACCACAGCACATCCATTATAGATGACTCCACCTGCTGGCTGTCCAGCAGTGCAGCATTCGCATCACAGGGACTTGAGACTCAACTCACTCGCATAAACATGACTCAAAAATCGTGCCCTGAGATTGTACATTTGCAGCAAACGATGATCGATTTTCCTTCGTGCAGAAAAGTGCTCTGTGAATTTATGCTAACATTGTACCAATAAGCACTTGCAATCTGATTTTACCCTTTCACAATGCCATTTGCTGCTGATGCAGCTCAGATTTCAAATAAGATTTGAAAACATAATTGTCCTTTTTTCTTTTTCAGTGTGATTTCTCCACTCTAAAAATAGTTACTGCCTCTTTGGCCTCAGATCCAAATTAGAAAACAGTGGTAAAGCACAATAAATACTCTGTATACAAGCCAAGAGGATATTTTCAAAGTAAGTCAACCTCCAGTTTGAAAAGAAAATCCCCCATGTATGCTACATCTGCATGAATACCAAGATTTCAGATAAGCTCCCGATGTGTGTGGAGCCAGCTGGGTCACAGAACTGACTCTGGGAGGGCGCGAAAAATCCCTCACTTGTGAGTCAGTGTGACATTCAAGCACTTGCTTAACTTTAAGCATGAGAAATATCACTGCAGTCAATGAGGTTGTTGATGTGCTCATGGACAGGACAAGGGCTCTGGTGCCTGTGCTGTGCACACGGGGCTGGAGCAGCTCTGCGAGTGCCAGGCAGGGAAGCTGCCTGCATCTGTCTCGAAACACATCCATCTGCTGACTGCCAGTGCTCTGCTGTCTCCAACAAGATTAAATTATTTCAAATGCAATTTGTACCCCCCCCCTCCCCCCCCCCCCAAAAAAAAAAAGCTAAGCCTCTCGCCTGGAATCATCTGAAATCCAGACAACACATAATCCACTACAGGAAATATAAACGCCTAATGCAATTTTATAGGCAGCTGGAGGGTGCCAAGTTTGCTAGCCCACACAATGGCTTGCAGATTTCTCTGTGGAAAACAAAAACAAAAAATAAAATAAATAAGCAAATAAAGAAATAATTTTAAATGGCGGGGAGAGGACTGGGCTATAGCTCCCCTCAAACCTTGGGAACTTCAGCTGTGGCTGCTGGCAAGAAGGGGCCGCTAATCCTGCAGTCTGTAGCAAGCAGAAACACAGCCATATTTAGTCATGTTTTCCAGCCCCTTCTCCTATTCCTGTCTGCTGAACAGCCATTTGATCAGGGCTAGAGATTCAAATCAAAATGAAACGTTACCAGCCCATGCAAAATTCAGAAAGGGATATCCACAGCCCTGCGAAGCTGATGATAAAACCGTGGTGGAAATCCCGGCCTGAGTGACACTGGAGCTGGCTGGGGATACCAGCCCTGTGCTGTAGGGTCTGGCTGACCCAGAAATCGCCTGTGTAACTCAGGATTACCATCTCATGCTGGCCACTCCCTCCAGAGACTTGTTTCTGACTTTATTAATACCACTTTTCTTCATACAACTCGCATTCAGATGGAGTTTAGGTGGTTTGGGTGACATGGGTTAAATATGGAATGGGGAAATCACCACAGTTTCCCAAGTAAGTGCTATAAATTCCAGCAATTTACGACACAGGGAAAAGCTGGAAGCAGTCTGAGTGCATTCTTCAGCAGTGAGAATGCACACGTAGGGCACCCAAATAAAATGTAATTGTGGTATGAGGCTATAACCATGTCATTCTAGGGAAATCACTGCAGTTTTATCTCCTGGACCTGCTAACATTGATTTTAAAAATCTTTTTCTCCCTTGAATATCCATTTTCCAGTGCCCCGCTGCCACTCCCTCTCCAGCATTCCTGAGTCTGCTCCAGCAGGCCGGCCCCGGCCCCTTGGAGTTGCTTCCCCGCCCGCCCGGCATCCCCCAGCCCTCTGCTTTTGTGATTTGTCTTTTCCTCCCTATTACTGCAGCAGGAACTTTCCCTGGGGAGACATTAGTAGGGGAAGGGAGAGGAAGAGAAATGAGAGTCAGAGGTTCAGATTGTGAGCAGGAGCAAACTCACCCCTCCTCTGCCAAAACCTCACTGAAGGCTCCCAGAACTACCAGGAGTGTGAGCCTACAAGCCAAGGGCTCGCTGCCCTGCCTCTGCTCAGCCTTTCCTTCCCCACAGCCATTGAGGTCCCTGCAGTGTACCCCAAATCCCTCTGCAGCATCCCCAAAACCCCAGCTCAGGCTGCCCATGGCTGTCCCCTGTCACTGAGCCCAGAAATCTGCTGTTACACACATCACGCCAGGTAATCCCATCCGTAAACTGCTCCAGCTCTAACTAAAACCACTGTTAAAGCAGTTTCCAGCTCCTCCATGACGGTGGGGCAGCTGCTTTAGAATTAGGTTATAGCAAAGCTCTCCCTTTCATATAAAGCTATTAGCCAGCTGTTGCTTTGTTTCAGAGATCACCTCACACTATCAGCTCTGTGCTGTGATCCAGTGCCAGCTTAGGTGTCGTGGCACCAAACCAGTCAGAAACAGGCCAAAAAATAAACTTCCCTCTAGTGCTTCAGCACTCCTAGGATACCTGAGAGGTGTGGGATGCCCAGCCCCCAGAACAAGCCCCTGCTGCAGCGTGCAGCCAGTAATCACATTTCATCCTGGCACAGACAAATTCCTCTTGCGCTTCCTCCCCGCCGCCAGCGCAGCACGCTCGCCCCGGAGAGCGAATTATAATCAGGCTCAGCGGGGCTCCCAATCAACGCAGGTAAGTACACATCGGGCTCGCTGTGCTCCGGGAGGGAACGAGGCAGCCCCCTTCACCTGCTGCACCGCTGATAATTCATCTCTTTCCTCCAGCTTTCAACCCACGAGAAATTTCTTCAGCTGAAACCATTCTTCATTAGTTCTCTGAGGTACTTAATTTTTAAACGCATCCCAGTCCATCAGTCACAGCTGGTGTTCTCCATCCACACTTTCCACGTCATCTCTAAGGCAGTAATTTAGCAGTGGGGTCCTACCAGATCCTCAGATCCCCACATTTTACTTCTTTTTTTTTCTTGTTTTTTTAAAGAAGATTAAAGTTTAAATTGCAGAGCAAGAATTGCCACAAGCACTTATTTTCTGTGAAATGTTGTTCTGTGACTGACTCTTGGCATCAAAGGGAGAGGAGAGGAGAGGAGAGGAGAGGAGAGGAGAGGAGAGGAGAGGAGAGGAGAGGAGAGGAGAGGAGAGGAGAGGAGAGGAGAGGAGAGGAGAGGAGAGGAGAGAGTAAATATTATATCTATTCACTGCTCAAGAAAATCAGAAAACTGTAGCATCAAAGCCATGTGGGAGCAATCCCTGTCCTGGCGCAGTAACTGCCCAGGTTAGCAAGAAGGGCTGTGCCAGTTGCACCAGAAAAAGAAAAGGCAGAATCCAAAAGCTAAGCAGGTAAAGGGAACAAATTATGTCAGAGCAAAATTTTGCTGCCTGTGCAACCCATCTCTGCTGCTTGGTTTGCTGTCATCCAGCAGCTCAAACAGGAGAGGTCAGCCCTGCACACACCAGGTGTGTCCCCAGTGTGAGGAGGACACGGGGCTGGGACCGGGTGTCTGTGATCCTCCCCAGTGCAGGTACCTGGGCAGTGGCAATGGATTTAGCCCCAGCCTAAATGGGAGCCTGAGGGCCTCTGTTGTAGCAATATTAGTGGGGTTCCCTGCGTGCATAGAGGCAGGGTCCCTGTTGGGCAGGTGGGAGTGTTGCTGGGATCAGCTGGAGCATTCTCAGGGAATCTCTGATCTGTGCTGGAGGAAACTGAGGACAGAAGGGAGCTGCGGGCTTCTCTGGCTGGATCCAAGTCCAACTACAATTCACAGGGAGCGCTCTCTGCCTCGGTGGGATGTCCCAGCAAGTGGGACAGTGACCAAGAGCTGCCCCACGGCTCCCACCCAAGCAGCTCCCACCCTTGTGCAGCCCAGCCGGGGCAGGAGCAGAGCCTGGGCAATTCCAGCCCATCCAGAGCCAGCTCTTCCCGCCAGGCGCCTGCTGGGAGGTGTTTGCTTATTCCACCCCGGTGGCCGGGAAAAGGCTTTGTTTGACAGGGGAAAACGGAGCCAGTTGTCCACAGCAGCGCTGCTGCCCCCACACACCTTGCCAGTAGAGAAATTAGTCGGGGGAGCCTCCCACCAGCACTGCCTGAGCTCCTCCCAACTTCACGGCAGCCTGCAAACACAGATTAACTTTCCTGGGAAATGACAGGATCCAGCTCGTGCTTTCTGTTTGGAGTGAATGTCCCATGACAGTTTATTTTAATCATCTTGTTGCTTTTAATAGTTCATTGCAGGGTCGTGAGGCAGCCTCTCCTGCTGGGCAAGCCGCAGGTACTGCAGCCCCCTGGAGAGCAGGCATCCTCTAGCACAGCTCATAGAGGTGCCAGGACAGTGCAGAGGGAAGATTTGGGGAACTGCTCTGCCACATCCTGGACAGCAGAGCAGGGGACAACTGCTCTGTCCACTCAGAGAATCGGGACCTTGAAATCTTGCTTCAGAAAGAAGCTGTTTTGAAATGATCCTGCATGATAATCCTGGACACAGCCCTGCCCCTGCCATGCCCCACGTCCCTGGAATGGGTGCCTGCTTCCTCTGTCCCTCACATATCTCTTTGCTCCCAGGTTATGGGAGAGGAGCCACAGAGAAGTTGCTATCTGGTCTCCCTCTGTGATTTTCTCCCTAATCCCCTTTCATCCTCTGCCCAAAGCAGACCTGTCAGGTCCCTTCATGGGGATGTGTTGCCAGGCTTGGCTCTCCCTCGGTGTCCCTCTGCAGCCGTGCTGCATTCAGGGCCGTGCTATACCCAGTGAGAGGAGCAGTCCTGCAGGCACGCTGCACCTGCAGGTCCCATCCTTGTCCTGACACTCCCATGGTGGCAGTGGCGCCACCTGCCCTGCACCAGTCCTGCACCAGTCAGCCCCACAAATGCAGGTGCTGGGCCCCAGCCCCTTTTCTGTTCCAGCAGTTCTGGTTTTCTCGCCTGCCCAGGGAAACAGTGCCAGCAATGACCTCTGGGGTAGGCAGGGCTTTACTCCCGGTGTGATCTCCTCCCACGCTGCAGAGATGCTCTGTGTTATCCTCTGGTGCAGCAGGGCTGCCAGCTGTGCTGGCCATCCCTCCTCTGAACCAAATTCCTTGGCTGCAGCACAGAGGTGAGCTCTTCCCTTAGCAAAGGAGGGGTGTTGGGATGCAGATAAGTCCCCTCCAGCCTCACAGCAGGGCCCTGAACAAACACAGACAGCCCAAACCTGGCACCTTTCCTGCGTGGGGGCCCGCTGCAGTTCAGCTGCAGATCCGTGCTGGAGCATGAGCCATGTCCTTGAAGTCACCTCCCAGAATCTTTGCAGGTGAGAGGGAAATGGTGAGCTGAGCTTCAAGCAAAAGCTGATCAAGAGCTTTATCCGTGCCTTACCCACAAGGACACATCAGGGCAAGACAGCCGGGTGCCTCGTGCTTCCGAAAACGATGAGCTGGTGAGCTGTGAGCTGCACAAGCACAACCCACAGGATCAAAAGCCTGCCCAGCAAATTGGGCTGTGTTACCTCATTAAAACTTGTTTTGGCTGTGCCCATAACCTCAGCTTCAAAGCCTGCTGCAGTTCCTAGCAACAGCACTAATACCCAGGCAGAGAGCCTCACCTGAGGCTGGAGCCGGTCTGGCCTCCAGAGCTGAGCTCCTTGCAGCTGCACCAGCTCTGGGAGGCAGAAATGGTGTCTGAAAGAGCCAGCTCTGATCCAGGATGGTCTTGGCAGCACAGACAGGGTGCATGCAGCCCCCATGCCCTCCCAGCTCCCATGGGGAAGTGCTGAGAAGGAAACGAAACAAGCTTTCAACACATGGCTGCTGGCCGTGGGGCAGCCTGGGCAGGCTGCATCCAGCCAGCAGCTTGCCGGGCTGGGAAGTTTTGCCAGGGTCCTCTCAAATACCAGGGATAGCTCAGGATTGAGTGAAGCATTCCAGAAGGGAAGAGCCCGGGCTAGGAGAAAGGATGCTTCCCTTGCTGCTGCACCAGGAGTGCCTCAGTGCCAGGAGTTTGGGGGAGGAAAAGTGAAAGGTGGGCTCAGCTCTTGTGTGATGCTGTTTCTTTATAAGGCAGCACAGGGAGAAGTTTCCCTGGATACAGTGGGAATGAAAAGCAGGAAGTTCCTTTGATCACAGTTCCAAGAGTTTGTTGTATTTTTTTCCTTTCTCCTTTTCTTTCCTCTACCAAATCATTGCTTCACCCACAGAGCTTGTGGAGGCTGCCCCACATCTCCTGGCTGCACAGCACAGCGTCCCTGCACTTGTAGGCAAATCTCTCCACTGGCACCACCATCCTCTGCCACCAGAACTTCATGTCTAGTGAGACTTTTTCTTGCCACAGAGCCCTCCTTCAAACTCAGTCTCAAATGAGGTCAGGGATTTGAGCCATGGCTCTTCTCCTAAAAAGGAGCCTAAGGAAGTGATCTATTTGTCCCAAGTGATACACCCTGCCACAACACCCACTTCCATGACATTCTGCACTCCATCAGAAGTCAATTAGGGCAGTGCTGAATTAAGCCATTCACAGTGTAATTCCAGCTTAATTAGCAGCAAGCAACCACATTATGAGTAACATGGCACTGTGAGGCCAACCACTCCGTCATCATTGGTCCTCCACTTCCTCCCTTGCTCTTCCTTAGGGCTGGAGAGCTGAGCAATAGTGAAACCTCCAAGGCAGACTCTGCTGCAGGGCATGTGTCCCACGGCCTCTGCTGCTGCAGGTGAGCAGAGAAGGTGGCCTGCCCTCAGTGCTCCTCCTGCACAACCAAGCCCAGTCCAAAGAGTGGCTGTGGTTTTACCTAATTGGCTTTGCAGTGTCCTTCTCTCGATGTTTTACCCAAATTCAAAGTCTCAGAGAGGGAGGCTGCCCCCACACAGGGAGGTGGTTCCCTGCACCTCTCTCCTCTCATGTACCAGACCAGCATTGCTTCAAGACATTTCACTTTTCCTCTTGCTGCATGGCTGCCCAGCTCTTTGTTCTGCTCAGCCACACAGGCTTGAAGTGCTAGCAAGGATGGAAGTCAAAATTTAGGACAAAAAGGTTTTGGTTTAGTTTTTTGCTATCCTTTTCCTTCTGCTTTTGCTCCCACTGCTAGAGCATCAGGGAAAAGACAAAATTAAACCCAGACAGACAGCAGTTATGCACTAGTACTAGCTCTCTGTCCTGAAACCGGGAATACTGTCTCCAGCATCTCCACAACAGGCTGAGCTGCCTGGGCTCTAGCTGGGCTGCAGCAGCCTGCATTTTATTTTCAGATGACTCAAACCACTGCTCTGAGACCTCCCTCACACCCTAGGCTGAGAAAGCTGCAATTTCCACCTTAGCTCCCCCACTCCAGTGCCTGTCACTGAGGACTCCCACTCCACAGCCATTGAATCTGCATCCTCGTTCTCCATTTACATTAAGTGGTACTTGAATCAATTTGTGGAAGAAATGGAAGAGAGCTAAACCCTAAACCTGGCAGGTCAGTGCTGCTGTGCCCGGGAGCCCAGCTGGAACTGCCTCTAATGGCCACAGTCCTTGCTCTGCCCTGGGGGAAGCTGCAGCAGGAGCAAGCAGAGCACTCAGCTGCTCCCCAGGAAAAAAGGCTCTTTGCACAGGATGCTGCTGCAGGGCTGGTGATTCACCTCCATTTCCCAAAGGCTGGGGCTGGGCTGGTGGCTCTGCCCCTCGGTTCTGCTGCTGCAATGGCCTGCAATGTGCCACACTGTAACCTGCAACAATTTAACGTTTTTTTAAAGCTTGTTTATTACCTGCAATTATCTGGTTGTCAGTCCTTTGTCCCAGAAAAATGGCCCAGTGTAGGAACAGGCATGTTTGTAATCAACTTCATCTGTTACATCTCCCCAAAACCTCTCTATGCCCTTCCCTCTAATTTAGATCCCTTCCACCGCCTGCTGGGATCAGCCCTGGGGCAGGATGGTGCAGACAACAAAAAAAGCTCCAGCAACAACTTCCTCAAACGATTTTTGTAGGCCCTATAGAAAAGGTCCCAGCTCGATCTCTCTTCCATGCTTATTACCATTGTAACCATTCACTTACTCAGACCATCCCCAAAATCCCAGGAAAAACTACTGTGAAGCATTTACCAGCTCTGGAGAGCCACAGAGGAGCAACTAACCTGAAGCCATGAGAATCTATCTCCTGGCTTGAGGTTGCACTCTGCAAAGCAGAAAATGGTGAACAGGAGACTTAATTTTTCCCCTTCCATTGGGATGCACAAAAAAAAATGGAAAGCTGAAGAAAAATACTGTGCCAGTTAAAAAAAAGACACAATCCTCTTTCCACCTTGCATAGGACAGAGCGGCAGCCAAGCAGTGCTCTGGCTCACACTCTGCAAGGCTAAGGATACAAAAAGCAGCCTGAGCTTCAAAGGGTCTTCACAGCACAAGCACAGGTTCTGCTCTGCATCACTGCAGTGCCTGGCCAGTTGCTGCCATTTCAAGTTGATCATCTGATGGGAAAGAAATTTCTATGCAATTTAAAGGGCACAGTGGTCTCAGACATACCCTGCAAGTTTCTGGAAAACCCTTTGGAAAAAGATTAAAGCAGCTGAATCAGTAACCTCCCAGATGACACTAAGTCCAGTCCTGTTTTTAACAACAGTTCTATATGCAGGACATTAGCACAGCAGTGCCTGTATTCCACACATCACGAGCCCCCATCCAGCCCCTCATGCCTTAATCCCTATCCAGACTTTCAAAATCTGCAGCCAACATAACACAGCTTCAAAAGCAGCTCATTCTCAACTGTCCCTTTATAAAGGGACTGCACCCACTCGTGCAGCAGCACATGGTTAACTGTGCCTGCTCCTCCTGCAGTGCCCCTTGGCTTTTTTAACTTCTACTTATGCTGAAGTTTCTTAATGAGCAGCCTTTTCCCCTCCCAACATCTGGTTGGGCCGAAACGCCGCGGGCAGCAGCCACGTGTGCTCCCCAGGGAAGGAGTTTCCTGTAAGCTGCACCCTCCCTGTCCTTGCTTGCCAGACTGCCCTGGCAGCAGCCCCTGCTGGCAGCACAGGCCCCTCATGCTGAGTGCCAGTGCTCCTTCCCCATCGCTGCCACCCAGGGCCCGGCCCAGCTCACACTTTGTCAGCAGGGTCTGAATCGCTGCCAGCACAGGATGGGAGGGACAAGCTTGGAGTCAGGAGCTGCTGGTGCTGCACTCCAGCTTCTCCTGCCCTGGCTGGAGGACCAGAATGTGGCACTTCAAGGGGCCAGGAAGACCAGAATATGGGAACAAGTTTCTTACTCAATTTCTGGCAAAAATGTAACAAAAAGCAGAGTTTCCGTGGCCGCAGAGGGTCTTCGCTGCACCCAGGAAAGGAGGTAAGGGCAACACACACACGACTGCAGCACAATAATCTTTATTGGTAACATCAGTGGAGCACCAGTAAACCATTACTGAGTGTAGTGGTGACACACAGCTGAGGCACATGCTAAGGCACTTTTATTATATAAAAAAATTTAAATTCTTCTGTGACAGCAATCAGGACAGGAGGGTCCTCCATTAGGGTGCTTCAGGCATACAGTATGATGCTTTGTATTTAAATCTTACTTTGCTCATAAGTAGGTCTAAATGCAGCATATACAATATGGTTAAGAATACAGGTAAATCCAGCAACCAGTGTACGGTGTAGAAAAGTAAAGACTATCTATATATAACCATGGTCCCAAGAGAAAGGCAGTGATAAAGACCTTTATTTTTTTTTTCTTAATTACTTATTACAAGAAATACAAAGGCCTTACATATATCTGTGCAGATTAAAGGGTTTTTAATATACTCTTAGTCAACGGTGCACAATAACTAATCCCAACCCCTGGTTACAGAGCAGGTGCAAGAGGTTTGGAAACGTCAATAAGAGGAATTTCCCTCCCCTTATCCCCACCCTCTGCCCACTACCCTATTAAATTCCTCTAGATTCTGTCTATTACCATTAAATATATTTGGTCCCCCAGAGATTCTCAGACAAGCACAAGGACATTGCTCTGCTCCCCCAGCCTGTCATTAACTACTGGTCCACACTACCTTAGATGAAACCGCTCAGAGGCAGAGACACAAACAGGACATCATTGCACTTCAGAGATCTGTCCAGACAGGAAAAAGAAGAAGGGAGGAAAAAAGAAAAAAAATGGGAAAAAAAAAGATGCAAGGAAAAAAAAAAAAAAAAAAAAAAAAAAAAGACAACTTTGGCAAGTCCCCCAGGTAAGCTATCCCAAGAGGAGTTTCCATCTTCAGCCCTCCCTGGAAACACAGGGAAAGAAGAAAGGGCAAATTGCCATGGCCAAAGCACACCGTTTTTCCTGAAACTGCTCCCAAACCACATGGGTGGGCAGATTAAAAGAGGCAGAAGTCTGAGGTCACTGAACATGATTGCCGAAAGCAAACGAAGAGGGAGGGGAAAGAATACAGGATGAAGCTTCCCTGCAGCTAGAATTGAAGACAAAAGGAGATTTACAGCAAAAATAATCTTTTCCTAGCCCCACTCCCTCCAAACAATAAGGATTTACCAGCAGACATGGCACAGACAGTTCTACAGGCCTCTGCAGTGGCCAAACTGCTGATCAAATTTCGGAGCCCTGGCTCTTTGGCATTAAATACAAAGAGGATTAGGAAACTGGAAAGAGGAGAAAACTAGGAACACAGATGCCCGATGGCTCCAGACACACAGACCTGGGCTTGCTCTGCAGATCCCCAGCCAATTTAGGAGGAGAGGGATTGCTGAAAGTCCAATGGAAGAGGGGAGGGTAGGTGGGTCACTCCCTCACATGTAACCTGGGTCAAACGGGAGGAATTATTCAGTAGCTTTGGCATCACCAGCATCTGCCTTGCCATCCACTTCCTCGTCGGACACTGACTCTCCCGTTCCCTTCCTGACCATGCGGCGCGTCATGACGAAGGGCAGGTCCCCACGCCTAGGGGAGGACACACGGCACATCAGCAGCGTTCCATGATCTCACAGGGGCGGGCTCTGGGATGAGGCGGGGAAGCACCTGGCCCAGCTGTGTGCTGGGGGCAGCTGCACAAAGCCCATGCTGCCCTGGCTGCCACGGCGTGGCACAAAACGCTCCTCCTTACCTGAGCTTGCTCTTCAGGGAGCTGACTTCTCTGTTCATGGCATCTGCTGTCTCGGTGGCATCCTCCAGCTCCCGCTGCAGCTTCCTACGGGATGCGTTGGCTCGCTGGGCCTCCTCTTCTGCTTCCTCCAGCTGGCGCTTCAGCTGCTTCAAGCGCATGTTGGCCTTGTCCGCCTGCGCGTGCACAGGGCAAAAAGTGATAAGAACTCAGTGATTCCCCAGAGTTGCAGCACAGTAGTAAGAGCAGTAAAAAGCAGAGTTTCCAAAGCCCCCTCTTCCGTTTCTGAAGGGAATTTCCTAGGTCTTGAGGGGTCCTAGTTTTTCTTTAAAAGAATCACATTTTCATCTGTCTCATCTTGTAATTATTACAGTGACAGAGAAGAGGAGAAATCTACAGGATGGTGAATGCCTTGGTCGTAGAAGGAAAAGCCTGTCCCCCAGAAGACTCACAGACAATGGAGGTGTCTGTCAGGTGTCTCACAGACACATCAGGTACCCACCTGATCTTTGAATTGCTCAGCATTACGCCTCTCATCATCCACCTGCAGCAGGATATCTTTCAGCTTCTTCTCGGCACGGCGCACCTGTTTGCTGGCAGCCTGGCGCTCCCTGAACACAAACACAGGGGGGCTCAGACAACAGCTCATCTCCCACTGTCCCCAGCAAGACCACCTAACCTGGGCAAGTCAGAAGTGAGGAAGATAGCAGAAGTCCTCCTTAACTTAGGAAGAAAAAGGGATGGGAAACAATGTTCCCCAGAAATGACCAAAAGGCTGATGTCACATGGACAAGAGCTACAGAGGGGCAACAAGTGTACCACAGCTGCAGTTTTAGGAGTGGTTGAATTCAGAAGAAGCTATAAGTGTTTACTGTGAAAAACAAGGAAGGTGTGCCAGGATCTTACTTCTGTGCTACCCTGTATATCTAGGGTGAAGTTCTCACTCAGACAAATCAGAATTAAGAAGAGTTTAAAATTCCAGAAGGGATGGAAGCTGGTAAAGCACACGGAGTTTCTTCTAGTACATACTTGGTCTCCATGTCCAACTGCTCTTCCAGCTGTGCTATCTTTGCTTCCAAGGCTGTGATGGTAGCCTTGTACTTGGACTTGACGGCGCTCTCCATCTCCTGCAGTTTGAGCTTGAGCTCCTTGTTCTGGCGCTCCATCTGCTGGCGAGCGTTCTCGTTCTTCTGCGCGTTGCTGCGCTCGGCGTTCAGGTCGGCGTTCATCTGATCGATCTGCACCGAGACAGAGATAAGGACTGCTCAGCACAGCCAGTGCTCCTGCTCAAAGGCTCATTTACTGCTCAGAATCAGAAAGAACAACGACCCTGAGGGTGAGCTGAATTCTTGGAATAACTCTGATGCAGAGGGAGCTATCTGTAGGCAGGACACTTCTCAAAGTATCTTAGTTTACCCAGATTTTCAAAGTAATTCCTTGAATAACAGGTTTATCAACCTCCTCTTAGGGCTAACTAAACTTGCCAATCACATTCACTGCCCTCTGGGGCTAAGGCCATGGTCTGGCACTTAACAGTAATTATCAGTCTCTGAATTGCAAAAATCCTGAAGCAAGTAGATCCAATACATGTGCTTTACTAATTTATTGGTTTTTTGCTGTCTATTTCCAGTACAAAGCAGCAGCTTTAACATACTGATTTACAGAGGTAAAAGTACAAGAACCTGCCTACTTTCAAGCCAGGGCTCTGACTGATAGTCAACCATGTAGAGAACTACCCTCTTGTCTATCAGAATTAATAAGCCCTTTGGAAAGCCATCAGCCCAGATCCTTGGCTCTGGAGTGCTAAGAAAACAGCATGCTTGACTCTCAAAGTTGGGCAGACAAAATAAGGCATGCAACAGGCAGACCAAGATCATGGTTTCTATAGCAGCCTAACTAATTTCATATGTTCAGTCCATTTGAAACAGCATAGAACTAGCAGAAAAGTAATTTTCCAAACACATTGTGGCACTCTTCAGCATGTCAAGTTGGAGCAGCGTGCCACAGATCATCTTTCTCAATATCCCTTTGTACAGAAAAAATAGACTGGGAGGGAGGTGGTTTGGTTTAAAATAAACTTGGGAGATTGTTCCAGCTACCCAATGATTTTAAATGGTCAACACCAGTGAGTTAACATAATTTTGGCTGCTGTTTTCTGTACTGTGGTATTCAGCTGTTTCCTCTCACACCTATGGCCTTCTGAGGGCCTGCACTGTGCACAAGGCAGCTGCTGGCATTACTCAGAGCACAGCTGGACAATTCACAGACACCAGAGAACCCCCAGGGGCTGCTGCAGCCTGAACAGGTACCTGAAGATTTGCCTTCTTGAGCCGGTCATTGATTATCTCTGTGTTGCCCTGTTCTTCTTCCAACTCCTCCTCCAGCTGAGCTATCCGTGCCTCCAGGCGCCTCTTCTCCTCCATGGCCAGTGCTCTACAGGACACAGAGTCAAGAGAGCATTAGTGCAGCACTGATGGCATCAATGCCTTGGGGGAAACTCACCACTTGTACACAAAATTAGCTCAGTCTTTAGGGACCAGAGGGGATACAGTGTGTGCTGCAGTCTACATTAAAAAAAACAGGCCAAGAAGTGTTTTCTCACAGCAGCTCCTCCTCCCTCAAACGGGGAACATGACTCACCCTTTACCACTGTTGTTGGCAATCTCATCAGCCAGCTCATCCCTCTCTTGCTGGGCCTGGCGCTTGGCACGCTCAGCAGCTGCAAGTTCCTGGAATGAAAACGAGACGGACACTGATCCAATAGGAAGCTACCAATTAATGCAGCATAGGAAAAAGGAGTTACTGGTAATGGCTGGTATGGTCTCCAGCGCGATCCAAAGCTAGTTCTATGACATGGCCTGTTCCCTGTCCACCCCACAGCTTCCTTTGCTTTGCACACTCCTATCACAGCTGTCAGGAAAGGGCCAAAGTCTGCATTTTGAATTAGACCTCATATTTGAGCAGAGCAAAAAGTACAAAATAAAGGAAATAAACACTCCAGCTTAGACTACTGCATATAGTTCTTGGCCAAAGAAAACAAACCAACTCTTGATTTTCATGCATATTCCATTACCTCCTGCAACTGGATCATCTCTGCCTCCATGCTTTTCAGCTTCTTCTCATTTTCTTTGGCCTGTGCCAAGATCTCTTCTCTGGAAGTGCGTGTGTCCTCCAGTTCCCGCATGTAATCCTTCATTTGTGCCTGAAAACAGATAATAGAAAGGGATGAATTTCAGAGCACACATACTAAGAGATGTGCTTTGTTTGTCTTATGGGAAACATGGATGGAAAACAAATAGGGATTCATGACTCTTCAGCAACCACAAAGGTTGCTGAAAAACAAAAGGATTGATCCTTTTTGCATTTCACAAGTTACATGTAAAAATCCCAATAGAAGCAAACAGGATTGCTTTTTGTAGAAAAAGTTTTGTCAGATAAATGGAGAGGGGAAGGGAAGGTAGGGAGCTTTTTAGTGAAGCAATGGAATGAAGAGTCTAGGGAGGATTTAGTGTTTCCTGAGAACAGGTCAGACAACTACCTGCAGGAATTAAAAAGCACAACAGAGCCACCTTGGGGCAGGAGTTATTTAAGGTCCTCTAGTTTTGCAGCCCTGTAATCCTTTTCAAAAACAGGGACCTTAAAGCAAGCACTAGAGTGGACTTTGCCTACAGCTTGTCTCCCAGGGAGTTAAACAGGCAGATTGGGATTAGAAGGATGCTTGAGATTGCCAAAAACTCCTTCACAGTGAACTGCTGCAAGATTCTGGTGCTCTTGTGACACTGATGCAATGTTCTGGTGAGGTGAAATCTTGCATCCTGTTTCCCTGGGTAAAAACTCCGCCCTGACAGCTGAAACAGCTGCAACACTTCACCTGCAGTTTGCGCAGCTGCTTGATGGCTTCTTCACGATTCTTGTTAGCAGTGTCTATATGGCTTTCCAAATCCTTCAGGTCCATCTCGAGCTTCTTCCTGGCAGCCACAGCCATGGAGCGCTGTTTTCGTTCATCCTCCAGTTCTGCCTCCATCTCCCGGACCTGTGTGGAGCAGCAGAGGCATCAGCATTTCAGCTCCTTCCTTTCCCAGCACTCCCCTTTCAAAGGCTGTCTAAGTGCAAGCATGTGACTTGTCTTCATTCTCCCTGGCAGGGGATGGGGCTGGCATTCCTCACTAATAAAGCCCCACAGGTTCCTGTGACAGACAAAGACTATTGGAAGAACCACACACACAAGGGAGGAAGTCTGTCACAGCTTTGCAATATTGCCTGGAGTATTGACATGAACAACAATCTTTGGATTGGCACTGTGTGCCTGACCGTCTCTGGACACAAGTGCCTTTGTGCACAGAATGCATTGAGGATTTACAGAGCAGTTCTTACTTGTCTGATCAGCTGTTTCTTCTTCTCTTCATTCTGTTCATCACGGCCCTGGAGGTCCCGGTCAAACTGTGCCTTCATAGCCTGCTGGTTCACTTCTAGCCGCAGTTTGGCATCCTCTGTGGCCTGCAGTTCATCCTCCAGCTCTTCCAGCTGTGTCTTCATCTCCTCCACCTGCTGCTCCAGGGCTCGCTTAGCTTTCTCCAGCTCATGGACCTACAACACAGTACCGCACGTGAGGTTTCTGCAGAGAGTGCCAACAATTTAATCTACCCTAACAGAAAAAAAGGCTAAGAACAGCCACTCACATCAGACTGGATGCAAGAACACTGCACCTTGTCCCTTGTGTTAGGGCAGATGCACGCTGCCAGTCTGAACCACAATTACTGTTAGTTCTGGCTGTTAGTGTGTGGTGGTGGGGAGAAAGTGAAAAGCATTTGTCAGCCCAGTTCTGACTTAGTGAAGATTTACCAGAGCTGGACATCGCTGGTTCTGACAGAAATCAAGAAAATACCTCTTAGCTTCTGAATTTATTATTTTCCTTAATTAACACAACATTTCTTTTTTTTTTTTTTTCTTTAATATTGGAGGTAATGTCTTCCACTGCCTGGCTAATTGCTGTATTTTACATATCAGGTTCACACCATACCTTCACCTGTGCCACAAGGATACCAGGTAATTTTCAGCTGTCATAATGCCTCATTTGGGTCATATCCAACCCACCTTTACCACTCACTCATATAATACAAACATAACATTCACAAACTCACAATGTATCCAGTACTCTCTACAATGTTCCTCTGTGTTACCACTGGCATCAGCTTTTTGCAGTACAGAAGTAACAGTATCGACTGTGTGACATTTCCTGCCCAGACAATTCAAAGGAATACTTACACTTTTCCCAACATCATCCTTTGAGCTCATGAGATCTTCCATCTCTGCACGGAACTGCTTATTCATTCGTTCCATCTCAGCCTTCTGCTCTATGGCTTCTTCCAGGGCTCTGGCCAGGGACAGGGCCTTGGTCTCCTTCTCCCGGGCCTCTGCCTCAGCGCGGTCCCGCTCCTCCGCGTACTTGGCAGAGATGGTCTTCTCCTCTGCCAACAGCTACAAGGGCACAGCATCAGTATTCTGAGAAATTACTGATCATTTGCTAACAAGGTAAACATGCCTCTTTTCATCAGGGCCTTCTTAATAGTGTTCTTCCATGGATAGAAGGAATCAAGAAAACGCAGCTTCAGAGAATGAAGCGCGCCATCCCATCTCTAACAACTGTGCTGACCCCAAGTAAACAAACCCCTGATTTCCCAGGCCTCCAAACTATTATTTTCAACCTTCTCTGAGATGATTTTCAAATGACACTTCAAACTCAATCTCTGCTTTGATATAAATGTTATCCCTTTGGGAAAAGGAACATTGCTTATATTCCTATTCATAGAACAAAATTAATTCACTTCTATTAAAGCTTTTTTCCTCCACTCTACGTGCTCTGCCTTAGTTCAGAAATAAATATTATTAAATATTCAAGCAGTATTGCTTGGGTATTCTTAAAGCAGACCTATCAGTAAGAATGCACCTATTGAATGCTTATGACTGAAGTCATACCTGATCAAACTTCTTCTGCTTCTTCTCTAGGTTGGAGACGATCTGCCGCTGATGGTCCAAGTCCACAGCCAGGTCATCCAGCTCCTGCTGCAGGCGGGTCTTTGTTTTTTCCAGCTTGTCATATGCAGCTGTCTTCTCTTCAAATCGCTGGCTCAAGCCCTCCAAGTCCTTCTGCAGCTTCTTCCTGGCTTCCTCTGCTAACTCAAGGCAGCCCAGACCATCATCCATCTTCTTCTTTGCATCTATTGCCTAAAGGACCAGAATTGCACATGAAGCCACCGAAAATGTTCTGTGCAGTTCACCAGCACCAGAAGTTTAGGACTTTCAAGTAAAGAGACTCAGAAGGTACTACTCCCTGCTCAGATAATACTGTATGACTGAATTCCCAAAGGAATTCCTGGACAGAAATCTACAAGCAGTTCATATGATTATCATCAGAGACCACCTCATTTCTTCTCTCACCCAAATCAGCAAAATCACCCTTGCTCAGGAAAGGTTGTGTTACTAGAAGTCAATTCAGCATTTAAATTTTACTTCTCTCAAGACAGATCTGTACTTATCCTTCCTCTCTAAAGTCACTGGTTTATGGGATGCAGACTCTGTACCTGTTGCTGAAGAATAGAGATCTGTTTCTCCAGGTTTCTCTTTGCCTCCTCCTCTTCTTCCAATTGCTCCTTGAAAGCATTCTTCTCATCCTCCATTTGCTTCAGCTTAGTGCTGAGGGTCAGTTTGAGGCGAGTCTCCTCCTGCAGCAGTTCCTATAAAGCAAACACCCCAGTGGAATTCAGCACCACTCGTTGGATTTAAAGGCTCACAATCCTCATCCACTCTCTCTAGGAGTGCTTCTGAAGTTGAGTTTAAGTATGCAACTAATTTCACAGATAAGACAACTGAAGACAGAATTTAAATAACTGCCTTTCAGTGAGTCAGTATAGAAACAAAATATTCAGAAGGGTCCTATTCTCTCCTACATTCTAATAATTAAAGTAAACTCCTTGGCACACAAGCCTTTCTCAAGGCCTTACCACACAAGCTTTTCCACAGTCCTTTCTCAAGTCCTCCAAGTAGCACAGAAAGTATTCAGACCTTTCCCAACAACAGCATGACTGTACTCTGCTATGTGCCTCTCTCATATTCCAGTACCAAAGGAACACACAACAGACCCAAGTGCTCTTGCATGGCTAAAAACAGTGCTGGTCTCAGCAGAACTGTACAGCACTGGTCATTTACCAGCTTAGGGCACAACAACATTGACTGACTTATGCTGCCAGTGCTTGAGCTGAAGGATATGTAAAGATTAACCAATCTTCAAACCTAGTGCAGAATTTTTGTATTGTGCCCTGTCTTTGAGTCTGTTTTTTAAAGACTAGTAAGTAGACAGAACATCAATGACTGTCCAAGGCTACTTATTATTGATGTGCTCTCCTTTCCCTTCCAACCTTCTTAGCACTCCATGCTTGACCTTAAGAGTCATATTCTGCTAACTGTAAATGCATGTTTTCCCCAAACTGTAAGACTAAGAATGATTTAATTCCTGAAAAAAATACAAAATTATTTGAATCTATCACTTCCCCAACATCCACTGGGAAATAAAACTTTATACTTAATTTGACAAATTTACTGGAAATCACACACATGTGCACACAGACACCCTGTCGAACACTTGACTATGAAGATCTCAAACAAAAACTTCAAACAATCATTGTAGTCAGTTGAAGCACTTAAGTGCTCTCAGGTGGAAAAGTGATAAAGGAGGACTTCTAAGCCCAAAACAGGGAAAGTCACAAATGTTCCACAGGCTGAAGAAGCAGAAGAAAGATAACCAGCTTTTCTGTAGAAATGGTCTCAGTGCCGTGCAGTTTAAACCCCTTAGCAAAAAAAAACCAAAAAAAACCAAAAAAAACCCCCAAAAAAACCAAAAAAAAAAAAAAAAAACAAAAAAAAAACACAAAAAAAAACAAAAAAAAAAAAAAACCCAACCAAAAAAAAAAAAAAAAAACCAACCAAAAAAAAAAAAAAAAAACTGCAGACCCAATCCTTTGAATTGTTGTATAATCAGTACTTAATGGCATCCGGAGTGATTTGTCCCTTTACCAATATGTAACAGACACACAGTTGCCTTGGTTTCCAAAGCTCTCACCTGTGTATCCTGAAGCTGTGATTCCAGAGCAGAGAAATCCTTTGCTAATTTGATTGATTTACTGTCAGACTGGTTCAGAAGACCTGTGACATTGTCCAACTCAACCTGAAGGGGAGATCAGAGTATCACTTACTGAATGCATCATCAAAAACAAAGACAGGAAGAGGTGAGGAGCTATGAGACTTAAAACTGAAAATGGAGGCATCTCTCAACAGGAGGGCATATGTATAATCTTTCAAGGAATGAACACATCATTTCCACAGACCCAGGAAGTAAATATGAGAGGCTGAAATGAGATTTTTATTTCAGATCACCTCTATTGCAAATGCCTTCTGATTTTGGTTGGTTTGGGCTAAGGCCTAGATGAGATTTTAGCCTGGTAAGCAATTGTAAAATTTTTTATTAAACTCACTCTCTTCTATTTTATACTATCTGCTTCAGGATTATATCTAGAGTCTCAAAATTACATTTTCCTGCTTCAAAAGGTTGTGCATATGCTAGTAGTGTTTGACTTTTAATGACGACCCTCCATAAAGGAGAAGGCCAAAGACAATGTTTCATGTCACCCCCAGTCAGCAGGGATTTGCTGCTCCTTTGAAGAAACCCATAAATTCCCACATCATCCTTGAGCCATCAACCATGTGGCAAAACTTCCAGACATCATCTCCCACAAGAGTTATGCAACCACGTGTCTGTGTGTGCCACTCCAGGTGCTCCAGCAGCTGAGTGCTCACAGGGCTGTGCTGTGCAAACCACTGCCAGTCTTCAGGGGGCACAGACACTCTGACTCCTTGAGCCTTACCAAACTCAAACTCCAACAGCAACTGGTTATTTCACCTTTCCAGGGCTGCTCAAAATAAGTAACATCAATCCAAATATTCTGGTCTGGCAATGAGTTAAGGAGTTTGCATAGCCCTTAGGAAGCAAATGATGGATTTGCTGTTTTTATCCTCAGGAGCAGCAGAATTTTTGAACTAGCCATGGGGAAACACCACCCTACAACCTTTTCTCTTGAGAAGCCATGCCACTCACCTGCAGTTTGTTAACCCTCTCAGCCAGTTCAGTCTTCACTCTTTCACCTTCTGTAAATTTCACCTGCAGCTCCTGGAGCTGAGCATCCACTTTTTTCCGCTTGTGCTCAGCATCGCCTTTGCCCTGCAGAAGAGCCTTCACCTCATTGGACAGTTCAATCTTCTCACTTTCCAGAGCTTGTTTTGCTTTCTCAAGATTTGCTTTCACCTGAAGAGGAAAAGAAAAGGCAACAAAACCCCTCAGACTTTACATTTGGCAGGATCCAGTGAGTACATGTTTTCCCAACAAGCAAGCTAATGCTGTATGTTTAGCAGTTAAGTTGCAGACTGCTTACTCAGAAAAAAACAAGATTAACAGCCTGTCACTGATTATCAGGAGACAATCTAACAATCTAAGAGAAGACAACAATACAGAAAAAAGTCCTGCACCATCAAATTTCCAAATGAGAGGTTGTACAAGCTAACAAGTGCTAGCAGTGAGAAGAATGTCTTGGATAAGCAGTCTAACATGCCTAACAGGAGAAAAAAGAATGAATGGCACTATTTAGAACAGCTTTATATATGCTTCACGGAGAAAAACGATCTACCAAGGGAAGAGCAACACATGTATGAGTATCATGAACACTTTGTGCTCTTCTGCACTGTCATTTCAGGTTGACTGCTTTGACCCTGTGTTTTTTGTCCCACATACCCGTTTGGTTTGCTCTAACTGCTCTGCCAGATCTTCAATAGCTTGTGAATGTTTCTGCCTCATCTCTTGGATTTGAGCCTCATGACTCTTTGCCTCATCTTCAAGGGTCTTCTTCAAAACCGTTACTTCTTGCTCTCTCTTTGACCTGCAAAATTCACAAATTCCATTTAAATGCCAAGGAGGGAATCAAACAGAGGTGCTTATCCACCAACACCGCCTCTAACGCATGAAAATTCCAAGGTCTGTTTAGGCTATAAAGATATCTTTCAAAGGTAGCATTTAGCACTGCATCATTAAGTGCAAGCTGGCAGCATTATTTCTGCCTAAGAAGTAACAGCCTGAAAGTACCAATGCTTCAGGGGAATCACTGATACTTTGTTAGGGAGCAAATCAACTTTCTGACATCAGGTGAGGTAATACAGTCCTGAGTAGGGCTTGCACACCACCTCCTTCTGTAGTCACTGAGGCTGCTAACCACTGATAAAGGCAAAGGTTTGCTATGGTAAGAGACTGAATATAGCAGAATTATTAAAAACAGCCAAAACCAAACCCCAATAAAGATAACACAGCCCCATGTTGGAGTTACCTCAGCTCCTGCTGGGCAGCTGTAGAATCTAATGTGTCTTCCAGCTCTGTTTTCAATGCCTCCAGCTCTTCTCCCAGATCCCGCTTCTGTTTTTCAGCTTTATTCCTGAACGCTCTCTCTGACTCCAGGTCTTCCTGCAGCTCAGTGATCTGGGATTCCAGTTCCCTGATCTTCTTCAGGGCCATGTTCTTCTGTGCCGCCTCTTCTTCCACTCTGTGTTCAACACAAGGTTCTGGTCAGAGCAGACTTAAGCCATACACAAATTAAGACAACCTGTCCTACCAAAAATAATCAAGAAAAGCTGGTATTGATCAGCTCTAGTGTTATATTCAGACTTTGATCCATATATGATCCATATATCTACAAATCCTAAGCTCTATCTCCCAGTACTTGAGACAGTGCAATTACTCACCTTACAGAAGGGGACAGAGAGGGACTGACAACAGAAGAAAGCAGAAGAGAAAGCACCATTTTACAATGGAAACCAGACACTTTACCGAGTAGATGAATACAGGAACTACCAGAGGGACACCAGTGTGCTGCCACTACTTTTTCATCACAGCTTAAGGATTACTACTCCAGTCAAACGGATGCAGTGCCTACTGCATCCATAGTCTAGTTCTGGACAGAGAATGTGGCAGTGAGCAGCAGCTAAACAACTCTAATGCCAAGGACATGGATCTTAAATAGTCCACAGGCTAAAATGCAACATCCACAGGTTGCATTTATGCCTATTCACCCAATTCCAAGTGACACAAGACAAGAAATACTTTCCAACCAGGTGGTCCCTGAACCCCAAGGTCAGGTTCTCACCTAGCTAAAGCTGCCTGCAGCTCCTCTTCCTTCTTGGCCAGCTGCATTTTGAGTTCTGCAATCTGAGCCTGCAGCTCAGCAATCTGGTCATGCAGATCAGTGGAGTCCCCTTCAAGCTTCCGACGAGTCTTTTCCAACTCCTGCCTCTGCTTTTCCTCGCGTCGCAGGCGTTCTAATGGAGATGGGGACACATTAAGTTACACACTCAAAACATTGTACAAGCACAGAAAAATAGATTTAAGCAATACTATCTTTCCTGATAACACAACTGTTCAAATTGTAGCTGGACTGCATTATTTTGTCAGGACTTATATAGAGTCATCTACTCCATCTACTCTATTTTGCCCTCAAAATTTATCTGGGCAATTTCCCTTCCCCTCACCTTACAGCCAAACCTCCTTTTCCCACTCCCACTGTAATGATGCAAACACAATGCCAGCCTCACACCACGCAGGTGTAAGCACCCATTTAGTGGTGCTGAACACAAGGTCTGCTCTCCCTTTACTGAAACTAAACAGGCAGTCTCCAGAAGAATATCTTTCTAGAACTCTGAAGAATTTGTGCAAACAGGCTATCAGAAACAGCACTAACCCTGACAGATCGATGCTGCTGGAAGTAGAAAAGTGGAGACACTTCCACAGCAGGAGAAGAAAGAGAACCAGCCTCTCTTCTCCATTGGCCTGGCTGCTTTGGAGAGGATTTTTATTTAGATCAAGGGCTCAGCTGACAAGGCACATAACCTTCAGCCAGACAAGAGAACAGCTCTATCAAACTGATCAATAGCTCACACACTATAGACTAATTTTTAACCCTTCAGAAACTTGGGAAGACTAAAGCCCTTTCAGAAATGAAACCGAAGTTCAACAAATTTTAACAAGAAACCACCTAAAACTAATTAGGTAAGTCTTTACAGGATCTATCTCAAAAAAAAGAAAAAAAACTAAACAAAACCCAAAACTACCTTCAAGGTCAGTGATCATGGCCTCATGCTTATTCTTCAGTTTGGCTAAACTCTTAGATTTTTCCTCTTCCTCTGTCAGGTTTGTTGTAAATTCAGACATTCTGTCTTCCAAGAGTTTCTTTTCCTGCAGAATTGAGAAAGAAGAGTCAAAAGAGTTGCTGGAATAACAGGGTATTTTTCCAGATCTGACTGCTTAGAAATGTCAATGTCATGAGTGCCTAGTCCTGCTACAAGGAATCTCAAAGAAAGAAATCCTTTCAGAATCACAAATAGAATTCAAATAAATTTAAAGTTGAATTTAAATGAAAGATATGATAGCCCTTTCAAAACTGAAAGGGAAGTCTGTTCATAAAATAACTTCATACTGATTGGCATAACAATGCATCAGAAAATGTTTGCTCATGGATCATTATTTAGTCAAAGTTATTTACATATCATACAATTCTGACTGTTGAGAATACAGGCAGGCAGTTACTTTCAAAAATTCAAGTCAGAATTCTCAAAGACAAGACTGAATTAATTAGTAAGTTTCCCTGTAATAGGGAAAAGGTCAGCCTGCAGTGGTTTTCTCCAAGAGAAACACCAGTGCACCTTTAGCTTGTGGAAGATGATGTGGGAGTCTTACCTTAGCCAATTTGAGATTCTGATCTTCCAGAACTAGCACATCTTCTTCCAATTTCTTCAATTTGGCCTCTGTGGTCACTTTTTCTAGCTGCAGCTTCTGCCTTGCACTTTCCTCTTCCTCAAGCTGCTCCTCTAGTTCCTTCACAACACCCAAAGAAAAGCAAGGTGTTTGTCAGTGCTGCTCACCAATCCATGAACTAGCACAGTAGCAATACTAGAATGGAAGGTTTCTTCACCCTTCCTTCAAGGTATTATCAGTAGATCCCAGACTGACATCTCTGCCATGACTTAATGCAACATACTGCATGCCAATCAACAAATTTTCTAGCAGAATAAGCAATGCTATTTTGCAAAGAATATGACCATTCCTAAAACAAAGATTTGTCTAATTGTTTGAGAAGTGGCCATCACCTTCAAGAATGGAACAGCTCATCCAGAGGACAGACTGAATGCCTCAGGCTCAGCACCAGAACTGCTGCATTCTATTGCTGTTTCCACAGATGGATTTTCCCATGCCTCTTTCCCCCGCCTTCTGCCTTTCATTTCCCTCCAAGCTGAGGCAGAAGAACCACTCTAACCCTCACTATCCTCTTTACTGGCAGAGACAGCATTCCTAAGGCATTACCTGGATGTTCTGCTGCATTTTCTTCTTTTCAGCCTGCAGATGTTGACACCGTTCTTCCTCCTCCTCCACCCTTGCTTCCAGATCATGACATATCTCCTCCAGCTCTTGTTTCTTGGCTGTCAGGCGAGCTCTTATCTCCTCAGCTTCAGCACACAGTTCGGTTTCTGCTTGCAACTGTTCCTGCAGCTGCATCTTCTCTGCCATGAGCTACATTGGATGCAAAGCCAGAAATAAGACAAGCTCCAATTTAGCAAAGCACTTAGCAATGTGTGTTAAGCGAAGTTCTGTGCTCCTCTGTTCCACAGTTAGTTTTAAACATTGCAGCAGTCCCCTGCTGTTAACCAAAAACTATCAAAACATGGTTTTAAGTGTGTCTTCTCCTTCACAAATCAGGAGCTACCACCACAAATTGTTCACAAATTTCTCAAGACCATATCCATTTGAATTGTCTATTTCCACGTACAAAAGTAACAAATAATTATCAGCTCTATGGGGAAAAAACCAACCCTGTCCCCATCTTCTGTGCTCCCAACAAAAAGGATTCCATTAAAGACAAGACTGAGTTCAACCAGCTTGCTGTAACACTCAGCAACCAAAGGAGACTTTTCTCCTATAATGGCTACAGAAGGGCAATAGGTAGTAACTGTACAGGAAATGAGTAACTGCTGCAGGAAATGAGCTGCAAGAAGGGCAAAGGAAAGTGAACAAAAGGCAGCCAAATCATGTTCCAGCAATTTGGAATCCTGCAGTTTGTCCATCAGACCAAGAAAGCAAAGGAGGTGCTCTCAAGCAGTTGGACAGGCAGAGAGAGAAAAATTTTTGCACATCAGATTTGCAAAACTCACCTGAGCCTGGAAGGTCTCCATCTCACTCAGTCTATTTTCTGCAGCCAGCTGCTTCTCCTTGACCTTTATCAGTTCTTCTTCCTTGGCCATCATCTCCTCTTCTTGTCTGCTGACTTGCAGAAGGGGCTTCACCTGAAAGGGAAACCAAGGGTATGAGATGTGTATAAGGAATAACAAAAACACGAAGAAATGCTCTTGTACTTGAGAGATGCATTGACTAAAATAACATTTTAGGTAAGTTTCTAATTTGAAGGACCAATCAGCTGTTTTGTTGGGGGGAACACTGGGGGAATTACACAGAACTAGATGTCACCTGCTCTGCCAACAGCACGCTTTCTGCCAGTCCATTTATTCTCCTCCAGGATGGGATGCATCAGGAAAGGGTTCAGTAAATTCTAGACTCTCAAGGGTTAAGTAGTAATAGTGAGAGAATAAAAAAGTTGCCATACAATGGGGAAATTCATAAGTAAGTCAATGTCATAAAAGGGGACTTCTGTAAGGCTTTTGACATGGTACCCCAAGATCTTTCTCTCTAAAATGAAGAGATACAGACTTGATGGATGGAGTGTTTGGTGATCAAAGAACTGTCTGGGCTGAATCCAGAGGAGGATTCTGCCCCTCTTCTCTGGTGAGCCCCCACCTGGAGTGCTGCATCCAGGTCTGGGGTTCTCAGCCCAGGAATGATATGGACTTGTTTCAGTGGGTCCAGAGGGTCACAAAAATGATCAGAGGGCTGGAGCACCTCTGCTATGAAGACAGGCTGAGAGAGTTGGGGCTGTTCAGCCTGGAGAAGAGAAGGCTTCAGGGAGACCTCAGAGCACCTGTCAGCACCTAAAAGGGGGTTCACAAAACAGAGGGGGCCAAACTTGTTAGGAAGGCTTGTTGTGACAAAAAGGTAATGGTTTGAAGCTAACAAAGAGTAGATTCAGACTTGATACAAGGAAGAAGTTTTTTACAATAAAGATGGTGAAACACTAGAACAGGTTTCCTAGAGAGGTGGTAGACAGATGCCCTACCCCTGAAAAGATTCAAGGTCAGGTTGGATGGGGCTCTGAGCAAACTGATCTAGCTGGAGATGTCTTAGCTCGTGGCAGGGGGATTGCAAAGGGAAAGCTCTTACCTTGGTGAAGAGCCTCCACCACTGCCAGTTGCGCAGCTTCAGATAGGCAGCACAGTTTCTCTGAAGCACTTTCATAGCTGTCAGCTGCTGCTGGCGCTTGGCAAAGGCTCTGCAAAGCAAGTGGAGATAAGACAAAGGAACCCAGAGCAGCACACAATTCACACCATCAGCCTTTCCTTAGATACTTCTGTGGTTTTTCTTTAGAAGGTTCCCTCCCAAAAAAACAGCGGTTTCCAGTGAACTTTCTCTTGATTTTCATGGTTTTTTTCTGCTCACGTAAGAGTGGCTCTTTTTTCCTTAATCCAATTTCCTATTTTAAAAAAATTTCTCTCATGTCTTCTACTCTGAAAAGCTTTACTATCTTCACTTCCAAGGAGGGAGATCTGAAGCAGAGGTGTGTTTTCCCACCAAACTGACAGGTACTACTTTTCATCTTAGAACTGGACCAGTTGCAGCCCTAACTGATAACTTAAGAGAAACCCCACACCTCCTGCATCAGTACCATACTAAGACTTGGCCATTTGCACCTTCTCAGCACTTCTGTGAAAAACTTGATCTGCTGCATAGCATTCTTACAGAGAAAAAAAGGCTTTACTGCTCAGGTATTTTTCTGGATACAGCACACAGAGATTCTTGCAGGTGCCAGAAGTCTGGCATTACAGAGATGAGAAAAACCTAAAGGACCATCAACTGTTATATACAATAAATAAATCATGGCCTTTCTGACAAAAAATAATTTCTAGACAATTATTTCATTTTTTTTGAAGATAAATTTGTGCTTGAATGGGAGAAATACATGTTTATGATGAAATACATGATTATGACTTCAAAAATCACTGTACTTACTTTCTGGCCAGGTAGCCTCTGCAACATGCTTGGAATCCAATAATGACATCTGTGATCTTCAGGTCTCTCTCTTCTTCAAGATGAGCAAGGACTCCAGCTCTGAAAAACACTTTACTCTGTCCAATTCTGTAAAGGTTGGAATCCAGCTCCAATGCTTTGATCTAAAAAGAGAGAGAGAAGAATTCATGTCCTGCAAAGACTGTTTCATGTGAAACATCACAAAACATATTTGTGGCTCGTGGCTCTAAGACAGCCCTTCTCTACAGTGCGCCACTCAGGCAAACCAAAGTTGCCAACTCCCAATAAATTCTTGGCCTATCCCAATTAGAGGAGCTGAAGCTCAGCCAAGCACAGCATCAAATGGAGGTAATCAGAGAGAGAAAATATGACTGAAAGCATAATTTAATAGAGGTATCACATAAATTATTCAGAATACAAAGATGCTGTGAGGAATGAATGTCTAGTCCTGAGAGTCCTGTTCCTTTTCTAGAAGAAACACATCTGTTGATCCTTCCCATTTACTTTTTCTCAATCCTATCTTTGTCCAAAAAAGACACCCCAGCCCAACCTTCCTTTCACAGATTTGCTGCCAATGCTTATATTAGCTAAGCTAGAAAGAATCAGCTATACTCCTGTAAGACAGAAAAGTGGGAATCCCATATGATCAAGCTCAATTCAAGCCTAATCATCAAGCTAGAGCCAAAGCTTTCCCTTTGAAGCAGGCAATTCCACAAAAACTAATTGGAGCCTTTGCTGAAAGCACTTGTCAGCAGCAGGCCATTACAAAAAGTTTACTGAAGCTCATACTTTAAGCCTGTGCTAAAGGTAGCACTAATGCTTCTGAGCATTTTGATTCTATGAACACTGCTGGCATCTCAAAGTACACATCTGTAGAAACAGAAAGGACCTCTTGCCTAGGATTATTGAATCTCATGCCAGACAAAAGCCTCCATCCATGAAGGCAAGAGGAAGCTTTTTGCACCCTTCTCTCAGACAAAACATTTGACTTTGGAATTTTGGTCTGTGAGTACAAGTTATTTTTAGCCTGCACAACTCCAACTTTTAAACCACACCCATCTAGTTTATTCTATTCAAGTAGAGTTTCTGGGATGTTTTACCATCAGCACGCAAGCCTGCTTTCCATCCATAAATCCTTTGGGAATTGCATTTGGAGTTAAGATTTCATATCTGAAAATGAGAAAGCATCAGACTAGTCACACAAGTGTATTTGAAAACAACAAAAGAAAAGAAATCAGTATGCATTCCTATGCCATTGTGAGGTCAACAGTTTTCCAAAAAGCACTGCACCTCTAGACAGCAGACAATGAAGCAGCAGCCTTGGACATGGTCCTCTATGCCTCACCTTAACTACATCCTTACTGGAGAAATCAAAAATGCTTTTGGGAGGCTTTGTGCCAGGGCATACCAAGGTACAGATGTGTTGTCTTTGCCAATTTTTCAGTCTAGTTGCAATAAAAGACTTCCACTTTTGTACTTATGTCTTAACTTTGTCAGGCCAAAGACTGCTTCAGATTCTTTTCTAGGGCTCACCTTTGTCTGAATTCCTGGAACACAACTCTGTTGGGGAAACCCTGACGACAAATACGGATTCCCTCCAGCACTCCATTACAGCGAAGCTGGTCAAGGACCAAGTGAGGGTCCAGTTTTCCAGCCTAGAGAGGAAAATGTTTATTTTATGAATACCACAAAGTTTTTACAAAAAGGCCTTACCCCCTGCCTCTCACCCTCTCTTTCTTGTAAAGGAGCCAGTTTTCTCTTCCAGTTAGAAGGAATGGAAAGCTTTTATGCCACCTTAAGAACTGCAAAGATCAGTCCCCACAATTTTAGCAAGCATACAGTTATTTAGGATGATCTTAAAAGACATCCTGAGAAAAGAGGGCCTCTTCCAGATCTCTTGCAAAACCTGACAAAAGCCATCAACCCAGCCACACACCCAGGAAGCCCATGTAAGAATGCATGGGCTGTGCTGTTATAGCTGTCTTACCTTTTTCTCATGGTTAGGGATAATGCAACGGACGAAGTTGGGGTTGGTGTTCCTCAAGGTAGCCATCAGCTTAGCCAGCTGTTCTTTGTAGAGCTGTCCCACTGTCCGGAACATTCCCTTCCTGGTCTTAAAGGCCCCTGGCAGTGCTGTATCTGACATACCAGCTACCTGATCCAGCCCAACAATACGGTCCACTAGAGAGAGCACAGGAAAGAGCATTAAAATCCTCCCACAAACAAAGGAAGCATTGGGACATACAGAGAACATCTGGGTAGAACAGGATAAATGAGAGGAGCTGCAGGATCCTTTTTGCTTCATCTCTACACAGATGTCGAGTCCTGTACAAAATTTGTGCAGGGATAGGAGCAGGAAGGAAAAGAAAGCATCAGCTCACTACAGGAAGTTTGAGTGATGGAGTCAAACTTAATCCCAAACACATTCTACTGATGCCCTGGAGGGCAGCACTGGAAGAGCAATCTAGAAGTGAGTTTCAGATGCTTCTACTTGCTTAGCTTAGAATGAAAAACAACAAGAGCTCTAGCTGCTAGCCCAGCAGAGTCAACTGTTAGTTAACTCTGATCCAGGAGGGGCCACAGATACAGAAAAAGCCCAGCTTCAGTCTTGCATTACAGGCAGGACTGTCATAACCAATGATCAGAAAAGTCATATCTACTTGTAAACTGAACAAGCACAGTAAAAGACATGACAAAACCCAAACCTCAGGATACCACTGCTTGAGCTGTTTTTGGAGTACAAGTATTCCATGACACAGACATGAACAACAGCACTAGGAGAAAGTCAGAACTCCCTGCCCAAAGTTTCTCCACTATGCCACAGTGACATCCAAGCATTGATGAAACCATCACCTTGATGAATGGACACCACAGATTTTTTTTTCCTCAACAGAAGTCAGCTAGATCTAGCTAGTCAGCTAGATAGTAGCAGGGGCAAGAAGAAACTGAAGTTTTACTTTTTCACACTGCTTTTCTACAGAGATAGAAATTCACCCATCCAGCAAAAACCAACTGTATCACTAGAAATTTTCACACTTCCAATACACTTTTATTAAGGGCTTCAAGCTACTCTTCACCACCTTTAGTGGTTGGCTGATGTCTACACTCAGGCTCCCAGTCTTCACTTCAGGAAATACACCAGCTTGTGCTCAACTGTCTTCTGATTAAAAAAAAAAAATGCAGCTGCTAAGAGACACCCTACAAAAGAATAAGCTAGAAAGAGTATTCTCATTTACAGCTAATATTAGCTAAAAACTGTTCACTTCTAGAGCAGCTGGTGGAATAGGGTCAAGGTTGCCTTATCAGAAAGAAAAGAAGGCTGTTACTAGATGACATCACAGGGAAGTCCACAGAAGTGCATCCCAGACTGTGGCTGTGCCAATACTCTTAATCTTGAGCCCCCCAATGTACTTCAGGATAGAGAAAAGAACAGTCACTTCAAAAGAAGATCCATCTAAGAACAATAAATAAAACTGATAAGCTGTGGTCAGTTGACATTTCAAGCCCAAAAACAGTCTCACACAGCAAAGGCCTTGTTAGGCACAATTTGCTGATGGCCATTTTTCATCTAGGACGAGTCCCTTTGCCAAACCCTTTTTTAAATTACCAGCTGCTGAAGTGAAATCCCAGTACTAAAACGAATGCCAAACTGGAATTCAGTTTCTATGCAGCCTCAGAATTCTTCCTTCCATATCTTGCAAGAAATACAGCTGACCTAGCTCTACATTCAAACAGTTGACAGGGATTTGTTCCTACTCAAGTTGTACAAGAGCAACTTTAGGCACCTGAATGTGTCTGTATTTTTGTATCCACTTTCAAGGTGAGTTTTACTTTTGTTTCAAAGTCCATGAGGAGCTACTAGCACAAAGCAGAGGAAATGAACAAGAAAGACAGGCAGGTATGACAAAGGGACAAAGAGAAGTTAACGGAAGCATTTCTTGCATGGCTCTAGGATGCATCACACACATGACACGACAGCTGGGTTTCTCAGTCACCTGGTTCTAGATGAAGAATAGGAAAGTGTTGATAGAAATAGGCTCTCTGAACCTTCTGCATCTCTGCAACAGACAGAGACGTCAAAGAAAACCTACCACAGAAAGTGACAGTAACAGTAAGACTCAAAACCAGATAAAACCCAGAGAAGATAGAGTAAAATACTGAACAACACTGCAGAAAGGGCACACTTAGTTGCAGGATTGAAAACAGGTTCCACTTCAGATCTTGAGTGTTGCAGCTATACAAGCTGCTGGTTCATAATGGTGCATTCATATTTTATCCCAGTATTCCTCACTTTGAGACAGAATTACTATATATGCAGCAAGTTTAACAGAAGTTGATGCAAATGAACCTTTCTCTTGAGTTACAGTGAACTTTTAATGAAATACCATGATCTAAGCAAAGGATGTTTCAGATAATGCTCATCTTGGTGGCTTAGTCTTCAGGGGGAAAAGGCAAAACAGCTCATCACAGGCTTCTGATGCCCAAGTTTTTCACACAAAAAAAGAGCAAACAAATGAAATGCAGATTAGTTACATACCATCTTTCCACAGCTCAGACACAAACTTATCCGACGACTGGTGCAGAAGAGTGGCGATGTTATCGTTCAGTGGATCCATGTTCTTCATCAGCCATTCGTCTGCCTTGTAATCCACCTGCAGAAGATAAACACATCAAGGAGATTGGGATGAGCAATTTTCTGCAGCCCAGTATCCAACATCATCTGGCACAGTCTAGGAAAGTATCACCAAGGTTTGCACAACAACCGATTACCTAACCATTCCTGGATTTACTATCTAAGTAAGCACACCTACGAATTTCCAGCCCTTACAAAAAGCTGCATGTTCTGTTCTGTCACTAAAGGGAATGGATTTGCAATGCCAGTTTGTACCATCCAGAGTGTCACACAAAAACCAGCTGCATCAGCATTTTTGGTGATGAAGTCTTGATGCAGGATTCCTCTGAGCAGTACCTCCAGCCTCACCAAGTCACACAGAACAAATTTAAATTGCTGTCAGTCTGACATGTCTTGAACTATAAATACAGATAAAATCGCAGGCAAGTTAGGCCTCCTTAGACCCTGTGAGCTCCTCTGCAATGGAACACCTGCATGAAATCTTCTGATGGTTTCTCATATGCAACCATTTTGGTAAGTAGCCATTTCTAAGAAGTAATGTTTATGAATTAATCATTCCAACCTTCACATTTTAGTTATTAATTCTTTACCTTGCCAGCATAGTGTATGATACAGAAGTCAGCTTTGTCTTTCAGCTGTTTTGGCTTCTGAAATTTGGGGTGGGTGCCTTGTTCTTGAACAACTTTTTCCACAAAGCTTTTGTCTGTTGCTTTTGGGAACCAGCACTCTTCATCCAGCAGAGCCAGTATACCAGGAGGCCCAGCCTTAAGGAAGGAAAACATCAAAACATCATTAACTACATGACTACAATGATAATGAACACCTTTAGACAGCTAGAGGAGGGGAAAAAAGAACTAAGCCTGATCCACATCACATTCATCTCTTGTGTGATATCAGTTAAACTACTTTCATTGTAATATAAACTGTTAATAGCTCTTCAATATCTTCATCTCAATTCAGACCATTTTTATGGGAAAGTCTCTTCTGTGACATTTGTCTAGGTTGTTTTTTTTGGAAAAGATATTTTTTATTAGAAGAAATATTATTATACGGTTCTCTAAATATATTCTGGTGTCTAAATGCAAAAGGCATAGCAGAAAGTTTCACAAACTAGTCCTTACTATTGGAACATCTACTGTGAAATTTGTCAATTTTTAAGTTTCATTAGAGCAAAATGAAAGCAACAGAGTTCACAGCTTCTCATCACACCAGTAGTTAAGCAAGGAAGTTCACACTACTTATGGCAAGCTGCACATACATCTAGCATCATGCAGACCTAACAAGTGAGGACAATACAGTGAGAAAAGTGGCCAATTAGATCCATTTTCATGCAGTGTTTCCTACAGAACTGACACTAACAGCCTTTTGGTGACACACTTTCATACAAAGAAGAAACTGTTCACTCCTGCTTCTAATCATATTACAGTGCCAGTAGAGGATAACAAAAGCTAGAGGGCCAGAGATGATGTCCTCAATGACAAAATCAGTGCAGCCATTTCCTGCTGGACAGTAAAACAACAAACTTACCGGCTTCTCTATGAGGTCAATGCAGGGCTGCAGGTCCAGGCCAAAGTCAATGAAATTCCACTCTATGCCCTCCCTCTGGTACTCCTCTTGCTCAAGAATGAACATGGTGTGGTTAAAGAGCTGCTGCAACTTTTCATTCGTGTAGTTAATACACAGCTGCTCAAAGGAGTTCAGCTAATGAAGGAAAAAGCAGAAAGATGTTTGAGCAATTGCTTGTGAAGACACACCTAGCATCCTATTAGCACAAAAGATCATATCTGTGGTTCAGGAATCTAAGCTAAAGTGGGGCAGACAGTCCACTGTCAATAACCCCTTTGGATATGAACTGCCTGTTCTGTCACGTGCCACTGCACACTGCTGCAATCCCTAGGGAAGTTCATACGCACTGGTTCTCAGACTTTGCAAAAGAATGTTTAGCTGTAAACAGCAGAAGAGTTACTGCAACTACTTAACCCGGGACAAGAAAGGACTCTGGTTTTCTCACAAATGCAGAGCCAGCAAGTCCTCTTCATAGGAAGAAGCAGCAACAGAAGCCTAAAGACAAACTCCTAAAAGTATGTGGACTGTAAAGTCCCTTTTTAATCCTCATATAAAATCAGAGCAAGGAAAGTGAGAGAAATTTCTATAAAATTTCCAGATTTCTTCTGGAATGGTAAGGACAAGGTTAATAATCCACAGTGTATTTTTATGTTTGACCACACAAATCATAATGCAGCTTCTAAAGAAAGTGGTCCTGTTCTAATTCCTCTCTATTTAATAATTCCTAACTATGTTATTTCTTCTCTTCTTTTCATGAGATCCAGCAACTGTGAAGCCAAAGGCATACCAATAAGAGGGAGAAGGGAAAAAAAAAATCTCCCAAAACCCAGCCAACAAACAAACAAAAAAAAAAAAACCAATGCCAACTTTTCTGTGTCTCAGTTTTCTATTTCATTAATAAATGGTTCAATTCATTTTGCAGTTGTTCATGAGTTAGACCCAGTGTAACATAACACAGGTTGACAGGAGCTGCCTTGCTGGGATAATGGCAGGATACTTCTTTTTGATGGCAGTCTGTGGCTGCTTCAGATTATAATGCAAACCACATCCTAAAATTATTTCATAGAATCCCATAACAGCTTGGCCTAACAGTTCACTGTCATCTAGAGAAAGAGCTCACATTTTCCCTCTCTCCCATCTCTCCCTCAACTTTCCTTCAGCTCCTCCTCTCCTACACTTATCTTGAATGAGACTAGATGTTGATTCCCCTTTTTGTGGGCTTCACATCCTTATCAAGAGTGTGTTATTTTCCAATTGTAAAGCTATTTCCTTCTGCGGTCTTTGCTCCATATTAAACCGTGCTGAGTGCAAGGACCTGACATCTCCTTACCTCAAAAATCTCAAAGCCAGCAATGTCAAGGATTCCAATGAAGGAAGCACCCTGTCTCTTGGTCTTGTCCAAAGCCTTGTTGATGCGCATAACCAGCCACCGGAACATCCGCTCGTACGTGGCTTTGGCCAGTGCTTCAATGGCAAAATCAGCCTAAACAGCAAACACATCAACATCAAAAGCTGCATTAGAAACCAAAGAAAGGCACAGATTACACTGCTTCAGGATCTAGCAGCACAACTGTAGTCTGACATTTTCTCTCCACCAGGAAATCCACTGAACAAGGCTTATTTCAGTTTATTCCAAATGAAAAGTAGATGGCATAGTGATATTCAATATATAAGAGCAAAAAATTTGTCTCTAAATTAGTGTGTCAAAACCAAATTTCAGGATCCTACCTGCTGGAGGAAACAAAAGCTGGTATTAAAGAAAGAAAAACTATGCCCAGTCACTCCCAAAGACTGTAGTAACATGGAGCATTTCATAGGCCCAAGGAAATGAACTTAAATTCTTTTGTAACTTTGGATTTATGAAGCCCAATCCCTCCCTGCCACTACCCTACCTTTGCTTGACACAAATACTACATGTAGTAAGAAATTGTACATCAAAAGGGACAAGCAGCACGGAAAGGCAACCTCTGGCATTTTCCAGACTTCAATCTCTTACCGACCCTTTCCATGTTACAGGGCCATGTTTCTTTATTTAGAGTATAATGCTGTGTTCATAAAGAAGCCAGGCAATAAGTAAGCACAGGGGTTTCCTCCATTCAAGCAGGCCACAAGCTCCTAGGTCAGGTTTCATTTACAGCACAACCAGTCAAGAGTGTTACAAAATTTCCAATAAATTACAAGGGTGAACAGCAAATTCTTCTATCTTAGTAGCTGACCCACTCAAAAATAGTGCTTTCTGAATTGCACCAACTTGAAAATGTCACCCTTGCATACCACATTGAAAATAACTCCCCAGGGACAGCCGGTCACCAAATTTAGGGGACTTGTGTTCCCCTTTTTTTTTTTTTTAAAGAGAAGAAGTGCTAAGGGACAGGGTGAATTCTATCTTTACACAGATTATATGAACAAGCAATATATTATGTTAGAAGCAATATATTAAGGTACATCATTCAAGTGTGCTTTCCATGTACTGCCACCATAAAGATGGTTAGTAAACACTACAGAAACCTTTGAAACATTCATTAGCAGTGCAGCAGTAAGATCAGAGATCAAAGTGGTCCCATTCACTTTTTGAGAATGCCTACCTGCTCTTTGGTCTGAGCTTTCTGGACATAATCTCGTCCAACTTTGATGCGAGGAGTCAGGATACCTCTAGTGAAATCTGTCACGTTGATACCCAAAAGGTGAGACACCTTCTGAGCAGCTAAAGATGGTAAAAGGAAACAAAAAGATTCATATTACTCTGTTTTTCTCACAGAAAGAAAGAGAAAAAGAAAAACATTCTGACAACTGTCTTTAGAAAAGTCAGGAAACAGCTTACAAAAAATATTAAATTAAGAACGGGTTACTGAGACAAAATACCTTCCTAACCAAAAAATCACTCTTAAAAAAACCCTCTTGCAACCCATACAACAGTTTACTGAGTTTCTCCAGAAGCCACTAGAATATATTTCAAGTAATAGCCTCATTCAACTAAATTGTTACACAGAAGCTTTAGAAAGGTCATTGTCTGTAATCAATCTAAAAATATATCAGATAATGGATTCTTAATCAAGCTAATTGTTCTGTCTTCATCTACTGATTAGTCTTTGAGACAGTTCTGTATTTCAGATTCAAGATCCAAAACCCAAACAGTTTATTCTCCTCCTTAAAATGGCATTTAGAGCATATTTTAAATAATAACAGCCAAAAAAAACCCCTTAGTGATAAAATTAGCAACATTTGCACTTCTGCAGTACATCTACAATGAAGGTCTAAGAGTTAAGTCTTCCAACAAATAGTCCTCTATCACATGAAGCATGGCACTATTTACACATTCAACAATGGGCAATTAAATTATGCACACATGCTTTTATACCCACCATAAAACTACCCACCACCTTACTCTTACAGTTACCAGACTACCTACAAAGGCAGCACAGAACATTCCTTAAAATCTGATAATATAGGTTTGAAGGAGCAATTACTGTAGCTCGTTTAAAACACACACTCCACATACTCAGTAGAGTAATCCTTTTCATCTGTTCATGGTGTGCACTTCCTGCCTAGCCCTGCCACAGGAACACTGTCACATTCCTGCCCGTGGGTGGCTGCAAACACACGCCTGGCAGAACACTGTGCATTTGTATGGGGCACGCCAGCTCCTCTGACAAATAATTCACCCTGCAAAAACAGGGCTCCAGCATTCCATACATACTGCAATACATTCTCCCCCTTGCAAGAACTTCCTGGAGGCTTTTTTGCTGCACTTTTCTTTGGTGTGGGGCAGGGGATTGGTTACCTGTATTGTCTGGCATAGAGGCTTGGTCTGTGTTACGCTCCTTCTTGAAGACTATGTTGCCAAGTTGAAGAACACCTGAGATAACCTTCAGCAGACCTTTTAAAATAGTAACAATAACAACAGCTTAGTGTCAGACATCAACAAACTGTGACATAGTTATCCGTATCACCCAGTTATCTTTCTTAACATGGTAAAGAGGCCCATCTCAGCATTCCAAAAATTGTTCTGAAATTTAGGAAAAAGCACCACAGGTTACTCCTCTAAACTACTCCCATGCAGGACAAAGGACTTGCCTTGTCATTCCTATGCAGGACTACACAGCCTAGAAATTTACCTATTCTCAACATCTCTATAAAATAGTGAGAGACAGGACTGAGGGTTAAGTGCCACCTACAACAACTGTATTTTTTAATAAAACACTTTCTTCTCTGCTTGAGGATAAAAACTCATGTAATGAATTCATACTCAATTTTCCTCAACAGTTACTGTTGAACAAAGGAAAGAGACAGTTAAGGGTGCACCTCAATTAAAGATTTTGTTTCTTTAACCCTGTAACACTTTCAGTTCCCTGACCAAGATCTGCAGTCCTTACAGACACACATTGTAAAGTACAGAAGGCAGCAGGATGTGGGCGAAAGTGCCTGTACCGTAACTATTACTAATTATATGCTGAAGCACCCCACCCCATTGCTAATGACACATTCATACTCTTCAAATGATGCACGTCACAAAAGCCAAACTATCAGATGCCAAGACAGGGAAGATGGTGTCAATTCAATTTTCACCACATATCAAAGCTCATTGCATAATAGCTTCCAGTTGCCTTGAGCAAAGTAAACTGCCAGTCACTTGAAGGGGATCTTCTAATAAAGGTATTTTTTGTCCCCCCATTTTCTACTTGTTTAGGCTGATTTTGGCTGGAGTAGAATTAATTTTCTTCACAGTAGCTGTTATGGGGCTGTGTTCTGGATTTGTGCTGGAAACAAGTGTTCATAACACAGGAGGAGGCTGGGGGTGCACAAGAAGATGGGGAAGGACACAGCCAGGACAGCTGACCCCAACCTACCCAAGGGATATTCCATACCACATGGCATCATGCTCAGCACATAAAGCTCAGAAAAGAAGGAAGGGGAGGATGTTAGGAGTGATAATGTTTGTCTTCCCAAGTCATTGTGTGATGGAGCCCTGCCTTCCTGGGTGTGGCTGAACACCTGATTGCCCTTGGGAAGTGGTGAATGAATTCCTCATCTTGCTTTGCTTCACTTGCATGTGCAGCTTTTGCTATACCTGTTAAACTGTCTTTATCTTGATCCATGAGTTTACTCACTTTTACTATCTCAATTATCTCTTCCATACCACTGGGCAGGAGTGAGTGAGCAGCCATGTAGGGCTTAGTTGCCAACTGCAGTTAAACCACAACACTATCACAAAAAGATTTGTTTTAAGAAAACATCCTTTTGAGGATGAGAGTGAACAAAGGCTCCATCATATGCTACATTAGGAGCAACAGAAAAGAAACATGTTTGCGATTGTCCCACTCTTGTTCTGCACTGGTGTAGCCTCACCTCAGGTCCTGGGTGCAGTTTTGGGTACCACAATATCAGAAAGATATAAAGCTGTTAGGGACTGTCCAAAGGATGGCTATGAAGATGGCAATGAGCCAAGAGAAAGCCACAGGAGGAGTGACTGAGGTCACTTGGTTGTTCAGCCTGGAGAAGAGGAGACTTCACAGCATCCTACAGTTTCCTCAGAAGGGGAAGTGGAGGGCAAGGCACCTGTCTATCTGGTGACCAATGACAAGATCCAAGGGAATGGCATGAAGCTTTGTCAGGGGAGGGTTAGGCTGGATCTTGGCAAAAGGGCACTGGCTCCTCAGCAAGTGTAAAACATTAAAGCTATTTTTGCTGTAGTGCCTGGAACCAACAACTCATCTACATGACAGCAAAGACATACCCTAGAGCATACATTAAAAACAACTCGAAACACTGAGCATAGCAGGACACTCTTACAATGAATTAGGCTACCATTTCTTTTTTTTTTGGTTTTGACAAATTTCTCTTCACCTCCAGACAGAAGTTTCAGTCTCAGATGATTCAGGATATCAAGAAATGTATTAAACTGTCAATAACAACAGCACAGATTTTAACAGCTGGACTGTAAACAGCAGATGGCACAGGTAAATAAATGTTCCCTACAGCCACAAGAGCTGCAGCCTCCAGCAGAGGAGGTGATGTCAAACCACAACAGATGCCTGCTTGCTTCAGGGTAGAGAGTAACAGTCCTAGCTTTAGAAGACCATACACATTTTGAAGGTGAGCCTTTGCAGAACACTGATTTGCCACCAGTGGGGCAGATCATGAATGAGCGAGCACAGAGCTCTGGTGAATGTGTATCACTGTGCTTTGTGCTGGCTGTGTGCATTTCTGTTTTCACTGTCATGCAACTGTGCTCCCAGAATCAGACAATATTAATTTCTGATCAGCAGTTCAGTGTTAAGCTGGAAAGAAAGGCACTATGACCAGCCCATTCTCAAAGGACTAATCCAGAGCAGTGGTTGGATCAGATACTTTAGAGCCACTGCTAAGGGGTAGGGGGAGCACACAAGCCACGCATTGCATAAGAGAATGAGGGGATTCTTGTATATTCAATGTGTTTTTCATACACTGGGTATACAAGCCTCAGATTGGGAACAAAAACAGCAAGCAGAAGCATGTTTTTATTAGCTGCTTGTTCTAGAGTTAACCTTATAACCTGAAACTGTGCTGGTAGATCCTGAGGTGGGTCACTCCAAAGCCACTGAATTTTGTTACTTGCACACTGTTCACTCGGGGCAGGGGGAGCAGGAACCGACACAAGCAAAACAAAACCAACAAAATCCCTAAACAAAAAGCTAACAAATCAAACCAAAACAAAAAAAAGAACACCAGAACAAAAAAAATCTCAAGACATGGCTTGTTCCCTTTTTCATTCCTTGCATATTCATACCTATCTGCTCTTCATCTGGGATGCCCATGATCTTCATTGCCTCCATGGTCTCCTGAAACATGTCCTTGTCCTGCTGGCCCGGGATGGTAACATGCCCATTGGAAAGGAAGCGGTATTTGTTGTAAGGCTCCAGCAGCAGGTCATCTTAGGAAAGAATTGAGAAAGAAGTTGCTATGGATTTTTTTTTAAACAGACAACAAGCTACCACCAACATTAAATTTCTGACTCGCGTATGCTACCAGCTCCTGGATGAATCTAGGATTAAGCTCAGTTTTACTTCAGGCTGAACATTTAATATATTTTAGATAAACACAGAGCTTTTCTGTGTTATTTCTTGCTATTCCTTCCTCTGGCCTACTCCACCAAAGCAGCGCCACTCATCATTAGGTCCTAAATCTGTCAATAGTAGGGATTAACTTGAAAGTAAATCTGTCTTTAATTTCAATACCTCATTTGTTTCAAGTCAGATAAAAGTTCATATATGAATTCTTGAAACAGTAGCAGCTATGAGAAAGTCCTCTCCTTGTGTCATTCCTGCAGATCCATTTGCAGCTCTTGCACAACACAGACCCACATTACCACGCTGAGGTATTAAAACAAGGTGTGCTGGGATGCCAGATGGCTAGAGGTGCTCAGAGGCTTGCAGATTTGCTCCACTCAGTTACACACCGAGTGCATCACAGCAGGACCATTCCTGCACCAGAATGGTTTACATCATGCAAGACTAGACTAAACATGGGACAGCGATTTAGATAAGGAAGGGCGTAGAGTCATTGCTGGCAGGGAGACAAGTGCAGGAAGGAACCAGAGCAGCAAGTTTTCAGGAACTGAGAAGTGCAGGGGGAGGACAGATGGATGTATAAGTGTATGAAAGAGGTGGAGGAGAGCTGACCATATCCAAAAGGCAGAGAAGTAGGAACTGTGAAGGAACAGGTCTTTTTCTACAAGTGTTCTGAACCCTCTGTTGTTGCAGCTATGGCATTCCCTCACCACAACACAATCATACTTACTCTTCAAATGCTCCCCTGCCCCAGAGAGCAGGTAGTAAAAGATGTGGAAGGTTCTCTCCTCTTTGGCCTGGCGAATTGCACGTGACTTCTCCAGCAGATCTTCAGAGAGTCAAGGCCCATGACAGGACATACAAATCCCTTCCTACTCTATGGTAGGAGAAAAAACTACCTGATGTTCTCTTCATACCAATTCACAGGGGTAATGACTTAGCAATCGTTATCAGTCAATAACCCATTGAGCTTCTGGTCTCAGTCCTGCCAGCCTCCGAATGATGACTATGGTAAGAGAGACTTAATTGGTAAGAAACAAAATCTGATGCCATCAATCCCCACCTGCCTTGGAAAGAAGCAAGAATGACCTATGAAATTCCATACCTATTCATATTGCTGCAGTTTATGATTGCATTTCACCTCTTAAGATTCAAATTCATTCATTAACTCAGAAAAGGTCTGCACCATGATCACAAAGGTCACAAAATACTACTGAGGAAAGAGGAGACTACAACAGTGATCTTGATAGCAGAAATTTAGAGTGCTTCCAACTGCTTTCTCAACCTAAGTCAGTGGTGATGAGACTGCTAGGTACCATTCCTGACACCTCTAGAGCCTTGAACCTTTCAAGGGGTTACAGAAAGGATACAGGTTTCAATGTTGGCTCCAACAATGTAGCCGTTGACATCAAAGTTGATTCTGATAAATTTGCCCTAAGAGGAAGACAATAGAATTAAAATTAGTATTCTTTGTGTAACAACAGTAAACAACAGAGGTAAACCTTCTCTTTTTAATCCAGGAAAGGAAACTCCAAACAAGTCAGGCAGGTTTTAGGCAAAGCATAAGGTCAGCCAATACGCAATGTCTAGTGATCACAACAGCAACTGAACAAAAAAAGACACCAAGCACTTACAGACACTTCTATCATTGTGACAGCCAACAACTCACACTCACTTCTGTTTCAACCTAGATTTCCCACAACCAGGGTCCCTTGAATTTCATGTTACACTACCCTGACAGTTCCATCCCTTTCAGTATTAGCTTCAACCATTTTAATTTGGTTTTGCTCCAGCTCTGCCAACTGCCTCTCAGATGCTGTCCATTGTTCTCCAGAACAAGCAAAATAAAAGACGAGTATTTGCTCTCCAGGATCAAACCAACTGTAATGATTACAAAAAAAAAATCAGCACAGATGATCCTGGTACAGGATCTGGTTTCTTCATTCCAGAGATCTAAAAGATCTATTTTTGATAATTCACCAAATGAAATTTATTTCCCAGATTAATTTTTAAAAAGTCACTCAGTTACTCTATCTCTGATAGCAATTCACCCAAAAACAGAACACTGGAAAGTGTAAAATACACTTTGGATGCACTTTTTGAATACACTCATGACATAATAATACTCACAAATCTTGAGGAGTTGTCATTCTTCACTGTCTTGGCATTTCCAAAGGCCTCCAGGATGGGATTAGCCTGGAGCAACTGTCTCTCCAGTTCTCCCTAGAGAGAAATCCAAAATTAATAAAGTAGGTAGTGGTTCACAGCATTAACCTTGGGTCAAACCAGCGCTGCAGTTTCAATTCACACTAGTTTGGCATCTGTTGCAGAGAAGCCATATTAAACCTTAGGAGATGATCACTTAAACCTTCAAAGGAGACTCATTAGTTATCTGGGTTAAACAGAAACATTCATAAATAAGCCTCATTCCCTTCCTCCCAGTGTGTCTTTCTGTTAGCAAGAAGCCCTTCAAAGTCACTTGGCTGTAACATCCCGCAGACTTCCCAGGAACAAAGTGAAAATCATACCAGCATCCAAGACCAGGCCCTCATCCCAGAAGTGTACTGCCACAGAGCCTGCAACAGTGAGGCAAATCCTATCTTGCTACTAAAAGACAGCTCTGAACACTGCTACTAGTAGGTTAAGAAGTTAGTCTGAAAAAAATATAATGTTTTGTAAAAACCGAACACAAAATGCTTGCACTTCTTATAAGAGTCTACATCTTACAAAGTACAAACAAGCAAAAATCTCCTTTGTAAGGAGGAACACACAAAAAAGAGAATTAGTGGTATCCCACAAACTGCATGATTGCTTGCAGTCTGCTGCCATATTCACACACTCCTCCCCTCAAGGAATACAAAGTGCTGGAATTGTAGAAAAGAAATTCAGAACTTTTATCTCTGCCCAGTACTAGGCCATTGCAGCATATACACCTTTCCCTGCAGGCTCTACATGTATCCCTAGCACTTTTGAAAAATTACTTGTCCTCTGTGCTAAAAGCATGGCGTTCTCTATATTTCAAGATCAACTAAAAAGCTTCTGGAGACACAAAATTACAGTTTAGATTAATGTTTCTCTTTTTAGCAGTTATCAGTAAGTACTCAAGACTGCCTGTGCATAACAGATGTAAATGAAGTTTGATTTGTGAGAAACGGAATTTATGGGGAAACTATTTAAGGTTACTTCTAAAGGAAAATTGTTTCCATTTGTTCTCAAAGACAGATTAGTTCTTACACAGTGTCTCTAAAAATACAGGCAATAAAAAAAGGAGGAAGATATATGAGAAACTGTACAATGAACTACAAGTCTTTATTTTTTACTTCCACAATCACTTCACTTCATGCTTGCAAAGTGCAAGGCCAAACAAGACCCCCAGCCCTGGTGGAACTGCACATACACAGAAGAGGCAGCTGCTGCAAACACCTCCATTCACTGTCAAGTATATGTAACAAGGGGCTTAGCCCTGGTAGGAGAATCTGAGCTGGGACATCATCTGTCTCACAACAGACCCAGCATCTGGCATTGCAAGGAAAAAAACCTTGAAACTAGGGTTCAGTCCTTGAAACTGTGTGGTGGTCACATTTCCCCTTGTGTTCTGCCACACGTACTGAAGTTGGAATGCTCTTTGCTCACACCATTTCTCTTCCCCATCCTGCAGTGAAGCCCTAGGCCTCTGTTTCTAACTGCAATTTATTCCTATTCAAGTGAGAGGTGACAGCAACACAGCACTTAAACCCAACTAAATGGAACAAGGAGGGAAAAGAAATCAGGCCTTGACATCAAATCTATTTTAACTATTTGGCTAAAAATAAAACTGAGGCCATAGTAGCTACACAAAGACGGGAAGTTTATGCAAATCCACATATAATAGACCTTACTGTAACTTAGTACCTCAGGAAAAAGTGTCATTAGTTTCAAGTAGGTGTGGGTAAATTGTAGTTTAGAGGTGATTAGGTCTCCTGAAACACCAAGGTAGCAATATGCATAGAAAATGACAGCTTGGCCTCACAGCAATATGAAGCATTTTCCTTTCCTGGGGAAAGGAAAATGCTGAAGAGTTGGTCAAATCACTGAGCTCTCCTGATTTGCCTCAGCACCGTGACAAAGTGGGAAAATCCAAGTTCTCAGCACGCCACAGTAACAGCACATAGGACTAAGTGTCTGCAATTACCATACCCATTCCTCACTGCATGCTGTCTTTGTTTAAAAGGCAATTCCATTATGTTTAAAAATTTTTAATAAGTTTTTGGGTGGAGTTTGTTGGGGATTTTTTACTTTAAATTTTGATGGTCACCTTTCACTGATGGAAGATACTTCATTATTCTTATATAATAGGTAATTTTGCAAAGCAAAACCATTACAAGACAGAGCTGTCCAAGCTTTCTAAAAATCCTAAGGTACCCATCATTAAGATGCTGCCAATTTCCTGGCACTTGTAATTGCCATTCCTTGACCTGAAACAAATTTGTTTAACACTTGGCATGCATTTGAAGTATGTGCAATACTCCTCATGAAAACAGCAGCAGAAAAAGCCACTGGGTCCGTTAGCCTGTGGTTGGCAGTTCCTAACACTCTTCAGTATGCTTTCTACTGCTCTGAAATTACAAGACAAATTTAAAGCAACTAAAATCCTTGACATCTACCTTGCACTGAATTTTTCTTCATCTCATACATTTTTGAAATATTTTTTAAGCAAGACAGAAGTCTTTCCAGCTATTAATTCTTCAGAAAGTAAAGTATGGAGAAAGGCATCCAGAAATAATTTCTACCTTCAACAGTATACAATTGAAAAAAAAACTATGGGGGGTGGTGTTTGGGCTGTTTGGTTTGTTGGAGTTCGTTGTTTTGTTTTTTACACATTAGGGATTTGCTTTTATATTCTTCTCTGCAGTCATGTGAGAGATTATCAAATAACTAAATCCCAACACCAGTGACTGCATGGGGGAAGGAGAAGGATCATCCATAACCAAAGTTTCGTTACAAATATTTAAATATCAGCTACTATTGCCCACGGATTTCCGATTAGCTGCAAACACTCACATCTTGAAAAATCATTACATGATTTAATAAGACAGTAAAGAAGCTGAGATTAAACATGGAAAAACACTGACTTCAACTTCTATAAATAGAAGTTTTAATAAATGAAAAAAAAAAAAGTTTCTATAATTAGATTCAGTACACCCCTTGCAAAAGGAGCCTTAATGTGCATAGAAGTCACACCATGCAGCTAGAAGCTTATTTAGCTGAATATACTAATGCACTGGGAATGGCGGAATGCACCACTACCTCCAAAACAAGTGAGCTAAAGAATATGTTTTATAAAACTGATTTTGCCCTGGCATTTGGAAAAACACCAGTTTACATCCAAAAGTTCATAATAAAGAAAGTACCACTACTTTCTATAATATCCTTTGTTTAGTTCTGTGCCTAAAGACAAAAATCTTCCATGACCAGTATACCTGAGATCCTCAGAAAATTAAATGTATTCATCTTCATAAGTTCCTATATTCTGATTCCAAGTTTGCACCATAAAGAAGTGCTGCAGAGCACTCACTGCTGATTAACAAAGGCTTCAGCTCTAAATCTCCTCTGGTAAGGTCAGTTTAGTAACAAAACACGGGGAGCAGGACTTTTTGGAAAAAAAATCAAAACTTGGGGGAAAAAATTAAATATCAAGCTTCGACAAATCATCAACCAGTCCAACTTAGGACTGTTTTATTCTCCTGAGCAGATTGTCTGTCCTGCTTCAGCAGTTCAAATTTTACTCATGGACAAGCAGTGGAAGAATACTTAACTCAACCCCATGATTCTATTTTCCACACTTAAAAAAACTAAAAAGAAGAATGTTACTAAATACAGCTACTGACAGACCATGGAAAAAGCCTTCATATGTCTGAAATTTTGGCACACAGAACATTGGGTTTTTTTGGTAGAATTCCAGTAGTTAGTTACTACTATGTGCATGCACACACACAGTGTGCCAGCATGCAGAAATGCCTTCTTATTTATATACTCTACATGCATTAGACATGCCTACACATTAAGCTGCTACAGGAAAACTCTTATGTAGAGATGCAGTGGACATATCTAGCACTTGGCTTTCATTAATAAACATTTCCAACATGTTCAGATCCGGCTAACAAGCCCACAGTCCTAAAACTTCCTGGCTAAATACTTAACTACATCAATATTACTAGGAACATCACACACACTATATGCTTAAGAGGCTAGGAAAGCCTTGTCCAGTCCTATAGTCCTGATGGAATACTTCTAAGATGGTATGTGTCTGGGAAAATCCTGCAAGAAAAACTTTAAAGGCAAACTAGTATTGAGCACAGAACACAAGTATTCTTGATATCACTACAGTCTCCAACTGAACATCCTTACAAAAAGATTACTGTGCACCACACAAAAAAAATAAAAATTGTGAATTGTCTATGGATTTGTTTTAGCTGCAGAAAGTGATATTGGTGTGGAGTGAAAAGCCGCTCAAAAAAATCACACAATGGGACAGAAAATGCATTCCTGGTGCAGAACGTGCAGTAAACGTGCAGCTCACCTACGAGGATACAACTGAAGAATTCGGCAATAGTCCATCGGGGGAGAGGGAGGGGAAAAAAATATAAGTGAGACATCTTTAAAGTCCTCCCACCATCATCACCACCCTCCTCTCATGTGCTGCTAACACTTGGTTTCCCCCCTTTTAATGTTTTCCTACAATTTTTCAGTTTTCAGCTGATGTCCACTAGCCTATCATTGTATTCTCCAGTTCTGAGACAGTACATGTAATGGCCAGACCTAATCTATAATGGCACAGAAGAAAGGAGACAACTCCCCCACAAAAGGATCAGTTTTAAACCACCTATACTGGTTATAAGCAATACAACCATGTGAAAAGATCAGTACAGATGATGCATTTACAGCAGTTCTTACCCATGCATTTGCCAATGAATCCAAGGGGTTGTGGATGAGTTTATGCCCACTGTAGATCCACCGAATTCAAAGGAGTTATGGCTTTGAACAGTGTTCCCTGACTCGCAATTTTTGACAGACTTGTTGTTTCATAGTTCACTGACCTCCTCAATCCCCTGACAGATGTTACCATCTAAGCTTCTACTGAGCAATATGTCTTTTACCAACATCAGCCAATACATATTTAATGTCCAAACTCTGCAGAGCAATAAAACATCATTAAACCTAGGTCTTACCTGGTCTTTTTTGGACTTGTGCGAGGAAGCAACATGAGCCAGATACTGAATAACCTTCTTGGTGTTCTCTGTTTTACCAGCTCCTGATTCACCTCTGAAAAGAAAATCTACAAGTTATCAACAAACAAGATGTAAGGGGACATTATCATATTTCTAATCCCAAAAGGGCTACTGACATCCTTAACTGCATTCTGGCCATTACAGCACCTCCCTTAAAACCAAGGGAAAAAAAGCTGGGCTGCAGCTGGACTGCAACATGGAAGGCAATAAAGAACAGTGCTTTCTAGTCACTTGGATACAGAGACTGTCAAAGTGGCTGAGGAATAGCTTGGAGGCTGCTGTAGAGGTTGGGGTGAAAGGTAATGAAGTAAATCTTTCAAACGGAAGCCTCCTGACTGCAAGAAGAAACATACCAATTCCTTAAGCATGGCTGAGGGCAAATCAATTTTACTGTGTCTAGAAGACAAACTGCTGCATCAAGAGTATCTGTTACTCTATCAGCCTCATCAGTATGCATGCACTTAAACATAACAGCTGCATCAAATCTGAAGGATCACTCCAAGCCTTTTCCATTGACAAAGCTGTGTTTCTTCAGTAGTTTGAGCACAAGGGGCTGTTTCAAAGCCACCCTTCCTCCATTTATTACAAAAATTATTTTGCAGAAGGAATTATATATTGGAGGAACTGTAGTGGAACTTTCCTTGACTCTCCATTATTACCTAATTCTGTAATTCCACTTCCAGTACTTAAAATTAAGAGAGTCCTTCCTTTTTACAAAAATGTAAAAACACAAACTTTGACATGCAGACTGACAATTGGAATTACTCACGTGCAAAGGATGGACTGATCCTCTCGATCTAGAAGAAATTTTAAAAGAGTAGTCAGACTAGAACTCTAAAAGAAAATTTCTCTGACAGAATGAAATCAACACCAAAGACACCAGGAAATAGTAAACAGTGACAAATATCCTCAGAATCACAGCCAAGTAACCCCCTCTCTGGCAAGACATCCACCTCCTACCATATGCCAAAGTATAATGGCATCACAGCAATTTAGTTTTCTTCATCCAGAAAGAATATTATTTGCATTTCAATTTTTCTACAAACACTAAAGAAGTCTCCTACTGAATGTTTCTTTACCACACAGCTACAGTGTGATGTGTATCTACTTGTTCTTCAGCTCCTATTGCAGTGGGCCCATACTGACTTGCAAAAGTTATCAGCAGAGCAGTGAAAATGGAAGAGGTAGGGGGAAAGTGGGACAGCAACTGTTACAAATCCCAAAGTGCCAAATATTCACATCAAACAGATGCTTTCAGACCAAAACAAGCACTGAAGCTCAGTGACAAAATATTTGTTACTTATTTTGTACAGACTGGACCCAAAAACTGGAAGACTGAGCAGCAGCCTACATCCTATACAGCTGATTGTTTGTGGCATCATCCCCTATTGTATTAACACAGCAGTTGGTAACAACAGAAACCTTTTCTTTTCCATGTTGACATACCAGCAGACTTATTAATGCCTGTGTTCAATTCCCAGCTGTGGATATCTTTCCAGTTACAGAACTTAATTCACCCAGCCCATTCACTACTATCTTCTCCCACATCTTTAACCTCCTGCTAGCATTCACTTCGTTATGCACAGTCCTGACCAGTCCTCCCATCATGCCTTCATCCCACAGCTCCTGCACACACTCCGCCTATTCTGCCCTGTTTCACTTCCTACCCCTGCCCTCCACCCTGTGCCCACCTACCTCCACCCAGATTCCAACCCATTTCTTCATACCACCAGGAATGAGCTGGGAGCACTAGGAAGACTGGAGAGTGCCTGTGCCTACACCAGAACAGCCTCAAGCAGCTTGTAGCCATCACAGGGACAGTGAAACACAGAACAGGTGGGCACAGAAAGTCATTGACTGACAGCCCACAAGAGCCACTGGGGCACTCAGAACACAAACTGTGACACCAAACTCAAAATCCCCATTAAGCTGGGAGGCTTTTTGGTTTGCTATTAGGTGTTTGTTTATTTTTAAATCAAAACCAGAGGACTCACAGATTATTTAGTCTGAGAAGCTCAGTAACACTGCAGCAGTTAGATGTCATTCAGGCATTGCCACTTCCTTTTTCCACTCATTGCACTGGACTAACATCTACTCTCTAAAGAGAGAGAAAGCAAGCCCCAAACATCCATGAGAGTATGCAATTCACTGGATCTCTCTAATAATTTTTTTCATTATTAGTGACATCCGTTATGTTTGTGTGACTGTCTCCACATTTTAGCTACTGGTTCTTTTAATTCTTTTTCCCTGTAGCTTAGAGAAACCAAGAATGCTCAGTATTCTTCCCACCAGACAGTGCTTAGATGATATAATTAAGTCAGCATTCAAGTTGTTTTGTGCAAGATAAAGAGATTGAGCTGTAATTAGAGAAGGCTTTCCAGTCTGATAGATCTCAAGTACCTGAAACCTTTTCTATACCCTTAAATACTGCTGCTGCAAGCACATTTAGCATTCCAGTACTAGCATCCTGAATGCCACATGAATCAAGAAAAATCTCCCATACACACAGTTTAAAAAGAGAGGAGTATATCTAGCCTTTGCACATATTTTTGTGGAATAATGAAAGCTGACAAACCTAACAGGTTTGAGATTCCATCTTAAAATATTCTGAAGCCGATAATGGAAGCATTAAGCTCACATGCTAAGTATATGCAGCTCCTGCTCTTAAGCATCTTTACTGGAAACTGACTGTATGCAGATGAGTACAAAAAATGAGAGGAAAATAATCTGCTTTTTTTCCTGTTAAAACTTAGATTACCTGCCATTACCCTGCTAATACTGTTCTCAGAAAGAGCTGATCAACCCCAAGCCTGGAAGAAAGCAAGTAGAAGAAAATCACCACTCAAACAATTTTGGCCTGGCAAATTCTTAAGCCTTCAAAACTAGATAGTGCAGCTTTATTTAAATTGCATATTCATTTTTTCAAGTACTGAATTTATTCACTGCCTTTGAGATATACACCCCTTTTGCTGAAAGCCAGGCCAATAATAGATGTTAGCCAGCCCCAAAGGCCTCACACATTTAAGGTTCCCAGTGGGTCAAGGGCTCAGCAGGCACATGCCAGCCCTCTGCATGACTGGGCACTTTGAGGGTGGATCAGGGGAATAACTAATGACTCATTTATGGATTGCCTAAGGAAATGTATTCTTCAGTAGTACAACACCTGAGTACAATTCTGCACCACAAAGCAGCTATGTGAAAGGACAAGACTGTGCCTCTGAATAACACCTGACTTTCAAAAGCTTGAATAAAAACAAGCAGTTCACTTGTCCAGAAAAGGTTATGCTCACATTCAGGTACTACAGAGGCTCTTCTAAGAAGCATATTTGAGAGAAAGAAAAAAAAAATAAAAAGGCAATTCTAAATAAGGTGGTCTTTATTGCTAGTAACCAGCTCTGACCTTGGAATTATGAGCTGGGGCTTCTCAAACAGGCTGTGGAGCCCCAGGCACTTGAATAGCACCTGCCTTCCCATTTCCATCCTAGAGATGATCCAGCAAAAGAATACCCATAAGCAGACAGATAAACTGACTGTTCAACAGAAAAAGAGATTATCAACATCAGATAATAACACCAAGCAGTTCTTTGGCACTGAACACTCCTTGATCATGCCAAGTTTTCTCATACTTGATTGAGAAGTTCTTTCCAGCCTTGTTCCAGAAAGGCAATATAGCCACAGCACCCTGGATTGACCCTAAGGAGTCCCAAAGGCAAGTACAGGATTTTTCCCCACCCTAACACAGAGCATGGTGTTGAAAGGTGGTCAGGCAGGAAAAGTCACAGACAGTGTTTGAAATCCTCTTGGCATGAAGCTTTCCTCCCCCAACATACTTTCCTGGTGGCCCACTGCAGCTGCCTTAGTCACCTCTGCTTTAAGTCAGCAGGATCCTACCTGCGAGTGCAGGCAAGTCTCCGGGAGCACGGGAGCACGCAGACACTGCCATAAAAGGCAACATTCCTGTTTGCAATCCGGGGGAAATTCTTTCCCAGGACTGCAAAGCAGCAGTCATTGGGATAGCTGGAATTCTTCTAATTGTGTATAGACAGACAACTCAAATAATGTGTTGAGCAACAGGAAACTGGAGCCGACCAAAGGGGCAAAGAGCTAACGCACACAAAGCATAACTCTTAGATACTCTTCAAATTAAGAACAGTTTTGAGTGCCAATATTTGTTCTCCATATGACACTGACTTGTGCCATCATGAATCAGAATTCAGTTGTCCAGCCAAGAGGCCACCTCCCCCCTCCTTTTTTTTTTTTTTTTCCAAATGATCATTCAACATGGGCGTACTGCACTACTTCAGTCAGCACTTGCCTTTACTTCATTGTCAGTTGTGCAAGCAACCTACTCAGCAAAAGAGAATGTGCTGGGTACCATAAACTCAGTTGCTTATAATAACACAATCAAGAAATGTCTGATTAAAAGAAATCTGCACCTGGTTTTCAGTTCTAAACAGAGTCACTTATTAAAAACAATCCAGAATAACAACTCATTAGTTAATTATAGCAACAGTTCTGTATTTCAAACCAGCTGACAAGGAAAGCTTTTTATCTAGGCTCTTCTTCAGCTCTCATCACCATAGCATTCAAGTGATCACAAGACACAGCCGCCTCAAACATCCAGAAATTCAGGAAGTAAAATATCCTTCAAAATTAAACTATATAGCAGTATGGTATAATAAGATCAGTAGATTAATTTTACTATGTAAAAAACCCCATAATACGTAACTTATTCTTGACCAAGAATAAAAGACTGCATTTGAGACTGCTCGCTGGTTTAGCATACTCTAAAAACTTAATTAAACCAAAATTTGTTTTCACAAGAGAGACATCTTTTTACATAGAAAGTGCTCAACCAAATATACTATTGCAAAACAACGAGTGTGAATGAATGCTGAACTGCTGTGGTCAAATACATTGGCATAATTAATAATTTAATACAGCTCCAAAGTCTCAAATTTTGTTTTTAAATGTTTTGGCATGGGAGAAGAAAAACGTTAGAAGGCTAGAAGAGAATGTGCAATTTAAGCTCCTCATCTCAGTTACAGAACATCCTACCAGGCCTTTATCACCCACTTCCTCTGCATGAGTGACTCTCATTTCAAGCCTGTTCATCTCCATAAAAGGAGAAGTAATATAGCATTCACACAATGGTGACATCACCTCTGCAGCTAAGAGGAAGTGGAGCTGAAAGGCAAAGGCTTGGCTTGCAGTCCCCTGCCTATAGCTGACTCATTAAGGCTAAAAGCTTAACCATAGCTCATGGTACCACCCACTCTGAACCACAGCGTCTGGCAGGCCGGGGCAGCCCAGCCCCGCTCCCGTTACTGCTCCCAGCCCAGCGCCCGCAGCCCGGCCCGGCCTGGCCGGCCAAGCTACACAGCTGGCCTAAAGCAGGAATTGCTCTTAAACGCATCTAAGTGCTTCAAACACGCAGTGCTTCCAGCTCTTTACTGCCTCCTCAAAATGCTCTTCCAACATCAACATAATTTCACATCCCATGTCCTTTCCTCAGGGCTCTTAAGGCAGGAGGAGCCCCAGGGACTGACACACTGTGCTCCGCAGTGGGAACAACCCCACTGGCGTCAGACCCAATCAAGCAGGTTCACCGTGGTGCCTTAACCTGCATGCTGGCTTGAACGGGATCAGAAACACTCCAGGGGAACACCAGAACAGAGCCCCAGAACCTGTTTTTGCACTGTCATTTAAAGAACCTATTATAGGGAAGTCTCAAAATGCTAACAGCTATCATCAAGTACAAAAAGAAAGAGAAAAGAGAAATCAAATGAAGGAGAAACATAGCATATCCAAGACAGCTCTCAACAATACAGCTTCAAGACGTTTGAAAAAAAAAAAGAGAAAAGAAATCACTTGAGTTTGCAGGAATACTGCAGTGCCAAGATTCAGCTCTGCATTAGCTGAAGTTTGAAAATAGTCACAAGGAGAAAAGTAAATTTCATTTTTCAAAATGAAATATATCCTACGGGCTCAAATGGAAATATTTATTCCCCTAAGACATTTTTGGACTAGAGCCCACATCTCCCCTTCTCTAGAGCTCTTGAACTGAACCCGGAGATAGCAGAAAACAAGTTGTAAGCTGTAATTTTAGGTTATGCAAATGTTTATGAAGTTCTGACAGAAAAGAAAAACTAGTATACAGCCTGCAAAAAGCTCAGGCAGCTCATGGTACTAGAACAGTGAACTGGAGGGAGACTGACAGCAGGGGCTGAACCATTACATAAGTGACTGCCAGAGAAATCCTGCTCTGGTCCACAGGAATGAAGAAAAATGGGTGTGGTAACTACTAAAAAACAAGTGGGCAACCGGACTCTTTTTTAGCTCCCTGTTCTCATGAAAACCACATCTCAAGACACAGATTTTTAGAGCTGGATTTAGAAATTTCAAGTAATTCAAAGCATGTAAACATTTCTTAAGGAAATTTAAAACAATGTACATACTTTCTTGCCATTTGCACCAAAACAAATATCCTCCATAACTAGCATCCAAATTTCATGTTGCCCTTTGCATGAGAAATTTGGACAAATCTGGAAAACACACTTCTGAAACCACAAGTTTTATTCTTTTGGGTTTTAGTGGAAATAGAACTTGACCTTTACATGCAACTTGAAAGGGACATGTGTGCCTCTACATAACCTGAGCAGGTCTCAAGTGAGAAGCACTGACAGAATATTATATAGAAAAGAAAGATGCATTTTGGGGTAGGAGCATTATATAGTGCAGCATAGCAGCCCAATGCTAAGAAGCAAGCTGAGAAATTACTTGGAAGCAAGAAAGTTAGAGCAGAAGTGTTCTGCTAGCTAGGAAACTTAGAGAACTATGCAAACATTTAAGAATTACAAACAAAACACTTGAAGGTCTACATTCTACAGGAGCAGATCTAGAGGACTGTCTTTTGTGAAAATCACACATGGTCTCAAGGCGAGTGTGAGGATCTACAAAGCAAGTGATTTGTCTTACAACACCTAACAGTGCGGTTCCTCACTTAATGTAACAAGGTGTCACTAAAGTACCTTGATCACCAAGGTACTGTGCTTCAAATTTTTTTCTTTGAAACACCAAACCCAGAGACTACCTAACTCCCAAGTGAACACCAGCATAGTTCTGGAGGTACAGGTCCCTTTGCAGACTAATCCATCAAGGTCAAGGAGGGTTTAATCATTGCTCAGTGATTTCCAGAGTTTTGTTAGGTGAAACATTAGGAGCTCTCCAATAACGTGGAGAAAATCAGCTAAGAAAAGAGACTGAATATATTCATTAGCTATGTGCTGTCTATTCCCTCTCCTACCTATCATCTTAGTTGAACAGGTCTAACCTTTGTAGACCAGAATCACCATACTGACCTCACCTATTACAGAAGCTTCAGATACTTTTCAGGGCATTGAAACAGATACCATGTTCCAGATACCAATGAAATTTACATCTTCTATCACTATCTGACACAGAAAATTCTCTATGAGTGTTCCAAATAGACAAACAGGTGCTGTTTAACAGCTTTAAAATATGCTTTTCTAAATTGAGGCCCTGGAGACTGTGAATTGAGGTAAAGAATGTATCTCTTCAGTATACATCAGCTGCATTAGAATAATGATTTGTTTGCTCAAGACACCACCCCACTTGCAGGCACTGTGCTTCAATCATTAGCACCAGAAGAAGAATTCCTCTGAATGCAGATCTGTTCCCAGGTTACCCAGGGAACAGAAACATTAAGACAAATTGTTGTTTTCTCTAAAAGCAAAAATGTTACATTTTTGAGAGTTCTGTTCTTGAAGCACAGGAAGTTTCTCCAGGTAACATGTATTCATCTCATTTCTGAGAGTCACAGTCTTGGGTCTGAGGAAAAAAAAGGAAAAAAACCCAATAACAACAAACAACCCACTCTGAACATGCCCTTCACCATTTTATTTCTTCAAGAAAGTACTTCTGGGGAAAATTAACAAAAAGCAATATAATCTCTTGGAATATCTAAGTGCCCTGACACTTCTGCCAATGAAGTAACCAGAAGATACAAAAAGACCAAGCTCACCCACAGTACATCAGCACAGATGCCTGAAAAGGGTTAAAGCAGTTTGTGGATTAGCAGAGGTTGGAACAAAACTCTCATCTTCCTCTCCCTTCCTGATGAACCATCTCTTTGAAAGCCCTGCTTATTCAAGTGCCATAAATTGACCGAAAATCAACAACAACAACAAAAAAAATCTGAGTCCAAATCAATTAACAGGCAAAGCTTTTCCACACTGTCAGTTTAAGAGATAACTATACCCTGTGCTGACAGAAGTCAGAGTCAAGTCAGCTTGCTATCCTTCTCCAGGCCATGAAGGATTCCCAGTCTTCAGGGCTCTGAAAGTAACCTAGGGAAGGCAGCCTAATCCTAAATGCCTCTGGCTCATGTGGAGCACCCGACCCTTTCATCTTCTATTCTCTGTACAGATTCCTGCCATACCACTGGCTGCTGCACCAAACCTCCCCCACGCTGAGCAAAACCCAGAAAGTGGAATAGGAATGTTGCTTTCCATTCCCCTCGAGGCTAGCCAGGGCCAGAGACAGTGCAACAACCTACTACTCACCCTCACTCCCAGTAGCAGACATTGGAATGCTACTGCTACCCTTTGAAACAAGGAAATAAGGCAATAAATAACCCTAAAACAATCTCTACAGGTCTTGTAGCACACACAGGTAACTGTGAAACCACACAAAAAAATCTTTCCAAACCTAGTTAAACAGATCAAGGCAGGTAAGTTCAAAAGCTAACTGGGAATGATATTCATATCAACAAGCGTTACAAAAAGTCTGCAACAAGGTTTCTAAAACTAGGCAAAGAAGAGCTGGGGTAAGCCTCTAGACTGTCAGTACTGCTGAGAACACAGCATAGCTAGAATTGTTCTGGGAAAGGTAAACACTCCAGCAGACCTCATAGCAACTTTCCCATGCTTGGAAAACTGGCAGGGCTGCCATTCTTCAGCTCTGTACAACAAAGCAAGTCAAGTCTGGGGTCTCCAAGTCTTAGACATCATCCAAGAGGTGGTCTGACAGACACATCGCCTCTTTTCAACAGGAAAGAAAACACCCACATAGATTAATCACTACCTCTGAACCACCATCAGACCAAAGAAGGTCACCTGTCCCCTGATGTAGAATTGCAGCTGTTTGGGTATCTTCTGTCACACACTGATATATACCTGGCAGGGACGAAGGATAAGATGCAGGCACACGCACTTTGAAGTGGTTTAACTGTTGACTGTAAGGGAAAAGAACTTCAGTCTCCTCACAACACTGCCAAAGAAACTGTTTCTGATTCTATGTAGACAAGATTTCTTTCTAGGGAACAGTAACTTTGGTACAGCTCAGTTAATAGCCTGTTTAACAAAAATACAACTTAGTGCTTGAGCTAACAAGGAGCAGGCAATGGAGGGAAGGAAGCAATAAAAGAAGGAAAAGTGCAATGAGGTTATGGACAACATTCTGCCATGTAAAATATAGGTGGAGCATCTATTCTTGACCATATCATGGCAGATCCAGTCTCTCTCTAAGGGAAGTGAGATGCTTTAGAGGTGCAGGTTCACAAGTTTTTATCTTCCGGATGCAGCATTCATTTCAGAGTAATACACCAGCAGTATGGCTGCATTTCTCAAGACCTGCCACATCTCCAGCAAACTGCCACCAACACCCTCCCACCAGTCCACTTCAGCAGGTCTGTGTACTCACCCCTCTCCATCCCAGGCTTTTACAAATATAGATCAACTGATCCATCACATTAGCTCACCCCTGTGCTCCGACCTGCATGGCACCACACTTAAACAACCTTTATCAGCTTTCCCCACAGCAAGTTTGTTGGAAGACACTAACACAGGTTGATGGGTGGAGATTTTCTCTCTTTTCCACTCTGGGAACCTGTATCATTATAGTCCTCTTATGCTTGGAGGTACAAGTGGTAGCAAGGACAGGTGAAAAGCAGAACTCAAACTGAGACTAATGGGAATTTTAAAGCATGATTTTATTATATCTGGACTTTGCTCAAAAATGTGATGCTAGTGACAAGACTTAGGAAGAACAAACACCTTAGTCATTTCTAGACATCAAAAAATAAAGAAGTAGTAACATTCACTCAGGCACACCAAATCAAACTGTCCATTACACCCTTTAAACCTTAAAAAGTATGCCTACTCATAAAACCCAGGTAACAAACAGGAAGAAAAGCACAAAATACCTCCACACCTGAACCTCTCCAAGCATCACAGACACCACAACTGACTTTGTGAAAAACCTCCACTCAGAACCAGGGATCTGCACAATGCATTCAGAGTTCCATATTTAGAACTCCTCAAGTGATAAACAGGTAGCAGATAATAGCCACAGTTCTCTGATTCTCAGTTGTATGATGTGGAGTGAAATAGGTCTATCCACTTGCTTTCATTTATTCCATGAAAAGGTAACAGATGTACTTAATATTTCCTGATAGTGAGTTTTATCAACAAAGTAAGAATATAACCAAACAAGTCCTGACAGTAAAGCTACCACTGACCATCATACTTCAAAACATAGGTTATACTAAGCTTGATCCCCCCAGCCAGAATGTGCAATTGGATTTTAGCTGGCTTTGTTAAAAGCCTCTATCAAACAGTACACATCCCTGCCCACCTACAGCTATGTAAATTCATAGGCTCATCACTGAGATGGAAAATTTGCTACCTCAGTTCTCCTTGCCTGCTTCTCTGAACCCCATGTATTCACACCAGCCTGTACTTTATGTCAAATTTAGCTCTCACCAGACTTTTTGTACAGTTCTTCAATCCACTACAGCAGGAGAGAGCTATTCACCTGAACACAAAGGCTGGTACCAAGTAGTGTCTGTAAGCAAGGACAATAATGCCTTTTGATAGCAGTGAGTTGTTGTTCTCCTACAGTGTTTTGACTGCAGCCTTGATTTGTGATTTCAACAAGAGTCATTATCTCAGTCAGCACTCACCTTGCATCATACTCCTGTAGGCTGTGTCTGTGATGGCATAGATATGAGGGGGCATTTCATGTCTCTTTTTGCCTTTGTACATCTCCACTATTTCTTCTGAGTATATGGGCAGGTTCTTGTAAGGATTGATTACCACGCAGAACAGGCCTGAGTAGGTCTGGAAAGAAAACACCCCAGCAAACAGACAGAAATTAAAAATGTTATATACTTGCATATTTTAACAGTACGTGACTTGAAAAAACAAACAAACCAAACAGTGCTTTTTTAATTACTTCTTCCAGTGATGCTATGTGGAATGCTTCCCACTAAACAATATTAGAATCTGAGGAACAGCCCAAGTACTCTCACCTTGACCAGTACTCAACTCTTCCAAGTGTCCACCAAACACCTACTGAGCCATTAGTAATACTGATATCACTGATCTGCTCCCCAATAATTAACAGTCCACTAGGACTGGCTTTTCCTCCTTTCAAAGTAAGTGCCATTTCATGATAGAATATAGGTGCTTAGCTTCAAAATGCATACATTTTGTGTTCTGTCTCATGCTTAATATCTATTTATCTAGAAAATGATCACTAAACAAAATAGAACCTCAAGCCAAAATAGTTACTAAAAGAAAAATAAGACCAGCCTGCTCCTGAGAGGTTTCCAAGACCACTAGACCATGCCAAAGGCAGTGCCATCCTGTTCTGAAAGGAAAGCTGGATTAGATGGCCTCCTGAAGACCCCCCAAGCCTGAACACTTTCATGATTTGTAATGTAGCAAGTGGGACTAGAACTAGATTCAAATTGTAAGATCAGCAATGTATCATATGTTCAGTATGTATGTTTAGAATGCTCAGTATTGTTCCAAACCAGTCAAAATAGAAAAAAATTCTAAAAGAAGTCAGCGATATATGCCAAAGTTTGCTTCTAATTCATATAAAATGGTTAATTCATCATCTATGACAGCAAACTGCCATTTCTCAATTGGTTTCCACTGGCTTAAATTGCAGAGTTCTGAGGGAATACAACTGTCAAAACAGTTCCAATGAAAATATTAAGCTTCTTTAAAAAAAAACCCACGAACCCAAACTTTGAGATCTGAGTACCTGAAAAAAAACCAAAAAACACAACAACAATTTTTTTACTTGCAAAGGGAATAAGAAGAGCAGAGGCTTCTTAGATATTTCCTAGACATTCTAAGAATAGCATTCCAAGCCCTGCTCCTGGGGCTTAGTGCTATCCTAGCTCCCTGTCAACTTTAGAAGCAGCTGTTTGGAACATCTGGAGATGAGCAGCTTCCTACAGTAACTTGCAGTGCTACCAGAAGAGAGTACATTTGGCACTTTTTATTTCTATTGCCAAGATCTCTTCTATTGTTTGCTCAATGAAAAAAGAGTGCTTTGGAGTGGTAGAGAGTTCTCCACAAGGAGCACAGAGAGTACTTAATCAGATTTAGCTCCTTAGCTAAAGGTAAGGATTAGACTGCAGTGATCAGAAGGGTGAAAATAGCATCTACTACACAGTTTGTGGCAGCAGATGCAGTTTATGTCCAATCTTTCTACATGCTGGCTTAACACTAAGTAACAAGTCCACTGTTATATGCAGCAGATTCAGATATAGATTCAGACAGAAGTCCTCCAGGAAGTGAGTTTTTCATTGATGTTTAAGGTTTCTTTTCCACATCCCAGTAAAAACAATCAAGATATGTTTCCAGACCTACTCTTTTTTTTTTCCCCTCCCTTTCTTTTCCATTAATTTTTTAAAATATTTGAGGACTATTTGAATGGCTTACAGAAAATACTAAATGTCTTTCCAAAGTGGAAAACTATGAAAGTTGGCTAAAAACTTTTTGGCATAGTACTTCTAAAGTTCCAGGAAGCTAAGCTTCTAGTCAGGTTAGGTTTCAGGTGGTGCCTGAAGAGAGCAGTTTAAGGAGTTTACAGCAACCAAGCCAGCAATGTCAGTTCCTGCTGCCTCAGTTTTAGTTCTCCATCAAGTCTGACAGCACTTGCAGAGCACAGAATAAAAGCTGGAAGTCTGGATGATGCTTTCCTGACCTTTGACTACACCAGTGGAACACAGAGTAGGACAAAGAGACAGAAATGGGTCAATGCAAGAGCAGCATGTTCACAAGGAAGGCAGAGCTTTCTTAGCTGTGTATGTGTGACTCCTCATGGCTGTGACTGCTGATAGATTAGAATGGTTGCTTTTCCTGTAAGTACAGTTCATGTCTAAAGCCACCCTATGGATGAGAGCAGCAGTTTAGAAAAGGGAACACATTAATTTCACTCAGAGTGATGAAACCATGAGGCAAGTATGCAAGAAGAAGCTACCACCTTCTTCCAGCATTCTGCTTGCCAGGAGAAATACCTAAGGAAAGTTTCCAGGCAGTAAAACGACCTCAGCTGTGTGAAGGGATATTTTTGTCTAATAAAGCCAGGCAACTAATTATGGCTGGGATAAAAAACTGAGTAAGACCACCATGTCATGACTGCTGGTTGAGGTAACTGACAGTTTCATATAGGAAGCAAGTTTTAGTTGTATGTAAAAGCAGAAGCTGCCAGCCCTACCACAGAGAAGAGTTATCTTCATCTTACTGAAGTACAAATAAAGACTCATATGCATAAATCCCTGAATTGAACCCAAGGTTCCAATTCAAAGGCTCATCTATTATAAGCATAGCTGGCTTGGAAATCTGTACTTTGTCTCAGACATTACTATCTCAAAATAGAATTCTGGCATTACCTTTCACTAACTATTTCAAGTGACACACATGCCAAACTGGAACTAGTTTTATTTTTCTAACTGGTAAACTAACTCTGAGGAGTTGAAAGGACCATCTGCTGCAAGGCACAAAGCTGACAGCATCAGAAAATTTATTTTCCAGTAACAGTTAACTTCAATAAAATAACTGGAAAATGTAAGATTGAGTTTTGAGTTTCACACTGAATACAAACAAAGCAGTTCAGGTAAGCAAAAATAACTCACAAAAGCTGAAAATGATCTTTTGATAAAGGATTCCCAATAGAAAGGGTTAATATGAAAGCCAGTCTCTTAGCAAGTCACCTCAGTGCAGAAGCAATCCACACATGGAAATAGCAAAATGGTGTCTGGAGTCAAGCTCTTAGTTCTTGAATTGTCTGTCACTCCTCACTCAAAATTTGCCTGCAATTACCAGCAATAAGATTTCCCCCTTTGTATTACAGGATGAAAAGACAGAAAAATAAAGATAAATAAAAAGGCAAAAAGATAATAACTTATAAAAACACACAGCCTTGCCGCCAAATAAGAAAGAAAGGAGAAGAACAGAACTGAACTATGCCTGCAATCTTTCCAGACGCATTTCTGCTGGAGATGCACTGCGTCTACTCCCTTTTCTTCAAGCGGATTAATGCTCAACCAACAGCCACTCCAATGAAAGTATTTTAAGCCTTCCCATAAATCTCCTGACTTGCTGAGAACTGCTGACAGGTGAGATCAGTCCATTTCACAAGTGCACAGGAACACAGTTTTGGCAAGACTCAGATTCTGTAATAGAGAAACACTATGCAAGGTTTGCTTGGGTGAAGGGTGTGGGGATTTTTTACAAAAAAATCTCACAATCCAATTAGAAGAACTCAATTTATTAGTCACAGGCCATGTCTGAAATTTCAGATGGTATCTTGCAAGATATGTGAAACAGGCCATCGCACAGCATGCAACAGACCTTGAGATACTGCTGAATTATTTTCAACAATTATTATATAATGTAGCAATATTTCCTACTGTAAAAATGTTACACATGGATCTTGCATATTCTATTTCATCTGAATACTAAGAGTTTTCCATCTGAGAGTAGATTTTGACCAATAGTGGAAAGAGTTGTTAACTACAAAAATAATAAACTACATAAACCTCCAATCACATTAGCTCTCAAATTTTGACATCAGACTGTGGAAATCAGACTAAATTTGTACTGGCCTTGCATCTTTCAGATAGTTTCTCCAAGAGTCATTTGTATGCCTTCATGCCACTCCTGAAGGGCAGACACAGCACTAGTAAGTCATGGGTTTCTCCCTTGTGTTCTCCCTAGTCCTGTTTTAACCAATCACTGCACACAAATTTTACATTATCACTGAGTTTAACAACTCATTCTATAACTGCAGAGTATTAATAAAGCAGAAGCTAGCATGACCAACATCTGCTTGCTAAACATAGGCAACATGAAGGGGAAAATCAGAAGGGAACTGAAGAACCAGGTCAAGGTTCCAAAGTCTCCTTCCCCTATTTATTGCCTTTGGTATTGAGTGAAGTGGTTGCTGCCTGCTTCATTGGGTATGACCCTTGGTCCCATAAATAGTGTCTGTTATTTACACAGCAATGAGAAACAGGAATCTCTGCTCTTGTCCATTTGGGGATGGAAAGAAAAGGAACATTTCCTATCTGTAAGTACATGCAGGCACACGTTTCCTCTCTAGAAAGATGCTCTGAGATCCACACAAAAAGCTTGGCACTTCTTTCCCACTGAAGCTCCAGACATGGGAAACACATTTCAGATGCTGGGTGGAATAGGACTGTGTTATTATTATTATTTGGTTAGGTTCAGATCAGACTCCCTGTTTACCACTACCCAACTGCTCTTGTGTCTTGCTAAGTTAAAAGGCATTCAAAACATCCTGCAAACAAAGACATTAAAACATTAAAGCCAGATTTACCATAGCATTCTTTGAAACTTTCAACATTAACTAGAGGGGGATTGGCATAGTTTAGTGAAAAAATTTTAAGTAGAGGGAGGAAGGTAAGTCACATGATGAGTTGTGTATAGGGGCAATGAAAGGCTAACACATGCATTTAGGAGCAATTACATTAAGTTCACACACTATGTCATCAGGAACTCCTACCCCAACAGACAAGATTACTTACATAGATCAGCCCTGAGTAGTATCTCTCCTTCAAGTTGTGAAGCACAGAAGCCTCATTCAGGCATGTCAACTCTGCCATATCTTCTACTTTAGAGAATTTGGGGGGGTTCATCTTCTGGATGTCATCCTTATTTACTTTCACTTTCTTTCCATTCTCTGCCAGTTCCACGATGGCTTCATCTCCCACTTCTTCCTTCAGGCTAGCTGCCTCAAAGCCATTCTTCTCTGAGGGAACCCATACCAGCTTCTTAGCTGCCCAGTCAGCCTGAGTCAGGGGGTTATTGATGATGTTTTTGTCCACATAAAGGTACTTATCTGCGTCTCTTTGCGCCATTGTGGTTTACAGCTGGGGACCTGTGAACAAAGAGGGAAACAAAGAAAAAAGTTATTTTTAAAGCCTCAAATTGCCTTGCAACTTCCCAGAGGCAGACAGGCACATGCTAAGTACTCTGAATCCCTGGTCATTAGAGCATGCCTCTGCCTCCTTTAATTTCATATTAGTAAGCACTGCTAAAGTTGTCAAACTTCCAATAAGGCCAAGGTTTTGCTTGCCAAGAGTATGAAAAAAACCAAACTAGCAAGCAGTTTATAAAAAACCCAAAACCTACAACAAAACACCAACCGTTAAGCATTTGGAAGCCATTATTCGGCAGAAAAGAGGAAGCACATTAAAGTGGCAAGCACCAAACAATTTGTGCCAATCCTCATAGCATCAGACACTATGTCAGTAACATTCTGGTCAAGAGTAACCCTTCACTGCCCTACTTGGTAGAGATATTGGCTCAGAAATAAAATCATAAATGTGTAATCAACACTTTTACTTTGTATCTCCTTATCCTGATAAGCTATAAATCAAAACCCACAACTTCTCAGAAATGTCAACTACCAGCCTAAAACATGAGGTGCAGTTTACTTCTAAAAGATAGCAGTAATTTGCAGACACCAGTTAAGACTGATAGTAGATACTTTCCATCACCAGCTTAGTAGTAACACCCAAACCACCAGTTTATATCTCTTTTTTTTTCCTAGATAATGTTCAGTGGCAAAATATCTCCAAGATAGTAACAGAATAAATCAGGAAGCTTTACAGCTAAATATCTTCTATTAACATCCTTCTATGAAGCTGTGGTCAGATAGAGGAGAGAGTTTCATCCCTACAAAAGGGAGACTTAGGCTGCATACTTGAAAAATGGCACCCTAGATTTAGTGTTTCATCAAAACCAGAACACTATTGCCAGGGATTTTCCAGTTTATAAGGCAGCAATTTTATTAGTGCCATTCAAAAGTCCTTTCAATCAGAAAAGGACTGCATGCGTCAAGGCTCATTAACCATGTAACAGCAGCCTCTTTACAAGATCCCATAAACATTACTTCTCAAATTCTTCCTCACAAAGATACCAGTGTCCTCAATATATGTTTCTCATAGCTTGAATAGAAACTAGAGCTCTTTACTACCTAAAGAACAGGAAATGAAAATATGAGTACTCATGTCCTAGAAGTCTATCAGGAGCTATATGGATAACTTCTCTACAGAATTCATATTTACAAACCAGTAGGCAAATCAAGTAAGTGAAGTCTGACTGCACACACTGCAGACAAAAAGATACTGAAAGCGGGACAGAAGCAGCTCAACTCCCAAAACATGCATGAAAGCAGCAATAGATGTAGAGTCCCAGCATTAGCAAATAGTGAATGAAGCCAGAAAAGCATCAGCCATAATAATGATGGGTGCCAATGCCCACACCAGTCATTTGTAAGCATGTAGTGAAACTCCTTTCAACAAATGTATCACTGTAGGTGGTATGTAACTTTGTGCCAGAGACTGTATGGATAGCTGTATATTCACAGTCAAAAATTCTTCAGCAAACAAAGAGAAAATCACTCTATAAATAATCACTTTCTTTAGTTTGAGTTTAAAATCTTTGTCTTAAGTCTTACTGGATATGCCAAGCACCTATTCCACACTTGACCTCATCTCTCCTTCCCCACAGGGTCACTGACATTTCCACCTCAACCTCAATGGTGATTCTCAGAGCAACTCCTCCTTTTCATATTATTCCTGAAAACTAGATTTTCATGGATACATGATGAAGAGATATGTTGTAAAGACAAGATGCAGCAGTCTGGAGGCTGCCATAAAAAACCTGAGCTGTCAGGAGAACTCCAAGACCATCCTATAACAGCAAGCCTGACAGAGTATATAGCAAATAAAGAAGGCCAACAATTCAACAGAAGATATTAGGAATTCATGACACTGCAGAGTATCATCTGCAGGCTGTGATCAAATGGTTAAAAAAAGGGAGTGGAAGGAAAGAGAGGAAAAAGAAAAAAAAAAAGAAATAAATATTCAATTGCGTTCAGAGTTGTATCAGGTTTGGCAAAGCAACAGCTGTGCTCTACCCTCCATTACACAGCTTCCTGCCTATGCAACTCCCAGAATGTAACCAGTTGCCTTTTTTGGCTATAATCAGGCAGGACACAGAGGCACTATGCTTCAGCTAAATTCAGTTTCATCATTTCCTGAGGAATCCAAAGTAACCAGCCATCTGAAGTGTCCTACATTACAGTGAAACACAGTCCTCGCTTCCTCACTGCTAGAGTACATGCATGCATTCAGTATACCTTCAGACACATTCTAGGATAAAGACTAATTCTTTTTTTTGGCAAAGGAGTAGATAAGATCACAATAAATCTGTCAAAGAGTATCCCCAGTCAGTCCTAGATCTGAAGAGAACTAAGAAAATAAGATAGTTACGGAGAGGCTAATCAAATTCCTTGCAGGAAGAGAACCCCAAATTATCTCACATACTACAAGAGCGCATTCTTCAGCCAGTAAGAGATCACTCTAGAGCATCTATACCTTTTTATTTTCAGGGCTCAAAACAACTTTCACAGTAAGAGGAGAAACAGCCTAACACAGCTATTCTAAAATCTCAGCAAACACTAAGTTCAAGATATTTTTAATATATTAAATATATATTAATATAGTATAATCTGGTGTATATATAAATATATATATTTAATATAATTTTGAATATTTTAAGTACTACCAAACAGTAGTGAGAAGATTCCAAAAGGGTCTGCACCTCAGACTTGAAACAGACTTGAAAATTCCCCTATTGCATGGCAGCAGCAGCCTTCTTACCATCATCTTAAACTAGCTCTCCTGTGCTCCAGAACAGATCCTCACATAGCAGAAGTAACAGACAGAGGCTCAAGCTGAGATAACGTGGCATCAGAGCTATTCTCGAGGCTGACTGCGAACCCACAGGGCGTCTAAACTAGCAACACCACAAACCAACCATTAATCTGTCTTCTCCACAAGAACACTACCAGAGGAATCAGATTCAGCAAGCTCCATCTCATGGACTCCTAAACTTATCTTCCTAGCTTATGCTGCATTTCACGGGGCATTTCTAAAAATCCCTTAAAGCGGTCAAGGAAGGAAGCAAGCCCAGTAAGCTCTTACACCAACTAACAATGAATGCAAATCATTGCTCTTTTAGGAACAAATTAGGAAGCAATTTGTTTGCCTGGTAGTTTGCATTTGGGGTGTAGATAATTATGTAGGACAAGGACATTTATCTTTACATGGCTATTGTGCAACTGCCAGATGAGAATTCCATTAACAATATTCTTTTTGATGCCAGTCTATAGGCAAGAGGACCAAAGAATACAGAAGGAAGACAGACCATCCTTGTTTTAGGTTTAAATGTCTCCTTCCTAGTATTGTTTCCAAAAATGACATACTACAGTCACTTCCCTGTTAACCCAGTATGTTTCCTTATTGTGGTTCAGAGCAGTCTGGGGAAGAGGATGGTCAAACTTTGCTTGTTTTCCATTATTTCAGAATCCAAGAGATATTCTTTGTCATTGAACTAACTACATAATTGCCACAAAGATGCCATACAGCCACAGAGAGAGACAAAATGCTCCCTCTGTGTCATGAATGGGACCAAGACATCAGTATGTAGTAGTGCAACCTTAAAAAATAATACCAACTGCCCTGTTGACATACATATTTCCCAGCAGACAAATTCTTTTGAGAGGAACAAGTCAAACACTGGATTTAATTTAAGATGACATGCATTCCCATTGAATTAGGCAGAATTACTCCAAACCCTCACTGGAATACAGTCATATGGACAGAAGTTTGCCTTAGTCTCCTGCAATTTCATAGCCTTAAGGCTTGAATTAGAAGACACTTCACACACACTCTACTTAAAGCAACATCAAGTCCTTCCCATAAACCTGGGAACAAATACTTTATCTGGTTTGGAAAGGTCTAAAGGCTACCTCTGCTGTAAGGTCCCTTTCTTTCAATAACAAGCATTTTACAAGTGATAAAAGCACAGAATATTACCTATTTGCAATTAAATTTTCAGTAACTATTTGTATTACATCCCCCATTCCCCCCAGACATTCACTCTGTCAGCAGCCACAGAATTGTTCCTGGAGGGAGCCACTGCTCAATTAGATAAGCATGAGCTTTACTAACTATTTAGCTAGCAGCTGAAGTAGAAATAGAATTCACAAGAATTCTATACTTATTTCATAAGAGCATTAATGCAAGAGTTAAAGCATCACACTTACAGGCACTAGAGCACTGGCTGGGCAAGGAAACACCTCTAATTTGAGTTACCTAAACCATCGTTAAAGTAGGGATCCCCACACTGTTCTTTCTTGGCTTCAGCCCCATTCCTAGCAAAGATTCATTACTATACTGGAATAGACAGTTTTATTCACACACCATTTCATTTCCCTGCTTTAATAAATTATGAGAAGTTTGTGAAATGCTGTGCTACCGAGGATGCAAAACAGCCATATACATGCACAGAATCCTTGGCAATTCAGATCAACACTTCAGAACTTTGCTGTAAGACTGAGCCAGCTTGAAAAGGGATGTAAGTGGATAATTACTGGAAGTTTTCTTCTGCTTCATATCGGCCAGTAAAACACTGTTACAAATCTTCTGTGATTTCATATTAAACAATCCTCCCACATGGTTTGCCTAGTGGCCTTTCTACTTGCAGTGCAAGAGGAATTACCCTAAAGGGTGACAAAAAGAATGAACAATAAACAGCAAACATATTTAGACTACAAGTTAATTTCCCTTTCTTTAAATCGTTCACCTTTTAAAGGCAGTTCATGAATACAACTTTGCCACCACTTTCCAGACTATCTTACCTTTAGCAGCTTGTCAGAGGGTGCAATACAAGACAAAAGGCTCTTTCCCAGAACAAAAGGAATGTACACCATTTCTATAAGCAAGACAAGATTTTTGCACTAGAAAGTTATAGCACTGCTGGTCACTCATGGCTCTATTTTAGATACAACTAAGTTGCACTCAGTGAGAACTTTGATTATTTGTTAATACACAGCATTTAAAAAATAATCTGAGAAGCTGCAAATTATTTAAACTAAGTTTGGTCAGTAACAGTCATATGACGGGAATCCTTGCTAAGCTATGATCTGAACAGCTAATACTTGTATTATTCCTACAATTCAACTATTTCACTTTCCCCAGCCAGCTGAATGTGGTTCCTCAAATCAGATTTAAGAGCAGCTAGAACACTAAACTAGTCTAAAACAGACTTTAGTGGCCAGGCTAGCTACAGCGACCATGAACTGACATTATAAAACCCCTAACCTACCAATAAAAAACTTCCTATAATTCCCTTGTATTCACTAAGGAACTGTTCAGATCTCATTCGTTTAGGTTAGAGTGACACTTCACAGCTCCAAGTGACAGTATATTTATGGAAAAGAAAACTGTAAAGTTTGTTAGCCCAAACTGCTCCAATTTGTAAGCAACACCCACATAAAAACCGGAGTTGAAATTACTAAGGGTGAGAAATGAATCACAAGGAGGCAGAGGGAAAGGAAAGGGAAAAGCTGGCAGGAAGCTGAACTGATGGACAGGTTATAGCTGCTTATTTCCCAAGTTCAGTACATTGAGACACAGCAGTGCTCGATGCTTCAGGCTGAATGCAAGAATCACGAATTTCAGTTGTCCCACAGAGAATACACCACCAGGCAAGTACCTGAGCTCGCAATTAACACCCCCTCACAGGCAGCCCCGCTGAAGGCACCGCGCTGCACTTACCCTTTCCATTCAGAATGCTGCCATGCAGACTCATTTCTTCTATTTCAGCTTTATTTGGGACTCATAATGACTGCTATTAGGCTTACTGGAGTTCACTGCTTTCCTCTCCAGTCACAGTCTGACGCACACAATACATTGTTGAAAGATTTATTTCACAACTGGAATGCAGTTTGCTGGCAATTATTGTTGCATATTCAGTTTGACTGTAGTGCTGCCCAGACTTGCCAGCTACCCTGTTTATTACTGTAAATTAAACTCAAGGTAGAGCACTAAAGTGCCCTCTCTGTATGTGGGGCTCGAAGAAACAACAATGAGGAATCTAATTATCTAATGCATAAGTGATGCTTCTATTGCACAGAAGTGACCTACTGGCCAGACTACAGGTAAGACAAAAGAAAGAAACTGAAGGAAATTCTGCACCTTCCAAGTGGCCTAAAGGTACCCAACACACATCCTCAGAACAGTGAACATGGAATAAATGTTTCTCGGTTTCTCCATGTCCAGCCCTCTTCATCAGCTGCCAAGCACCACTCTGGTATGTGTGAAGCAGCACTTTCATATATTCTGCTGTAACAGCTCACAGAGGGGGTTTGCTCTGGCAGCTGGGACATCCAATAGCAAAATACAAAGGCCACAAAGCCACGTACAAGAAAGACACTTACATGCCACTTAATAATCACCTTTTCTCTCCACTGGGTTCAAATACAGTAGGAGTGTGAGAACAGTCCCACAAGCATGGCATATGTTCATTTAACAAATATTAATGCCAATCTGAAGTGGCTTCTGTTGGGTACCAAGGACTGTAAACAGGGTAATAACGCAGTGGCTTCACCACAGGCTAGAGACAGAAGCACAGGAACAATCTTGGGCAACCACACTGCATGCAGTAATTAACCACTGTAGGTTACAGGCAAATAAAGGCAGGCATAGCTTCCTAAGTTAATGCTAGGGAGGGTATGCTTGCCTCTATTTTAATTGCACCTTGTGAGTTCAGGGAGACATAAAGACTACTACACTACCATGTAGATGGCACCAATACAGTTAACCAGCTCTATGAAGCCTGTGCATGCTGTTCAAACACACCAAACACTGATTTAGGGAGGGGGAGGGTAGCCTTCTGTTGATTTCAAGTCCAGTCTTTAGCATGACAAAGCTAGGCTGGCTGCCACCCAACCCCATTCACTTTGAATAAATATTCAAAGTTTACAATCCTGCATAATACACTTTCTGCAACTGTTGTTTCTCATTAGTGGAGTACAGTACATGCCTTCTCAGCAGAGGAGAGAATTCCTCTTACAGAGACAGTGTGCCCACAAGGAAAACATTCCAGGGGGAGAACACATTCTTCGTGACCACTCAGCAAAGTAATCCCACTTAAGGAGACAGCTGTAGTTCAGAAAATTGCAGCCCATCCCTGCTGTTCAAGCTGTTTTGCTGGAAGACTTGTTTTCAGGAGGCATAATGGCCTGCATAAGTTCTGATCAGGCATGCAGAGTTCCCTACGGACATGGCAGGAGAGAGGGGGAAAAGCTTAGAAAGTTTTAACCTTTGTTACCTCGGGGTCACTTTTCATCTCTTCCCTGATATTCTGATTTAAGGCAAAAATGTATCTGCCAAGAACTCTGAGGCACTGTGTAAGGTAGGTCTACATACATCAATTAGCACTCTGGCATCTTTGTCAATGCCGGGTTTCAATTCACTGCAAGAGCGAACAAGAAATAAAACAATTACATCTAAATACAGAGACAAAAAATACAGGGCTGGTTCACCCTTTAAGATGCAAATATTTAGCATTTACCTGGCCAAGATAAAGTCATCTTACAGGAACAATTACTCTTGCTAACATTAATTGACAAATTACTTTGATCAATACTACTAATCATCTTCCAGCCCATAATGAAAAGAACAAATCATCAGTGTAAATATGTCCAGTAAATAATTTTAAAAAGTATTATTTTTACTTTGCAGCAGAAGTTTCTCTAGAAACTTCCAGTTCAGCCTACTGTGCCAAACTAGGACTGTGTACAAGCAGCCTTCTGCTACATCTCATATTTTTATTTTCGTTTCAAATCATTCTGCTGCACATTTACAGCAGCTATGGGGATGGCAGGCAAAAATCCTGGCACAGAGAAGTGTACTGTCTTTACAGGGTCCAAGCTGGATTCTCAACCCTTCCAGCAATACATAACAGTTCAATAAGAAGACCTACATCTCTGTTTATGACAGTGATGTCTGAGGTAGGGGTCTGAAGAATGACTTTTTCTGGACATGAGAACACAGCAACTCTTACACAGAGAAGAAAAAGCTACATAGCCTTTACGTTCCAGGATGTGTAAGGAGGCCAGGTTGAAAGTATTTATGTTTTTTTATTTGTATTATATTTGTTTTATAAATACTTATGCTCATAAATATCATGTTCCAGAGGGCCTAAAAATCCAGATTGTGGCATTTCCCTACTGCATTCAAGGTCTGGCACAGCCTCTTAGCTATCCATTATAAGCATTGCTCTACAGAAAGCTCCTGGTGCAGTAGAGCACACGAGGAACACTCAAGTTTGTCTTCTGGTTAGCTTGCTCCCTCCCTGACCTGTGCTTTCTTCTCTCATTGGCAAATATATCAGTCTTTAAAAAGGAACAGCATTAGGCATCACTAATTTTAGAATTCACCCAACCGTGCTCTCCTGTCTGGATCTCCTGAAACACGGATTTTTGTGTTAGAGGAGAAGAAAGGACTCATCTTTCAATCTCAAATGAATAAAAGCAAGGGCACTTGAAGTAGAAACTTAGTTTGGACTATTACAATCATGGCTATACGGCATATAAAATTTTCTATATTCTGGCAATTCTAAAAAAGACTTTTTTGGAAAAAAAAGAAAATAATCTCCTTTTGACAGGTGACTGATATGACACTCCATGGTTTCCATAGGAGGAAACAAATATAATTTGAAACTTTCCAATAAAGTTTTGCTTTCTGCCCTAAAAGGACAAAAAACAACATAAGGAAACACTGACCACACAAAACTGTTTTGTGTGTTTCCAGCATAGTTAGCAAGACTGTCCACACCCATATACACAGCAGTGCTGTGGTGGGGAGGCACTGGAACAGGCTGCCCAGAGAAGTTCTGCATGCCTCATCCCTGGAAGTGCACAAGGCCAGGTTGGATGGAGCTCTGAGCAACCTGGTCTAGTGAAAGGGGTCCCTCGTGGCAGGGGAATGGAACAAAATGATCTTTAAGGTCCCCTCCAACCCAAACAATCCCGTGACTCTCTGATATTCTTCTCCTTATCTACACGAGCAAGAGCTGAACCACTACTGCAGCTGCACTTTTTCCTAACAGAATTAGCAATAATACAACATGGTGATATTTATCACTTTAGTGCTCAAAAATCTTGATGTAGACTGAAGAACTAGAATTTATTTATACAGTTCTGCCCATTATGAAAAAAATTAGGATTTGCCACATAACAGATTAGCTCCCACCATGTGCAAGAAGAAGATAAACTGATTTTGCACATGTATATGTCAGTGCTACATGGGCAATGCAGATAGCTTTTAGAAGTTACATTAATTTGCCTAATAAATTGGCAATCCTTCTTTTATGACTAATACATCTTTCTCATCACATTTGTGTGTTCTCATTTTACTTTTCCCATCATATACTGCATTAAACTTGGAAAGGGCCATTAAACCAATTCACAATAATTTACTGTGTAATGAAATGTCACAGACTTTAGTGTCTGCTATAAAGATTCATACTGCAACATAAACCAGTTCACTTAGCTTTTATTGCCTGGGTAAAGTCACAAATCTTAAGTCACAATTTAAAGAGTTTTTGTGCTTGTAGAGAAATCTTATTTGGTATTTATCCTCCTCTAAGAAAGAAGATTTACTTGGTCAGTATGCAGACACATACACTTGAAACATAGCCGTTTCAAGAATCCAATTATTTAACTATTTTAGGTAGTCAACTGTATATCTGCATCCATACTTCCATTTATTCAAACAATTCTGAGAAGTCTGAATACATTCCACTTGATGTCAGAAAGGGATAAAATCATTTCTACCTCTGAACAATGGGGAAAAAAGGCGACGTCTGAACCACAACTATGAAGAACAAAATATCTTTAAGTGGCATTCTGCTAAAAAAAATAAAATTCCACTAATACAAAAGAAATATTTCTTAGACTACCTCATATGCATTTACAAGTAAAAAGTAAAGTTGTTTTCTAGATAGTTACCACAATGAGGAATTTATGAATTAAATTGCTGTTTCTGGTTATCTTCATCTCAAATCCTCCCATTCTGACCTGTTCCACTCACTAACTGTTAAACACACAGCTACCCATCCTCACAACCACCCAAAAAACCAAAGCAAAGTGTCAATACCTTCCTCTACATTTAGAACTATGACTGATACAGCTAAAACAGAAGCCTGAGAGTATTTTTTTATCTACATTTAAAAAAAGGTGCAAAAATCAATTTACCATATAAACCAACTAGTTTCAAGTGCTTAGCCAGGAACTTACTAATCCAGTTCACTGGTCTGATTTCAGTTTTACATTCTGTATTTCTTGAGAAGTTCTTTCATCTAAACACCCTATATCTGTTCAAGTATGTCTAAATCCTAAGATAAGGTTTCTTTTTCTTAAATTGATAGCACATCAATTAAAATTACTTTGTTCATACATTCCAAAATAACTGATTTTATCAATTCTGGCACAGAAAGATTGGAATCTCTTGCAATAAATGGCAAGCAGACCTACATGTAACAGTCCCTGTCAAAAAGAACTTACCAACAATTGACCTACAAACTGATACTACAGTTCTGTTAAGTCAGTCACATTTCGAAAGAAACAGAAGCAACTAAATTTTTAATTGAAATTTGGCTGTAGGTTTCCTTTCTGGTTTTTTTTTTTTTCTTGGACATTTAAAACAATTCTGTTACTAAAACTAACTGGGTTGGTTGTTGACCATAACCAACTTTAACCAAAGTCAAATCTACTGCACCTCCAAGGTTGAGTAAAAGAGTCTAAATTCAAATGAACTGGTCAAATCTTGAGCTTAAAAGAAAAACACAGGTGAATGTACTCTCATCACTACAAACAATAAAAAGCAAAGTAAACTATTACAAGAGCATGCTTTAAGTCTAAGATTTTAAACAGGAAGCTGCCCAGCAGGAAAACAAAACCATCTGATTGCACACAAGTGACAAAATAGAGCTGTAAAATTTCGCTAAACCTTTTTTCTTACAAGTCTGAAGGCCCACTTTGCTTTCACGCAAACCAGAACTCCAGTTCTGTGCAGAGGGATATATCACAATGGATTTCCTGCCGAGACTCATTAAAATGGTAGCTCTTGATGAATGGAAGTATTTATCAGTTAAGAAGACTTCATGATACAGATTTTCAAGTTAAGTTTCCCTTAACATATTAATTATTAGCCTGAGATTACTGAAGTCACTTACCCATGTGGTTTTATTTACTGCTCTCAGTAAAGTCAGCATACATGCATTAGGAGAAATTTATATTTCTAGTCATGAAGACAAGCAGAATCCAAACCCTATGCACAAAACTCTAGAGGCATAAATTTCATAAATAGGTCATGGAGTCAAGACACAGCATACAGCATTACATTTCATTATACCTCTCTGTGACCAGCAGCAATACATTTGTAACACTTCTACAAGAAAAAATTTACAGCAGACAAAGTACGCCAGATCAATTTCCAGTTTCCCTTTTGCTATGGTTAAAAAGAACAGGACTTAGCAGTACTAGCTCCAGAAGCATCACACAATGAAATCAATCACAGCTCCATCACCAGAAAACTGCAGACACTAGTGTTTCTCCAGACTCTTCAGGATGCTCAGAATGGCAACAGATTGTGCAGAACAGTAACAGGCCAAAGGACCATTAATTGAAAATGGGGACTAACCCATTATGCTGAACACAACTGGGCTGGAGTGAGGTCAGAAGCTTTTAAACCACTACAGTGGCCTAGGACTACAAGACCAATCAGTGTTGAGATTAGTACTTCAAGTACTCCGAACAAGTTCTCACAGCCACTGAAGAAAAAAGCGAAGCGGATAAACCATAATTAAGATGAACTTGTAAATTGATGCATTTCATTTAGTTGGACAACACCCATTTGCATTAGCTTCCAGGGCAGAAGTTGCATTTGTGTTTTCGCTTCAGCTTACTCTATTAAAATCAGGTTGCTAGTTTCCATCTCTTTCTACGCTAGAAAACTCAATTAGAACCATGCTGTGGTTAAACTGAAAAGAAATTTAAGGTACAAGGTCACCGAGCCACCATTAAGTTAGAACAACTGCCAGCAAAAACAATGCTGCTGTAGGCAATCCTCTGCTATTATAGTTTTGTTCCAACCCACACTAGACTTAATGTCAGGCACACAATTTCTCTACTTAACATGCAAACAGCTCTGCCTCAATTATAAACTAAGAAAGCAGAGAGTAACGAGATATTTACACAAGAAATCAAAGAAAAAAATTTATGTTAGAGGGCACTGAGTGCATTATTAAGTCAAACAAACAAAAATACATTATATCATACACTGAGGATTAAGGTTTTGGACACCTTTTAGTAGACATGCACACTAATTGTGAGTGTCTAAAACGCACTCCAGTCATCAGTTAGTTTCAGCATGTTACCCAATAACCCAAAGCTACCACACCAAAAAGTAGATGTACTGTGGGGGATAACACAACCTTAACTTTGACTTCCCCTTTCAGTAAACCTTGCATTAACTAGATGAGTTCCTGTACCTCCCATGGGCCCACTTATAATCTCACCCTATTACGGTCACACTAATCCATAAGCGACATCAATCTGGGCAAGACACAGGCCTAGGGATGGGGTGGAAGAGGAAGACTGAGAAGAATCAGCTCAGAATTCACAAAACCTCTGACACATGTCCTGTCTCCTTTGTTCTGGACATTAACAGAGCCAAATCTGAAATTTGGATATAGACAGACTAATCTCCCAGTACAACTGAAGTGTATTTTCACAAAGCAAGCAGTAGCTGATATTCATGCACTCCCTCGTACCTGCATGTGAATAGCCTGACACACGACCAGCCTGTGAATTATTACAGTCAGTGCACTGTTTTTAAAGACCTTCCAAGATGATAACGGTTCATGTTTTCAAGATAGTTTACTGAAGTGGTAAATGCAAGTCTCGCATTTGTAGAAGATACATTTACAGTGCAAAGTAATGTTGCAAAGAGAGTTAAGCGCCTGTGGCATCCAACTGCAAGGCAGTTTTCAACTTGAAGATGACTGAGTATTAGAGCTACCACTGGCTACACAGCTTGAACACTCTCCAACATTTTTCATAATACCTAAATAATATGCTGGACAACAAAGATTATTTTAGCTTCCTAAGTGAGAGATTTTTCTGTTCTCTTTCCTATGATTCAAGGTTGGTTTTATTTTTATTATTATTACTTTTTCATTACAGTCATTTAAAAGATTACAGTATAGCTCTCACAAGCTATTTGTCTTCTTAAAACATTCTGAAACACATCAAAATCTATGCAGAGAAAATAATGAAAAAAGATCTTATTCTTTATCTCTTGAGATGAAATTATCATCTGGCAATATTTTTCTTACAAGATTAACCTGAAAGAAAAAAGAAACAAAGAAACAACCAAAAAACCAACCCACAACCATGGTAGAAACAGCCCAACAATCTATGCAAAAGCCTATAAAAGTTTCTCCACTCATTCTTTTGGGGCAGACAGAACCTGACTATTAAGTCTTCCTGTTTATACACAAACAGACACAGGCTATTCAGCAGTGCAAACGCTTCTCCAGAGGTCTTCCAAAGTCAGACCTTGGCTACACAAGTCAAGCATCCAAGGGATAACACCAGATTCCAAAAAGAACCATATCACTCACCAGCTTGGTGCCAGTTACACTCACCTGGACGTTTCAGGTCAGTAAAGAAGTTCAGATCCCCATCTTTACCCACTACTCCCAATTTTGCTTCTACTTTAGTACTATAGAAAATTTTGCCTGTCCACCTCCATGAAGACAGTGCACACAGTATGAATAAGTGCAATAATACATCATTTCAGCAGTTCCACCTGATATGGAGCATCACAGAACTGTTGAATGATTTCCTTGTAGTTATTTTCACAAGGTCAGATTAGCATGAAGTCTTGTGTTTATATAGTTTGGAAAATTGTGATTAACAACTTCAAAACCCTTCTGTGCCACTTATATTTATCAATTGCTTTCCCCTCATTACAACTTTCTAGTTAATAAAAATATCAGTTTATCTCATTGAAGCCTTGTGAGTCAATACCTATCTTGCTGCCATTTTTGCTGGAATGCCATCGATAAGTGAACTTAGTTACATCGTGACCTAGTGACTAATTTCAAAGGCATTTTACACAGGCAGTAACTGATTAGAGGGTTGTTACTTTGGAGTTAAAACTTTACCATACCTAGCCTTATGAATAGGAGATGTATACAAGAGTCAAGAATGTGTAATTTAATCTTCCAATCCACGGTTCAACAGTCTCCATATAAGTTACCTTGTATTTCCTTACAGCAGGCAAATTATAAATGGACCTTGGCCTGCAGACTACTACAGTATCTTTACAAGTTTGAAGCATATTTTTTTAATGCATTGTTTGAGAGATTACTCTGTTTTGGAGGACCTGCCCAGTTATAAAAAAGCTTAGGTTCTTAGTCCACTCTGATGGAGTGTGGCTCAGGACATCGTGACAGGATATGGCAGAAAAACCGACAGAAGAAGAAAGATCAAGAGCACAAACAGTGCTTCGAGAGGAAAAAAAAAACAAAAAAAGGAAAGGAATTGTAAAGAGGAAAACAAAGTGGAATTAAAGAGTCACTGCATGCAGAGTTTGCTGACCAATGCAGTTTACTTCTGAAAAATCCCCTTTTAGTACCAGAAGCATGTTATTCTTTTAAAACTCATTTCACCCTGTGTTTAGGCGAATTAGGAGCAATTCTCATTAAACTTCCTGGGCAGGCACCGCGCTCGGGGGCTATGAAACTCGTTACCTTCCACACCTACAAGTCAGCAAAGATACCACTCAAAGCCGGAGAACTTTTACTACTCGGTTGGAGGTGATGCCTTAAAGCACAAGCTATCTGCAAGAGCTCTCGGTGCAAGCTTCATCTTGCCCTGTCACTCCCTCCTCCCTCCCTCCCTCTCTCTCCTGGCCCAAACCGAACGAGGAAGTGGAGCCGGGCGGGCGGGCGGGCGGAAGCCAAGCCCATGGCGCTGTCTGCAGGAGGGCTGTCAGCCCGTGACTCAGGCTGCAGCCCTGACAGCTGCGGCCCCCGGCGGCCCCTGCCCGCTGCCGCCGCGGGCCGGGCAGCGGAGGGCAGCAGGGAGGGGAAGGAGCAGGCTGCGGCGGCACAGGGCGCCAGTCACCCACCCCACCTGCGGGAGGCCGGTTCGCGGGGCGCGCAGGGAGCAGAGCGGCAACTCCGCGGGCACGCACGGCCCCGGGGCACGGGGGAGACGCGGGGAGCACGCCAGCCCGGCAGGTCCCACGGGGACCGAGCGGACACGGAGCGGCGGGACAGCGGGAGCCTTCTCGCCCGGCCGGACAAAGAGGCGCCAAACCCGGCAAGGGAGGGAGGAAAGCGCGGCGCCAGGGGGGAAAACCAGAGCCCACCCGCGCCCACCGCCCCGCCCGACCGGCTTCACCTGAGCCCGGCTACGGTGGAGGGAAGGAAACGCCGCGGCGGCGGCTGCGCTCCTCACGGCAAGAGTGCGGCGTCCTCCGGCTGCGGCTCCTCCCGCGGCACCGCGACCGCCGCTCGCTCACCGGCTCTGCTGAGCCGCCCGCCCGCCCGGGCGGGGCTGCCCCGCCCCCTACACCGCCGCCCACCAATGGTGCCGCCGCTACCGAAGATTGACGGCCAACATAACCAATCAGAGTGGCCGAGGTGTGCGGAGGCTGAGGAAGCCGTTGAGCCGTTAGCAACGCCCGTGCGCCCCGCCCGGCCCCGCCCCGTCCCGCTCAGCCCAGCCCGGCACCGCGGCCGCTCGGGCGGGGAGCGGCGGCTGAAGGGCTTCGGGGGCTCCGAGGGCTCCACCGTGCCGGCTGCGGGGTCGGGTAGGACTCCCCCGCTCCGATCCGCTAGGGTCGAGCCCGGCTGAGCCGCCCCCACAACGCCCCACGCCGCGGCAGCCCCACAATGCCCCGCGCCGGTCTTTGGTGCTGCCGAGGGCAGCGGGTGCGGCCCCGGCCGGGAGCAGCAGTGGGGCCGGGGCCGGGAGCAGGAGAGGGGCTCCGCGGGGCCACGGGACGCGGCCCCGCCTCCCGGGACCCTGCCAGAGGTCCTCCGAGATGGGGGTAGGGGTTGGGGGGTGTCCCGGCCAAGAGGTTCCCAGTCAGCCTCGTTGTAGTGCAAAATACGTGCAACAGTCAAAATTTTGTTTCACAGAGTCATTTAGGTTGGAAAAGGTCTCTGAGATCATCGAGTCCAACCTATGACCGAACACCACCACGTTAACCACACCGTTCACTGAGACTGCTCCACATGCAGTCTTTCCTTAAGCACCTCCAGGAATGGTGATTCCTCCACCTCCCTGGGCAGCCCATTCCCATGTCTAATCACTTTCTGTGAAAAAATTCCTTCTAACGTCCAGCCTGGCTCAGCTTGAGGCCATGATCTCACCCGGTCAGTGGCTGCCTGCGAGAGGAGACTGACCCCCACTTGGCTACAGCCTCCTTTCAGGCTGTTGTAGAGATTGATAAGGTCTCCCCTGAGCCTCCTTTTTTTAGGCTCAACAACTGCAGGTTCCTCGGCTTCTCATAAGACTTTTCCACCCAGGAAGGTAAAGGATCTTGTTTCCTTTCACTGGCTTCTAAGGGACAAAGCTGAGGCAGGCAGAAGCATGAGTGTAAGCAGCCCCTGATTCTGCTGAGGTCTTTGAACAGCCAGTGCACCTGCTCACAGAGGTCTGAAATGTATTTTAGAAGGCAGGCCAAAACACTGATGTGTGAAAAGACAAAAGGGTGTAATTCTGCCTCCTTATATTAAGTGGAACCTCAGGATGAGCTACAGGAGGAAGCAATAGCCAGGATGTGAGACCAAAGTCCTTCTGAAAAGAGTACAGCATATCTTAATCCATATGCCAGATCCAGAAAAGCAGATAAGGTTTACTGCACCCTTTATGAGAATATAGAAATGCAAGGGTCCTTCCCTTTATGACTTCCTACTTTGTGCAAGGAGGGTACATTTGCAGATGTAGTGCCAGTGACAGAAAATGCAAGGCAAAATTTACTGGTGGCAGTATCAATGCTACAAGCAGAAGAGGCAAATGAAGTTAAAGAGGTTTGAATAAAGAGGGAAGTTAATGGAGAAGTATCTGTAGTAAGCGTTTCTTGTCTGAGTGAAACACTTAAAGCTTAGAAAGGTTCACTGCAGCAGTTTGGAAACAATCCTAGACATTTTTATCTCAAGACACAGAAGACAGTGGGAGAAATCACTGAAAGGTGATTGTACAGCTGAGTATCAGGGACACAGAAGTGTCACTGTTAGAGGCAGAGGTGAGAAATGTAAATACAGATGCAAAATACAAAAGAGAATTTAATTTGGTCATGAGAAAAAATACTGGGTAGGTCTCCACTAGTGCTTCAAGGTAGAAAATGAAAGGAAGCTGGAATTGTGACAGACAGCTACCTACATAACCAGATACCTTTGGATTTACTGTGAGGGTGATGAGGCACTGGTAGAGGTTGCCTGGAGTACTGAGTAACCTGGTCTAGTGGAAACTGTCCCTTCGTGTCTCAGGGGAAACTGCCTGATCTTCCAACCCAAGCCATTCCATGATTCTATGGTCAATCCAGTGGCTCATATTGAGCCATGAAAAAAGTGACCAACATATGGAACAGATATTTATTAGCTGAACAACATGGTTTTAACTTCTCCCACAAAAATTAAGCAGAATGAAAATAGTGGAGGTAACCAAATAAATCAAAGCTTCTTAAGAACATGAGAAGCTGCATCGTTAGCCATGTGGCTGAGAAAGGTAAGCAAAGGAAAGCAGTCAGTATCAAGTCTAAACAGAGCTTTTAAAGGAGGAAAAGTAGCAGATCTTAGCTAGGAAAACTAGTACAAAAGGCAACACGTACTGACAGCCATAGTTACTTTGGAAATAAAAGATAATGACTGGAAGCATGAAATGCAGACATAAAAAGGTTGTCACAAAGTCATTTTTGAAGAGTGTATATTATTGGTAGTTTAAATTCTTTTATTTTTCTCTGATTCTCACACTCACTAATGTTCTCTGCTCTTCCTAATCTGCTCAGATTTAAGGCTAAGGTCAGACTGGACTGCCTTCTTAAGGTTTGGCCCTTTTTTTTTTCTTTTCTTTTTCTTTTTTTTTTTTTTTAATATAAATCTAAGAACTTGGTCCCACTCCTGTTTAATTGATAATAAAACTTTCTTGATGGCTTCATCAGTAAAGCATCAAAACTGAGCTCAGAACAATGACTGGTACAGGTTTACACCATCCTCCTCCTTCACAAAAAGTGTATCCCACCTCTATAGAAAACTCTGTGTTTCCCTCATGGTCAGATTTGTAGATGTGCCATACTTAAGGCAAGTCAGATTTTAAATGTCAGTGTTCTGTAGCTTGATTACCTTGAAAACAAGTGCAATAGGTTTTTGTTGGCAGGAAGTTACCCAGGAAAGGGGACACACCTCAGAGAAAAACAAGAGTGACTAAAAGAGCTATCAGACTGATATTATACATCTGTTACTTTCTACAAATTCACAGGATGTCTAGGTGGATCTTTCTGATCAACTTCACTCATATTTTCCATCAGTGTTTGCAAGCCAGCATGATTTGGAAGAACAAACCTGTAATGGTCACTGAATTCTGGAAAACATATAAACAGCAAACAGATTTACCAGTTTGATGGGAATAAATTGATGGCACTGTAGTATTTCCAGAGGGAAACAAATCTATGAGGCAGTGAGCATCTAGAAATACTTTGCCAACTTTTACACACCAGACAAGGGCCACTTTGCTCAACTACAGTGTTTTCTCCTACACTGGTCTAATCCAAGACCAGTTTGGTCTTAAGTTTGTTGCAAACAAACTTTGCTTAAATTTGTTGGCAAACAGCAAGTGCTGGGAGAAGCCTGCACTTCATCAATCAGGAATAAATGTAGGGACATTTGATTTTTGTATCTGACAAGTAGATAAAAGTGGCAAAAATAATTTTGATGACTAATTTTCAATGCTTTGGGGGGCAGAAAAAAACCTCTTCCAAAACTAGTTTCTTACTAACAAGCTGGAGAGAGTGAAACAAGAGGAGTGACAGAGACAAAAAGGTGTTTACTCCATGGAAGGAGTCACATTGCTAAAGTCTAACCACAGTGGCTGTAGACAGAAACCACACATGTACAGATCTGGAGAATGTCACAATCTGGTGTTGCTAAGAAGCCTGAGCTCTGCTTTTACAAAACTTGAAACCTTAGTTGTTTCAGTGCAGATTCATATTTAGAATTTCTTTAAAGAGGCAGCTCTGAAGTGGCTTTAATAGATACACCCATACAAAGCAGCAGCTATAAATGCAGATGAGAACTTGAAGCGTTTTCAGGTGTTGTAGCAAGAGGAAGTGGCTCTTTGGAGGCAGGCCTGTAGAAGAAAGTCACTTATGTCTGTGGACTTTGTGCCTCTGAGCAACCTGAAATTTGTCTGCAATTTAAGCACCACGTATTAACACATAACTTCCTCTTCCCTTTATACCAATTCTTTATTGTTCTCCTCCCAAACCAAATGCCACATCCAAACTGTGAGAGTGTGAAAGAAAGGTGGAAAGCCATCTTAAGAGATGTGGAAGGAGTGAAAGCAAGTGATGTTTCACCTGAGGGCTGGGAGGGGTATGTGTGTCAGAGAACAAGTCAGTGAAATGTGTCCCGGCTAACCTGTCTCAGAAGCAGCCAGGAGCAGATGTTAGGAGGAGAGCAGTCCTTTTCTTACGGAATGGTGTTACTCTTAGCAGAACTACTCAGCTTCTGGCATGGCTGTAAAAAAGGTAAGGCTTAATTGGCTCACTTTCAAGGTGCAATTGGCTCACGTCAAGGTGCAATTCCATCGGCAAAACTGGTTTAAGGTGTTGTCTATTCTCCCACTAGACTTTTGGTTTTAGTGCTGTGACATAGCTTACCACTGCTCCAGCAGTGATGGTGAAGATGTTTAAAAAGTCATATTGTATACTGGATCACTGAAGAACAGCTAAAAAAAGAAGGTCAAGAAAAGAAGATCAGTTCACTGATCTAGTTTATAGGCCCTCAGAGAGATGCATCAGCACAGCTGAGGCTCTGTGATGGGAGATTTTTTAAATTGACTTTGCTGATGGAGAAAATTTAAGCAGGAAATATATGTGCACCCCGAGACAGGGGAGGAAGGGAGGAGCTGTACCTGGCATACTCTAGTATTTAAAACACTTATTCTATTTTTCACCTCTCCCCAACCCACCACCCACACACTTCCATGTGAACAACCTGCTGAACTCCTGCTCTCTCATTGTAGTTCTTGCTTCAACTTTAGTAAAAAAGGAACATGTTTTTACTTTCTCAGTATATTAACGACAATATCTGCTGCTGAAAAACAAACCATTTACATACATGTGGTCACTTGGGAAACCGTTCAGAGGCACACTTCTCTAACACTGTACTGCAATAAGTGTATTTATCACATGCCGAAGTCCCTTCTTTCAATAAAATGCAGATGACACCATCCTGTAGAAAGGACCCTATTGGAGAAGCAGATGATCAAACAGCTGTGCTCTGAAGTCATGAAATATCCTCAGAAACACACCTAGATGAAAACTGTCTGAGGCAAAGGAAAAGTCTTCTTGGTGCTTGTGAGTTCCTCCAGTCCCTGAGATGAGATTACAGCTCCATTTGGCATGGTTACAGACACCACATTCCTGATCTGACATAGTAAGAATAATGGCCCAGAGCTCTTTATATCCAAGAGATACCTCTGCCATTTAAATGGAACCATAGTGCTAAGCAACAGACATTTTTTAAGTTCATTATATCCTCTTCCAAACTGTGTTTTGTCTAGCCCTGTTCTCTTGCTGCTCACTGCATTCTAGTCAGATTTAAACACTAGTGGAGGTAACCAAATATATCAAACATCCAACACTAGTATGCAAAAGGACCAAAACGAATACAAGCTATCCAGCAAAAGAATCTTTGTCCTAAAACTCAGTTTTGGAACTCAGGAATCTGAGTTTCCTGCCTTGGGCCTACCCAGACTTGTCCTAAATGCCAGCAGAAAACATCCTGTTACCTGCCTCAAAAAAAGCACAGCAAATGTTGGATTTTTTTTTTTGGTTGGTTGGTTTTGTTTGGTGGGGTATTTTTTCTGAAGAAAACAATAATTTTCACAGCATCTGTTACACCTTAGCTCCTTCAGTGATATTTCAGCAAGTACAAAATTTTAGGCTTGTCTGCCCTGGCCTCACAGTTCCCCAGTTCAACAATTGCAAAAGAGCCTTTATTAACATCTCAAATACCTCCTTTTCCTTCTCTCTTTCTCAAAGGGGTAAGAAATGCTTCAGATTCCTGAGTTCAGAAGGGCTTGGGGGCATTCCTCTTAGCAGAGGATAAGTTGAAAAGAGAACAGCATCCTGCCCTGCTGTCACACTGCACCTGTCATGCTTATGACATGCCCGCTTGGGTGAGGTATTGATAAGGAAAATACACTTTAAAAAGACTGACAAATCCATCTAAACACTGTTTAATTCACTCTGATAAGGTAGGGCTGTGGAGAGCTTTCTGTCACCTTTGCTTCTCTTTTCCTTCTGTAGGTCTCAGGCTGGGCCAGAACACATAAGAGTGACAGCATTTAACTACGTCACAAAATTTATTCATTGTTTTAATTGCTTTTCAGCATCAGCCACCTTTAATGGACCTCTAAACAAAAGGCATCTAGCTGAATGTTCACTTCCCTCTTCCAGGGGGAATTTAGTCACCCTTTTTTTTAACATCCTCCTTACAAAAAACCAAGAAAGCACCCCTACTTTCAGCTTGCTGCCTTTCCTGAGGTTACTGTGCGAGATTCTTCTCCACTAATGGTGCCTCTCAGTTTATCCCATGTCCGCTGTTTGTTTTTGGGCTCAGCCTGCTACAGTAATCAAGGCCAAATATTTGCTCAAATGAAGTAGCCCTGTGGTTCTCATTCCAGGAAGCTGGCTGAGGACAAAGTGAAACTAGCTTGAAATTCTCTAGTATGCCCAAGAGATGTTAAGAGCAAGGGATTTTTCCAGTGCTGTAGAAAGTCATCCAAATTCCCACTGTAGCTCTGTTGTGGGAACTGCAGGGGAACTAACTCGTTTATAGCCTACCCCAATTAAAGACACCGCTTTTATCTGCCAGAAACCAAAGTTGGTCCAGTCAAAACCAAGCTTGGGGATCATTCTGTCAGGCTACAACCAGAAAGAAGACCCAATGTGAAGTTACCCGAACGTTCATTCTCCCTCTTCTGCAAGGCTGAAATCCACATTTTTCTGATAAGAGGAGGCTACATCCTTTGTACTTGCAAGTCAGTGGCAGGTCTTATAAACACACCCACAGATTCTCAGCATAACATATTGCAAGCTCTGTGCATCTGGAGCCAGTGCATGCTTTGCTCAACAACCCCCCTTTCATTTCTGCCAAGATTCCCTCCCACATTTAGGACTTTTTTCCTGCTCCCTTGAGAGCCTCTTCAATTCTCCCAGCTCCTCCCGCTTTCTTCTGTAAGCACAGACTGTTCTGTATGGCTTTGCTGGTCTGCTCTGCCTTTGGGAGCATATGGACCAGTGCAGGAAGCTGGGCACAAAGATCTGTGCACTACCCTTATTCTGAACTCCGGGTTTGGGTCAGGGGGATGCACCAGAAGAGTTCACTGTCAGTGAACTGACAGTGCTGACACAGAAAATTCACCACGACTTCCTGAGGCATTAGCTTTGTAGGATGTGAGAAATTGCCAACACAGATACATGAGGTGCCATCACTGTGGGAAGCCTCCTTTCAGATGAGATGAAGATGAGCTCCATTTAACACAGTCACCCTTCTCTCCCATTTATCAGATCATCATTTCCTGGGATTACTCTGGAACAAAGAAAACAACTCACTAGACATCCTGTGTGCTTTTATAACACACGGATTCTGGTCAAAAATCAATAACTCACTGAGGAGTAGCAGGCTTCTGAGCTGCCCAGCCTAGCACCCGCTCTGCAATTTCTGAGCTACCAAGAGACAGGAAAGGGTTAGAGGAATCAAACCCACAGGACAGAGGTGCCCAGGGACTTCTGGCGTTCCTTCAGGTGAGGTAGCAACTTGTGTTAGGCCAAGATGTAAGGAGTCTTGCAAACACTGCTGCCTTCTTGTACTGCACTGGTCCCAGGGAAGAAAAACAAAGCAAAGCAAAACAAAACAAAACAACAACCAAAGAAAGGATGTTAAAAAGTTTTCTGTGAAAGTGAATATTATGAATATTATTTGGACTTTGAGTTATAAACCCAAGCATGACACAGACCTAAAACACAAAATAAGGTAGCACTGCTCTATCTAATGGGGCAATTCATTCAACCTGTGGTAAATCCTGTCCTCTCCCTCCTTAACTTTTCTGTTTGTACATAAAGTTAAATCATCCTTAAGCCTCTTACTACTGAACTACTCTCCTGATTACAGCTGCATCTAACACTGGGCTTGAAACACACACACCTATACCTAAGTTTGCAGCTAATTGTGAGACACTGCAGAGGCCTGTAATTCTTTGCCTCTTTATAGAGGAATGCACATGTATAAAAGCCTTTTGAATTTTCATAAGCTGCCCCTTAGATGTGGGATAGCAAAATAAAAAAAGATGAAAACAAGATGCTCACCCAATGATTCAGCTTTCCTGCAAAGTTTCTTCAACCAGCCATCATAACCCTGAAAATTATCACCCCAGCCCATTTTTCCTGTGGGCTAAAAACACATCAGCAATGAGGATCATAATTTAAGGGTTTTTTGTTGCTACTAGGAACTAATAAGAAAGAGCTTTGCATTACATGGAAAAAGAATCACATGCAGAAAAAGAAAGCGAGTATGTGTATATTTGGTATTGTTGGGTTTTGGTTTTTGAGGATTTCATTTAGACTTTTTTTTTTTTTTTTTTTTTTTTTAGTTTAAGGAATTCTAAATCAGGTTTAGCTTTGCTAGGGGACATACCAGCTGTCTCCAAGCTCTTTTTATGATGATCTCTCTTGTACTTTAATTGAAAAAGCAGGGTGTGGAAGTTTCAACAAAGGCTCCCCTTTGTAGTGTGTTAATTAGGCACAGGAGTTAACAAAACCCCTCAGTTATAAACAGTTACCTTTCCTCAGGCTTACTTTCATTTTCCTGCTATTGCATTCTTACTAATTTTCTATTAGGTTTCCAGAGTGGACAAGACTAATTTCTAAAATTAGTTTTCTAATTAGCAAGGAAAAAAAATCCAAACCAAACCCAAGCAGGAAAATAAGTAAAGGAGGAGGAAAAATACCACTGTAATTAGAAGCACTTAAAGATGCATATTTTTTGTGCTTCTTCAGGATACAAGAGACCAAGGTCTTTTAAGTTCAGTGTAAAGTCCCCTCTAAAACTGAAAATGGAAGTGATTCCGGGTGTAAATGCCTGGGCATGAGAAAGACTGTGATCGGAATTTGTGTGCCCTAAAATGATTGCTACCCTCACCCCTCCAGGAGGAGGAAAGAGAGGAAAGTGAGAATGGCTGCAGTTTCTCCAGACATCTCCTTGCGTGCCGGGGTCCCGGCTGGCTGCTCAGCATGTGCTCCAAGTCGGGACACACAACAGCTGGGAAGGGAGCGGCCCCTGCCCTCCTCCCTGTTGGCGGTGACCTCACCCATTGGCACCGCTGTGCCCAGGGCACGCCAGCCACCCAGGCACTGGAGCCCTCCTCCTCCTCCTCCTCCTCCTCCTCCTCCTCCTCCTCCTCCTCCTCCTCCTCTTCTCTCTGCCTCCTGCCGAGGGAAGGAGCAAGCCCCAGGGGCTCGGGGCCGTGCTGCCACGAAGAGGCAGTCCCGATGATGGAAAACTGCACTATAAGAATGACTGCCATCTTAACACCAGACTTTTTTCACCCGGTGTTAGCATGAAACCTTTCACGCTGCTGCTCTCTAATCTTGTTTTCTGATTAATTTCTGGAGAAAGGTCGAGCAAGGCATGTGAATCCATGGTATTGGAAGAAACATGTCATGATTCAGTCTCCGGTCAGTGCCACACTTCTCTTGTTGCCTCTGATAGTGCTGTTTGCCCAACACCTTTACAACATGGAAGGCACCACATATTCAAAGTTGTCTTTGTGTCCAAGGAGCTGCCCAGAAAGCAGGGGAGTAACATTTCTGTGGAACTGGGGAAATAGTAGCTCTGCCTACATTCCCAAAGGAGGCTGCGTATCCCATCCTGCCAGCAGACCTGGAAAAGACTGTCAGGGGGGTACTCATAATTCTTGGTGGCAGCTTCCCAAGCACAGCAGTTCTTATTAGGAACTTGCCTCTCTTCCCTGGAAGAGACTGCAGATAACCTAGGGAAGATAGGCATTCCGACCTTTATTGCTGCACATCAAACCACTCTTCCCTTCTCCCTGTATTGCAGCAGGGACTGATTCTGAATTCAAGATCAGCTCTTGCTGCTTTCCCCAAAGAGCTTTAAAGCTCAGACAGACCAGGAAAGCTCAGTGTGAGAGCACGATGAGAAGTGAAGGAAGGCTGGGTGTGGCCTCCGTGCCTGCAGCAGGTCTCGGGCAGGCAGTGTGTACAGGTCCTACCCTGAGTGACCAGGCAGGAGGGAGCTGAGGACCCCATGGCAGCACAGAGCTCCTGCACGTACATGGAAAATGTTTAAATGCTCTACTTGGGGCCCACAGGAAACTTTTGAGAAGCGTGTGCTGGGTCTAAGACAGGAACCAAGAGAGTCAGTGTTTAAAATATGCACTGACAATGAATTGCTTCATTACTTAGAGAAAAATTGAGAAGGGGGGAAGGGATAAAACTCAACCACATCAGGAAACAGGCAAATAATTGTCTGACACCAGGTCTCCTGATTGGTAGTCTAAGACTTTACTGCTGCTCAGCCCACAGTGTCTTACTCATCATGATCTCCTTCCAGGAGATATCAAGGTCTTCTCTGCATTTAGGTATGAATCCCACACTCTGGAAAAGAAACAAACAGAAACATAGGGCAGCTTGCCATTTTTGCTAAGTGTCTTATTTTGCCCTGATTTACTGTTTTGTGTTCTCCTCCAACACCATACCCTGTTCATACACCCAAGACTGAAGAAGGAAAGTGACACCCTTCAAACCAAGGAAACTTTTGGCCCATGAGCTGCTGGAGAAAGACAGATGGGTGGACCACAGTCCCTCGTCTGCAGCACTTTGTAAAACAATTGAACAGTCCCAGGCCCAGGAGGAGACTTTCTACAAAAGCCAAGGCAAGGAGTCGTGCAGGGCAGAGCACCTGGAGAAAGTGGATGACATGACCTGGACTTGCACATCCACATGAGAGACATGGGAAACACCGCCTTTCTGGAGCTGGAGTGGGGAGGGGAGCTCTGGAAGCTGCAGGCAGGAAGAGCCTGACTTGGGAAGAGCGAAGCAGGTAACAATCACACAACTATTTATGGCTTTTTTTCCTTGTGACAATCGCAGCCTTATAAGGGCAAGAGCGCTCCAGTCGGGGCAGAGCTGCGGAGGTGGAGCCTCCAGGGGCACTCCTGATGTTTGCTCCCAGGCTATCTGCCTGCCCAAGCCGCTGACCTCGTTCCCGGGAAAAACCCTGGGAACCCTTGCTGAATCCAGCTGTTCAAATCTCAAACTACAAAACGCCTCGGCTGCCCTCCCCTTCTCCCCATACCTCCTACTAGCTGGAGCTGTGGAGAAGCAGAGACGTCTACTTTTGTAATATCGTGGGTATTCGGGAGGTTGGAGAGTGCCCCCACAGCCGACGTGGGAAACATATTCTCATCTGGTTGTGACAGTACTGAGAACCGGAAGAAAAAAGAGAAAAAAGAAAGAAAAAAGAAAAAACAAACAACCCTCCCCATGGCCCCCCCAGCATTGCTTGTTGGACACAAGGGAGTGTGTGAAAGGCTGCAGCTGGAAAATCTGGTGCACAAACTCATTTGCAGATCCTTTTGCCCATGGATGTGCTTCAAGAGCCCCCCAGAAACTTTGGCTGAGCTTCCAGTATGTGTGTTGGGTTCTTACACATTTCAACCCTGTCCAATCCACCCAGCTGAACTATGCTGGAAACGGTTTGCAAATAAAACTGAACATAAACATGCTGAAAATGTCACTGTCATCAGATAAGGTTGCTATGCACATGAAATTCCTGACACAAGTTCATTAAACCAAGGACATGAAAAGTTAAGCCAAATGCCTATGTTGCCTGGGATGGGAGGAGGGTATGGTGAGTGTGGATTCAGGCTGTAACTTTATTTTTTAGCCTTCTACCAGTGCATAGCCATCACTGTGGTGTGACTCAATTTCTCCCAACAGGAGGGGGAAAAGAAAATAAAATAGAATGTTAGAGCACCCACCTCCCTCTGTGAATACTGGTGTGATTTGGGAAGGAGCAGGAGGCAAGGGTTAGCCATGCCACTGGGAGCTGTGGAAGGCTGGTTTTCCAGAGGGCAGAGCACACACTGACAAAGCCAGGCCTCAGCAGCCTTCACCAAAACCTGTCATATTTAGCACTGCAGGAGGTAGTTAATCTCTGTATTATGAAACAGGCACTAAGAGCTTCCTCTATGGTACACTTCTCGTAACTGGGGCTGTATTTGACTTGCAGAAATGCCTGGGCTAGATGCTCCTACATGGACTTACCAGTTCTCAGTCACCCCAATTTGCAGAAGTGCCAGATGTAATGACCTTCCCTACTGAGCTGTTATAGATCTCACACCACATATTTTAAGAGAGGGGCAGGAGCTGTGGGAGTGGTCTACAGATGGGAGATTTCAGATGATGCCCTCTCCTAAGCCTATCACTCAGTCACTCTTTATCTGCCTTCTCTTCTCAAGAAAGATGAGCTGTGCACACTTTGCCCTGGGATGAGCAACATGGGTTACATTAACCTGCAAAGGTGGAACATCATGTTCTCCTCACCCTCTCAAGGTTCAGGGTTGGGATTTGATGACTGTGTAAAGCCAACCCAAGTCTGAGCAGTCTCTGAAAGAGGGTTATTCCCCTCCCTCCTCTGATCTTAACACTCCCACTGCCAGTCTCGGATGACAGCCAGCTGATTCAGCTGGAAATAACCCCGAATCAAAAGAAAGACAGACGTTTCAAGTTTGATAATTTTCTTGGTACATTTGACTACGTGCCTGCTACAGAGGTGCTGAAAATGCACAGTCATGAGCAGCCAGACCCACAAACTGCTCTGAAACTATGAGGGAATTGAAGCTCAGTAGAGGCCAGAAAGCCTCCTTTTCAGGGATCTTTTGAATTAATTGAATTCAGCTGTGTGGCTGGTCAGAGGTGTTCTTATGGCATCCCACAGGCAAGTGGTTGCAATCAGTATCTGAATTAAAGAATGCCTACTATCAAATATGTCCCATTACCAAAATCACAACATGATTTAGCATAAGAGGTAATTTTGGAGATCTTCAGGTCAACCATCTGCTTGGAGGAGGACCAGCCTTAAAGTTAGATCAGGGTGCTTAGGGCCATATGCAACTGGGATTTGAAAAACTCAGAGGATGGCAAATCCACCATCTTTTCCCTCTTGTCATTCCACTGAGCACATTTGGCAATGTGGCTTTACCTTCCACATAACCCCCACTTGGATAGTAGAAGTCAGTGGTTAGACAGTCCCCCTTGTGAGCTTTCTTGTCCCTTTGCAAACCAGCCCAGCTCCCTCAGACTCTGCCCGTGTGTCAGATGGTCCAGCTCCCTTGGGCAGCTTCATAATTCTGCCCTGGAGCTGCTCCAGTTTGTCAGTGTCCCTCTTGCAAATGTGCAGGACCATCCTGAAGCAGCCTGAGGAGGGAGGGCAGGTAGAAGCTCGAGTCTGCCTGCTTGTAGAAGCTCGAGTCTTTGAGTGTGAGTGTTGGGGTGTGCCTGCACAGCACCAGCATTTGTCCATGTGTGTACACAGCATCACAGGGCAGCTGTGCATTTGCCTCTTGGTAAATATTGACTCAGGAGTTTAGGTCATAAAAATGGGTGCAAATTCGCTCAAGGCCCTGGAGCTGTGGTGGTTTTTGTAAGCAGAGCTTTCCTGCAGGTGTGCTGTGTGAATGCCGTCCACACTGAGTCCCAGGGATGTCTGTGCATGGTCCTCCTGCAGCAGCTCTGCACCTTAGCAGGCACAGATCCTCCTTCCCATTATTGTTGGAGAAGATGTTTACAGTCAGGTTTAAATCTGGTCAGGTAGCTTCTTGATTACTCATTTCTCAGCTATTACTCTGCTTCAGTAACCCTGAAGCTCAGGGAGACAGGGTGTACCAGTCAGTAGCCACGTCTGGAAGACAACAGAAATCATTTTCTGCTCTGGTGATGTTGCCAGAGGGCAACACACCACTGCTGTGATGTCATGACCATGAGGCACAGCCTTCAAAGCATTAAAAAAACCACCCATTACTGGTGGGCCAACAGGTGTTTTTGAAGGAGACAAGTGAAAAAGGGACACCTCAAAACTTTTATCTGCTTGCTGTCTTGGGGTATGGTAGGCAAAATGTTGTGTAACTGTGAATCAGCAGTGCCTTTTGAAATACTGGGATTGTGGCTAAATGAGCAATCCCTCTGGTGTCTTCATAAGTCTTGGTACTGTGGTGTTGGTGGACAGGGCAGGGTAGAGCCAAGGCTGGGCCAGTGACTGCCCCAAGCTACAGAGGCAGCAGCAGCAGCAGAAGAAAGCCCTGAGGTGCTGGTTTTTAGCTGGCCACATCGACTCCTCATTTTACTGCAAGAACTACATCAAGTCTCTGTCATAAGGAGCTTTGGTGCTGCAGCTCTGGGTGCTTGGATGCCTGACACAGAAGGAAAAGAATGTTGGGTAAAGAACTCCTTGGTGTTAATCTCCAGGCCGGAGCTGTAGTCTTACACAGAAGAGGAAAGGAAGCAATGTAGTTTGCTATGGGGAATGGAGATGTAAATCTAGGCTAACAGAGGGTGAGGTGCTCAAAGGTCTGACCCAGATCAGAGCCAGGCAAAGTTTGTTCCCCAGCTATAGAAAATTATTACAGAAATGCAATAAAACAAGGTTTTACTATAAGTCAAGGGCAATAATCACCAGCTGTTTATGTCACCCAGCTCCCTTTATTCTGAAATAATTTAAGGACTGCTAAGGTGGCATGAGGAAAAGATATTCAGGTCAGATTTGAAAGGCAGAATTTGTTTCAGGGATCAACATCTCCTTTTGAGACCCTTTTGTAAATACCAAAAAGCAAGGCAGAGAGGTGAAATACAAACTCAGCTGATCTTCCCTATCAGCTCCACATCTGGATCTGCAGGATCCAGCTGGGATGCCCTGGGATGTATTGGGACAAGAAGCTGTGTCTGCACCACAGCACCACATGTTAGAAGGCCCAAAATACGTGCACAGCCACCATGAGCCATGGACCTTGTGCTCTGCCCAGGCCAGGGTGGCCAGTCCTGCCCAGCTTGGCAGCCTGGAGAACCTCACCAAGGCTTATCTGGTTCTGTGCCCTCCTCCCTCCCCAGACATACCCCTAAGGCCAGGTTTTCCTGCTTCACCCCAAAGGCTTATTTTTCTTATTTTAAAACAAACAGAGTTGTGTCTGTTTTGATTTCTAGAAGAAGGTTAGAGGGAGGTCAGAGCTGACATCTGGCCTGGAGATAACATTCCCGTCTAATTAGCAAGCCCTGGATAATGAGGGCCTTCCTGTCCCATCCCCCTGCCCTGATGTGCGAAAGGACAGCCAGCTCAGGCTGGTGCAGAAATAGGGCAAGAGAACACCCTGTAGGGCAGCATTTCATCTTCTGGTGTCCCCAGCCCAAGCTCCTGGGCTGCTGATAGGTGCCCGTGAGTGATGGCTTGAGGCCGCTCCTCCTCCATCTTTATGAGGACACCATCATTTATGAGGTGCTCAGCCTCTGCAGATTCTTTCCAAGGCAAAGGCCATGGCTTTCCAAAGTGCCAACGGTGCTGCCGTTCACCTCTCTGCAAAGTAGGGTTTATGGATTTAGACACCCTGGGTACTGCCTGTGCTGCTGTGCGTGTGGCAGGAGAAGGCACCGGGAAACAGATGAGATGAGATGAGATGAGATGAGATGAGGACAGTGAGGTTCCAGAAGCATGGCTGGGCTATCTGCTGCTCTCCCCTCAGCGCAGGGAGCTGTACATTGGCAGCTCCATCCCTGCTCTCAGGAACTGGGTCATTTATCAGGGCAGTGCAGCCCGCTGGGCTGACACGATGCAGCTGTTTGTGCAAAGAGGAAGCGGCCACAGCCAGAGCCAGCTTTGGCTGGGATGCTGGGCTGGGGGGGAAAAGGGGCAGGAGTGCTGGGGAGGCCCAGTTTGTGAGGCTCCTGCAATCTGCAGACACAGCCCCCTGCAGCAGGACCGGGAGATGCTGGAATAAGGCCTGACTCAGCTGACAGAAGCTCCTCGGCTGAATCACCCGAACGCCGTGCCTTCCCTGCAGCTCCCCCGCTGCGGGCTGCCGGCGCTCTTGCAAAACCCTGGGACATTACAGGCATGGGCAAACGTGGCAGGGCTGAACTGCAGCCAGGAGCTCTCCAGGTGAGAATACACAGTGGGCACACCTGGTCCTTGGAAAACCCCAGCTGACACCCCTTTAGCAGAGCCGGTGACACACCAGCCTCCTTGCCTCGTCAGCTCCGTGGCAGAGGGATTTGCTGCCAGCAGCCTCAGATTCCGCCCTCAACGGAAATGCCACAGCCTGTTGATTCCTTGGAGGGGATGTGACCATCATTCCTGGCCTCAGTATAAAACCCCAGGGAGGGAAGGAAAAAGGAGGCAGGGAAACAGGGTTTGGGATGTAACAGTGGCAGAACTTAGGCATCATGACCCCAGCTGCAAGCTGGAGAAACGAGGCTGGGAACAGTGCCCTTGGGTCAGTCATGTGCTGCTGGCCACCACAGGCTGGACACAGTGTCACAGGGAGGCACAGCATTGTGGGGGAGCAGCAGAACAGGGAGATGACAGCAGCCTAAGGAGTTTGCTTGCAGACATGGCCACATGGTGCCAGTTTCTGTGCTGGAGGCTCCAATGAGACCAGCAGTGACGGGTCCTTCACGTTCCTGCATCCTTTCATCTCAAGGATGCTGCCAGCTTCTGCCTTCGTGTGCGATGCCAGACAGATTAAGAAAACCCCAGATGTGCTTCCTCCTGAGAGTTGCCAAAAAACTGAGAACAGAACTTGATCCCAGGGTCAGGGAAAGGGGAACAAGAACTAAACAGGGTTCAGACAGGTACAAGGGGGTTGGAGAGCTGGGCAACCGCACAGTTTAGCATGAGAAATGCAGTAGTAGGTGTGATAGCAACAACTTTTAGTCTTTCCTGAGCTCTGTGAAAAGTTTCCATGCTCTTGCCAGGATTTTAGGATGAAGCCCATGGGACCTGCCTGGCTGGGAAGGGGAAGCTGGATCTCCTCAGGTAGCGAGCTGGAATAGCTTAGGCTGAAGGATCAGCCCCTTGAGAACAGACCTGGCAAGCAAGAAGGAAGAATGTGGGTTTTTTTTCTTGTAGCTTCCTGCCAAAAACTGGCATAGCCATAAACACAAGTGCTGAACAATAAGGTCTCCTGTCCCAGCAGCTGCTAAAGCTGTCACCTGGGAAGCTTCCTGCAATCAGCCAGTGGTAGGACAAAAAGGAGCTCCCACATGCTTTCCTGCAATTTGTCATATGTCTGATCTCTGTTCTGTTCAGTGCCTGTCATCCTCCCTTCCCCCAGAGCCATCTCACGCTCCAACAGGAGGATGTGATTATGAAGACCAACCTCTGGCTCATTGTTCAGCCTTGCTTCTCCAAACAGCAAGAAGTGCTTCTCTTTATGGCTTCTGAGTCACCCTATAGCCTCTCCTCAGAAAGTATTTCCCTTGGGCTGGTTCTGCAGGCACTGGGTGGATTTCCCTGGTGCCTCAGAGATCCACAGCCCTCTGCAGATCCTCTCTGCCTGCCATGTGTTGAAGCTCCAGGGCTTACGGTGACCGGAGTTGGCAGGAGACTGCCACTGGCTTCCTTTTCTGACCACTGCACCTTTCCAAGGCGTTAATCTCTGGGTCTGAACAGTGCCATGCTGGATCTCTCCTCACGGGTAAGTATTTTTAGAAAGTTTGAGCTCAGACTATGCAGTCACTTCTGAGCTATGCCAGGACAAAAAGAAAACAACCACTTCTGCCTGAACAATACCAGCACAGAACAAAAAGCTACTGTAAATGAGGTTTTTCGGCATCACTCAAAACTAGCCAAGCTTTGAAAGATGAAACTTGCAGTCAAAAAAAAAAGAAAGAAAAAGGTTCCTAATGAACAAGTGAACAGAAAGGGCTTTGACAGTTTACTTAAAAAGCTGGATTAAAGCAAAACCATGTTATATAAATACCAGCGGGCATGCTGGAGCTTGCATCACTCCTTCTCCATCCCGTCTGCTGTGACAGCCAGAGTCAGGGCTGGGTTTGTTACCTGCTGCTGCCTGTGCCATGGCCCTGTGGGTAAAGCCACCTGCAGGGAAAGGAGCCCGCGGCTACGGGCGCTGCCTGCGGGGAAGCGTTATTGCCTCACCATGGAGCAAGACAGCAGCCCCGGGGCACAGCTCCTCTCCTTCCCAAGGCCATGGAGCTCCATGTGCAGAGCCTGCCGGGACAAACACCCTCTCACTGACAGCTGTGTGGGGCTGCCAT